>NC_068284.1:44234271-44606771 GCF_025860055.1 Xyrauchen texanus
TTAACATGAATATTAATAGTTGTAAAATATGTAATTAATTGAAAATTTGTTATGAATAGGGGTTTCATTAAAATGTGATTATTTATTTTCCTCTCCCAATAAGAGTTGGCAGAAAATCCATTCTGATTTATAGGCTGCTATCGGCATCTCTTGTGAGACAGAGACAGACTCATCTGGTAACAAAGATTTGTTTAAAATTGACCAGACTGCTACAATGAGCACATATGAGGAAGAACTAGTCTAAAACTGTTTTATTAGATTTGCCAATGCTTGCAAAGTTTATGGCATTGAAAGAAATGATAGTGTCATTGAAGTAAAATGTGTGTTTAGGCGATTATTGAAAGAGCTACCACTTTTTTCCATGGCATACCGCAGTAATTAAAATAATAATAATAATAATACAATAATAATAATGAAGAGGGCATAATTTCTGTACTTTGCCTAGGGCCCCAAATCACTAAATCTGCCCCTGATAGGTATGTGTGATATTTTACACTTTTAATCACTAAAATATTTAAATTCACAAGCAGTATTAATAATTTAGATTATTTGTACGTACTGTATATTAAACTAGTCATTGCCACAATTCATATTAAATAATGTCATGATTCCCATGTAGTAGAGTCAAGCAATTGCCACAGATTTGGAATAACATGAGGGTTTGTAAATGATGACAGAATTTTATTTTGGGGTAGCAAACAATTCCTTTAATTCAGAGAGAAACGGCACAGGGATCAGGAACAAAAAAGCCATTTCACAGACTTCTCCAGCATTCATAGTTAAATAAGAACAATTTAGAGGAGCAAAACATTGAGAGAGAGAGAGAGAGAGAGAGAGAGAGAGAGAGAGAGAGAGAGAGAGAGATGTGGAGGAAATCTCTTCTAGTTTTGTGATAGACAGAAATTCCATCTGAAAGGTAAAATAGATGGAGAAATTACTGTTATGAAAATTACACAATGTTAATAACCAAGTTTATTAAACAAAACATGTCCCATTTTAAGAAACATTCAAATTGTCAGAGATAAATTTATGGGAATAATTAACAGAAATTATGTCAAATGTTAAAAAATTGAATATCTATAATGTTTTATCATAATGATGAGCTGTTAATACTAACATGTCTCTCTCTGTGGCAATTTCTGTTAAAGGAAGAAAAATTATTGTAGTTTTAGTTTATTCATATTTGTTTTACACTTATACAGCTACAATATCTTTATGATACATATTTATTCAGAGTTTTACCTGCAGTCACAGTGAGTTGAACAGGAACATGTTTATCTCCTACAAAGCACCAGTACCAGCCAGAATCACTCTCTGTCAGTCCAGTCATCACCACACTGAAGGATTTACTCCCATCATCACTGATCTGAACTGATGCATTCTGGGATGTGTCAGTCTTCCCCAGTGTGTAACATCTCTTGTCTTTATATCTGCACCACTGTTTGAGTTTATTCTTATATCCAGAACTGTAGAAACACTGGACACTGATATTACCACCTTCCTGTCCAGTTACACTGCTGTTCACCACAGAGAGATCAGGAACTGAACACACAGACAGGTGTAACTCAAAATGAATGAGACAATTAACATCAAAATGACATTACACAAAGTAAAAGTGACATTACATTTAAAATTACAATTATATTCAAAATGTATTTCAAAGAGTCAGAAAATAAATAAAACTAAATCATACCAGATGTGATATCAAGACCATAAGAAAGGAAAAAATGTGCTGGTTGTCCATCAATCTCTACAGCACAAAAATAAGTTCCATATTGTGTCTTCAGGTCTCTCATAGTCACAGTAAAGAGACTCTGATCAGGAAAATCAATTACTGACAGATTTCTCATTGTTGTGTTTGTGAATGTACTCAATTGATCAATATCTGAGTACCAGAATTTCCTCTGCTGTGTGTATTTCCTGTCATAATGACACGGGACAGTGACAGATCCTTCAGTCTTAAGAGATAATGAATGGTCTGCTGTGCCAGTATAGCCCCATCCTGCACCTGAACAAACAATACACAAACCATTATTATGATGAGGACCAACAAAATAAATCACCATTTTTGCTGTTATTGTGGTTGTTGCATTACACATTAAACACATTAAAAAAACATTTACACTTGAATGTGCTCCTGCAATATTAAACTAAACAGTATCAGAATTAATAATAACACAATATATTTAAATCTCACCAAAAAATTGGCAAAAACAAATTAGGGTGTAGAAAATAGCCGACTTTCCGCATGTGACCATTTTGTTGGTTTCTCTTCCTGCATTTGTGCTTTTAAGCTGAAATAACCAGTTGACTATCCCCCTTTTTTTTCTCTCTCTCTCTCATGTAACATTCTTCATGCACAGCTGTTATGAGTGAGGCAGCAAGGAGAGAGGATCTAAATGCAGTTTGACTTTATTAACTTAAACAAATGAATAAACACAAAGGAAAAACCCACAAGGGGGAAATAAACATAAAGCTAACAACATTCAACGAACGACAAGGAGTGAACAAAAAGCAGGGCTTAAATAACCAGGGAGTGATGACTGAATTAGACACAGGTGAGAACAATGAACAAAATGGCAGTGGTGATGGCAGGTGGATTCTGGGAAATGTAGTACATTTAACAATGACAAGTGAAACCCAGGGCAGACAACAAGGGAATCGTGACATAGCCCCCCCTCTCAGAGAAAAAAAATAAATGAAAAAAATAAAAAATCGTCCAAGGAGTGAGGGGGAGCAAACAGACAGACCAGAGGAGCACAGGGAGCAGACAGGCAGTCCAAGGAGGCACAGGGAGCAGACAGGAAGTCCAAGGGGGCACAAAGGGCAAGGACAGGTTCAGGTGGTCTGGGAGCTGGCCACCGGGCAAGGATAGGTTCAGGAGGCCTGGGAGCTGGCCACAGGGCAAGGACAGGTTTGGGGAACCTGGGAGGAGGCCACTGGACAGGGACTGGGTCAGGGGGCCTGGGAAGAGGCCACTGGACGGGAACAGGGTCAGGAGGCCTGGGAGCTGGCCACAGGGCAAGGACAGGTTCAGGAGGCCTGGAAGGAGGCCAAAGGGCAAGGACAGGTTCAGGAGGCCGAACCGTGGGAGGTGGAGCCGTTGCAGGTGGAGGCGTGGAAGTAGGAGCTCTAGAGGCGCGTAGGAGGCTCTAGAGGCGGTGACCTGGATGGTTCTGGAAGCGGAGCTGATGGAGGTGGCACCGTAGGAGGCTCTAGAGGCGGAGCCGATGGAGGTGGCGCCGTAGGAGGCTCTAGAGGCGGTGGTCTGGAAGGTTCTGGAGGTGGAGCCGAGGGAGGTGACGCCATAGGACGCTCCAGAAGCGGAGCCCTGGGAGGCTCGAGAGGCTCGAGAGGCGGAGCCGTAGGAGGCTCAGGGGGCGTGGCCGCAGGAGGCTCTGGGGGGCGTGGCCTCAGGAGGCTCAGGGGGCGTGGCCGCAGGAGGCTCTGGGGGCGTGGCCGCAGGAGGCTCTGGGGGCAGAGCCGCAGGAGGCTCAGGAGTCTCTGGGAGAGGAGCCATAGAAAGCTCGGGAGGCGGAGCTCTGGAAAGCTCGGGAGGCAGAGTTCTGGAAAGCTCGGGAGGCTCGGAAGGCGGAGCTCTAGAAAGCTCGGGAGGCGGAGCTCTGGAAAGCTCGGGAGGCGGAGCTCTGGAAAGCTCGGGGGGTACTGGCTCTTGGACGGTCATGGCCACTGGCGCTGGCTCTTGGACGGTCGAGGCTACAGGCGCTGGCTCACTGACATCGGAGGCTACAGGCGCTGGCTCACTGACATCGGAGGCTACAGGCGCTGGCTTACTGACATCGGGGGCTACAGGCGCTGGCTCACTGACATCGGGGGCTACAGGCGTTGGCTGGTTGGCCGTGGTTAGCGGAGGCTGGAGAGCAGAGGCCTTTCTTCTCCTCCTCCTCCGGGCGGATGAAGTTAGCAGCGCTGGTTCGTTGACCACGGCAGGCGTGGGGGTTGGCTCACTCACCGTGGCTGGCGAGGAAAGCCCAGAGGCGGGAGCTGGGATCTGGAGAGGTGGTTCCCCGGCAGCGAACTCCTCCAAGATGAGTCCCACGTACTCCCGCCAGGTGCAGTCTCCGGTCTCCGGGAGTTCCCACCACCGGTGTTTGGGAACACCCAACCGGTACGCCACCTTCAGAGTGTGGTCATCCCAGTCGGTGCAACTGGCCACGTTGGTGAAAAAGTAGGAGAACTCCCGGACAGACAAATCCGCCTGTGTCAGCTCCATGAGGAACCCTGCTAGATCCATTGTAGGTCGTTCGTTCTGTTATGAGTGAGGCAGCAAGGAGAGAGGATCTAAATGCAGTTTGACTTTGTTAACTTAAACAAATGAATAAACACAAAGGAAAAACCCACAAGGGGGAAATAAACATAAAGCTAACAACATTCAACGAACAACAAGGAGTGAACAAAAAGCAGGGCTTAAATAACCAGGGAGTGATGACTGAATTAGACACAGGTGAGAACAATGAACAAAATGGCAGTGGTGATGGCAGGTGGATTCTAGGAAGTGTAGTACATTTAACAATGACAAGTGAAACCCAGGGTAGACAACAAGGGAATCGTGACAACAGCAGAGAAATCACTCTAAGACGTCTTGCGCCACCTGGTTAAAAGCATCAGTATTTTATGAGTAAATTATTGTTATAAAAACTTCACAGTCAAGAAGCAGATATTAGCACTGAACAAAACTCAAGTGAAAGTAAAAGAGTAGCTAGTTTAAAAGTACTCATGAATATTGAGTACCGAGTTGCAAAACCTATGCCCCATTATAATGAACACTGTATGCCAACTTTTAAAATACATCACTTATCTATGATACACACTACATGAATCTGATTCCAAACAATAAAAGGTAGACATGAAAACAGAAATCAAAAGATTAAAATGTTATTCTCAATACACTGATCACCATTTTAAATCCTAATGTATGAAACAATTACATTAAAATCAGTTTATGTGTAGGGTCTACAGAGCGTTATTGTTATGCATAAAATATGTTATAACAACGCAAGGAATGCAAAATATGCTAAATAAGCAGGATCACTTGGCACGTCAGGTCCTGCACAATAGAGGAGGTAGAGCAGGCATGGGAAATATTGTTTGGTACAGGGGCTACATCACGCTTAAAAAGGAATAATTCACCCAAAAATGAAAATTCTCTCATAATTTACTCACCCTCATGCCATCCTGGATGTGTGAGCCTTCCTTTCTTCTGCAGAACACAAATTAAGATTTTTAGAAGAATATCTCAGCTCTTTTGGTCCATACAATGAAAGTGAACCAGTGCAAAAATATTGAAACTCCAAAAATCACATTAATCAGAATTAAAGTAGTCTAATCCGTGTGCCTCCAGTGGTTTAATCCATGTCTTCAGAAGAGATATGATAGATGTGGTGAGAAACAGATCAATATTTAATTCCTTTTTTACCATTAATTCTCCTCTTCAAGTGTTTTTGGTGATTCACATTCTTCATGCATATCGCCACCTACTGGGAAGAGAGAAGAATTTCTAGCAATATTTAATGACTTAAATATTGATCTGTTTCTCACCCACACCTGTCATATCAATTTTTAAGTATTAAAAATGTCACTATTTTATTCTATTACATTATTACTTCTAAAGTTACTCCAGTTATTAAAAGTAGTGAGTGGTTTTCTTGTTTGCTTGTTATTGTTGTTTGATTAATAGCCTTTATATAACAAAGCCTACTAAACAGTGCTCAATTCGGTTACAACTTACAAGTCCAACATTTTGATGCAAAAACGCTTTTTGTCCCACTGTTTAAATTCCTTTAGACATAAACGACTGTGTTTACATTAAATCCTCATCCAGACGGGCATTGGCGGAATTATAAAGTGCATTTGATAATTTAGGCGCATGCCGCATTATTAGCACTCAAACATTAGCCTCCTGTCAATCAATCAGTGCACAGCGACAGATGATGAAAAGTTAATCTTTTATATTTCATCTAGATCAACCAACCAGTGGTGCTCTTGCTCTAGTGATTGATGTAATGAACGCCCCTGTTCTAGATGAAGAACATAGGTTGAATACAGAAACAACACAAAAATCAACTGCAAATATATACCCTGGAAAATTTGCTATGACTTTCTCTCATGATTTTGCATCCCTGATCATTATTAACAAACCAGAATTGTACACATAAATGCCAAATTAATTGAAAATGTGTTTTAAGTTCATTGGAAAGAAAGTTAAATGAAGAATGTATCTGATTTTTATACATTATTGTTGAGAACAGCTCAATTGTCTGGGTGGGAGATGTTTAACACTTATAGTAATTAGGAAAAAGTAATTGAAAAGACTCACTAAAAGTTTAAATCTGATTTGATCTATTCTTTAAAACTACATTTTGTTTTGTTTTAGGAATCAAAACTCTCTCCCAACTGAAGTTAATGATTAGTGCAAATTACAATTGCCTATACGCACTAACTGCAACACATGTTAAAATGACACTTTGCAGTGTTTTTGAATCTGAGGTCAATTCTGTCAGATTTAGTTTAATGTTAACCAAGACATAATTCAATGCATCTGTTCTGATTATATTTGCTTTATGAGAAATCTTCTTTTTCTGTAGCAGACAGAGAACTCGCCCGATTTCTTTAAAAATACTGAGTTGTTCTACATTAACAGCCCATTTTCTGATTTCCTGGTCGGCACATTGTCCATGTTTCATTTCATTAGATACAATAACAGCTACAACAGTCCTCATAAACTACTCAAACATGTTCTGTTTGCATTCAATGCATAATTAAACGTTTTAGAGATCATATTGATTTTATCTTGACTTTATTTACATATGTGCCAATCTATGAATGATGATAACAAGACAAAGAGGAAGAAAGATTCTATCCAAGGAGTTTGTGTTCTTGTAAGTGTAACATGCTGTGCTGTCCATTTATCCTTGATAACGATGCTGATGGCCATTTAAATTGATGAAGGTTTGCGGAACATGTCAAGAATTGCTAATGATTTATGAAGTAGAGAAGAAATTGATGCTGAAAATTGTATTTTGGCCTGGCTGAATAGCTGGAAGAAGCTATTTCTGAATACATTAATACCCATTGGAGTAATCCTTTTGATATTAGCCTTTATTGCTTGCTCCATTTTGCCACTGATTAAGTCTTTGAATAATACCCTTATTAAATACCCTTGTATCTACTCAGTGTGCTCTTTTCCATGCTAGAACTGAATCTATGTACAACTAAGAGTACCACTATTTGATTATTTGTGTAACCAGAAATCAATTCGCTGTCTTTTTCTGTATATCGCAATGGTGTTTGTGGTCCATTCTGTGTAACGTGTTGGCTCATTTTAGCTTATCACGCCCCTTTTTTTGTGTGTGTGTGTTTCGCGTCCAAACAACCAGCCTGCTCGGTTCTCCCAATGTCCAGTCTGCCCCTGATCGGCACCAAAGTGCGTCGGCCCACCGGGAAAATGCCCAGTATGCCAGATTACCAGTCCAGCCCTGCGCATGCTATAATTATGTTTGATTGTCAATAAACCTTTGAAGATGCTTTGATAGAAATTTTATGTCAGAGTCTCTCATATTCCTGATCGAGAGGACAACGGAGAGCGCTGGGGCAAAAACTACAAACTACATAGATTATAGGAGAAATAATCAAACAATGTGTAACCAAAATTAATGGCAAGTAATCTATATACATTGTTTTTATATTTATGTAATTGGATTACATTATGGGTTACATATATTTTTAAGTAATCAGTCATCTGTAATGGATTACATTTACATATGTGTCAATATGTGTAATCCAAAAGTAATGGCTAGTAATTGGATTACATTAAGGGTTACATTTATTGTTATATAATCAGTAATCTGTAACGGATTACTTTAAAATGTTACTCTCCCAAAACTGCCTGTATTTATTTTGTGTTGAGAATTTTCTATCATAATGACATGCAGTGACATTAATCATCACAAAATGTTTCCTCTCTCAGCATCTCTGTGCATTACTCCGGCCTGTTGTGATTCCAGTATGTTACACATAACAGAGAAAAGCAAACTGTCTCGGCTAACTGCACACATTAATATTTGTATTCAGTTCATGTAACTGTTCATAACAGCTGTGAGTAGGTGTATGCATTTATTTGTTTTTGTTACAAATAACAGACTTAACTGAAGGAAAATTAAGGATAGACACATATAGACTTCATCTGTTGTTTGAATACATATATTCACACACAGTATATCTATAAATAATATACAGAGAGAGGACGCCGATGCTTGTAGTCACATGGGAATCGGTCACAAGGGCAGTGTAGTTTTAAGTAAAATGTCCAAATAAACAAATGTGTTTTCCCAGCAGTTGTTTTGTATGTTGCTTCCAAACACCTACAGTTCAAACCCCTCTTAAATAATCATATTTTTATGAATGCCTTTATGAAATGCATTGTGAGCAACAATTTCCTAAAAATAAGGTTTAGCTTTTCAATGTTAAATATAGGCCTAATTGCCGCAATAAATTAATGCACAAAATGTAAAAATAATAATATTTTTGTACCTATACTCCAGGATTGTAGGTTGTAACAACAGTACTCTTTGTACTCAATAAATTACACAGTGTAGAGATTAGTAGATTTATTTACTTGGCAGACAAATATGGGAATATTATATCAAAGTTTAAACACATTTTGCATAAAAATACTGAGTTACACATATTGAAACAAAATGTGTAACAATACTCCTCACTCATTAAAAAAGAAAAATAGATACACTAAAATTCATACACTATATTGAAATAAGCAAATGAAAATCAAGCAAACATGTTAACTGCATGAGTCCATTCAGTGTTTGTATGTGTGGTATAATGTTTGTGGTAGACATAAAATAATAGAATAGAATATAAATTGAAGATGATGTTAATAGCCTAATTTTTAAGATAAGCAGATGAGCTGTTAGCTGAAATGTGTAATATGAGCAAAAGAATAAAAATAAAAAGAGTTTTTGTGATGACTGTCCTCATCTTGATTTAGTCTCCTGGGCAAAACACTGAGTGCCTCCCTGAGGATGAGGCTGTTCCTGTGTTCTATCACAAGTCACTGTTGTTGTGGCAACATGCTGTAGATTGTGCCTTCTTCTGGACAGTGCTGGAAGTATTAAAACATTTCAAAGGATAGTTCACCCAAAAAAGAAAATGCTCTCATCATTTACTCACCCTCATGCCATCCCAGATGTGTATGACTTTCTGTCTTCTGCGGAACACATATTTCGATTTTTAGAGGAATATCTCAGCTCTGTAGGTCCAGACAATACTTGTGAATGGGTGCCAAAACTCCAAAAAGCATAAGTAATCCATATGATTCCAGTGGTTAAATCTTCAGATGCGATTTGATAGGTGTGGGTAAGAAACAGATCAATATTTAAGTAAATTGTTGCTAGACATTCTTCTCCCTCCCCAGTAGGGTGCGCATGCATGAACAACGTGAATCATCAAAAACACAAGAAGAAGAATGTTAAAGTTATAGTGGAGGCTGACTGAGCAAGGATGCACATTTATTATGTAAATATACTAATATATTGATGTTTCTCACCCACACCTATCAAATCACATCTGAAGACATGGATTTAACCACTGGAGTTATATGGATTACTTTTAGCAGACGTCTGTGATTTTTGGAGCTTCAAAATGTTGGCACCCATTCACTTGCATTGTATGGACCACCAGAGCTGAACAATTCTTCTAAAAATCATCATTTGTGTTCTGCTGAAGAAAGAAAGTCATAGACTCTGGGATGCCATAAGAAAGAGTAAATGATGAGAGAATTTTCATATTTGGGGAAATATTCCTTTAAATACAGAGCTAACAGAATTAAAATAACAAATAAAACTGTTCATTGTTTCTGTAAAACTTACTGATTTACTCTGCTTAACAGCATTTGTAATAGTGCTGTATATTATTTCTGCACTGGGCTTCGGTGAAGATGAAATCTGTAATTAACCATATCTGGTTACTTATTAAATCTTTCTCTGTTTTAATCATATTTGTGAGACAACACGGGGTACAAATATCTGGTCAACTTACATTTGGATTTTCATCATTTATAGGGCTGCATACCTCTGGATCTATCTGGGAAGAGGACACCTGTATTTCACACATAGACAAAGCAATTAATACATAATAAAAACAAATATATATATTTCTGATTAATTATTTATTAGGAATATAGATATTTAATTATCTGGCAATATTTGTGAGGGATCCCAAAGAACGATTCCAACATCTTCTATTTAAAGGGGCATGCAGATCTCTAGCTAGCATTGTGACACTGCCACACATTAGGGCATTATAAACACAAACACACACACACACACACACACCTCACACACACGCACACACACGCACACACACGCACACACACACACACACACTCACACACACACACACACACACACACACGCGCACGCAAAAAGGGGGTTAGGTATCTGATGTATTTGGATTGTGGTATGTACATAAGGTAATATTTGTGTCCAAATCTGTTCCAAAAATTTTATTAAAATACTTTACAAGTGAAACATTGAGTGTATTGAGCTGAAATTAATTTAATATACGTAGTACTTATGAGTTCATTTATTTGGACCTTCATAAGGAAACCTGTTTTTTATTAATGGAGACTCTTATTTTGAAACGCACTTGTGTCTTTAGATTAGACGGACAATGGGACAGCCAATTTGGGGGTGGCAAAAATCAAATGAGACTGGAGGATTTACCTGTTTGTGTTGGTCTGCTGCCAGTCAAAGAAACCTCTCTTTCTTGGAATTGTATTTATTTATTTTATTGGGTGACTGAGTGTTTTTATTTTTATTTATTTTTATGTTTTTGGACGGTTTATCAGAGAACTAATTGTGTGGACTCAATGGAAATTATTATTAGTTTTTGAGTGACTTTATTTGTGACTTGTGTTTGAATATTTCTGTTAAACAATGTATCTGTTCTTTGATTTTTCCCGCTGCCTCTTTTGTTAAATTTGAGTTTAAATTTGAGTCAAACCTTGGATCTGTTTGTATTATTTCTGAATAATCGATCCTTGCAGTAACAGTTTTGTTTCTCAATAAGCAGAAGCCAGTTTCTTATTTATGGTTCTTAGGTGTTATTATTATTATTATTATTTATTTATACCTGTGACATTAAAGTTTGTAGCCAGCAGGTGGTGACAAAATATTTTTGGACACTTTCGTCACTTCCGGATAATTTTTCTCTCCAGAGAAAATAGTCTGACTTACTGTGACATTGGCTTTATTATCTCCAACTTGGGTATTATTTTGATCTGATAGTGAGAGAAAAAAATATGTTAGAAAGTAGTGATGCTATCAAATGCGACAGATTATGCATCCCAATACTTTTTTAACACATGAAAGATCTAAAACTGAAATTGATGGAATTTAAGAATATATATATATATATATATATAAAAAAGGTTATTATTACTGACTGTGCTTCTTTTTCAGTATTACAGTTGCAATGGCAGCCACAATCACCAGCAACAGCAACAGTACGACTGCTGGAAGCCACACCACCAGATATCCATACTGCCTGTAAAAAGGAACGCTAGAAAGAAATGCTTCTATTAGTTTGGCACTGAACTGCACTGTGGAAGAAGAAGAAAAAATCACTAGGAGAATTTGTTTTAGGTGTCTTAGTGCCTTAATTCTTAGTGAGCCTATGTTCCACAATAAAATAAAAATGTGTTTTGTATGGTTGAATTTTTTTCTCTCAATTGTTTTGTTCTTTTTTCAGTCAAACACATGAGAAATGTTTAGAGAGAAAATAAAATATGCTCAGGAAGGTACTAAGACACAAACAATACACACATTAATATATATATATATCGTTTGGTTACGTATGTAACCTCCGCTCCTCGAGGGAGGGAACGACACGTTGTGTCGGAGAAGCGACACTAGGGGTCTCTCTTGAGCCCGATATTCACCTCTGACCTATTGAAAAGGGCCAATGAGAGTTGGCAGTCAGTATTTGCATACCCCACCCCCGCGATACGGGTATTTAAGCGGGGCAAATACGGAAGTTTAGTCAGGATTTTTCTGAGGAGCCGGAAATGGTGCGGCCACAACAGTGGCTCGGTTCAACGACATGGCGGAGGAAAGACACAACGTGTCGTTCCCTCCCTCGGGAACGGAGGTTACATATGTAACCAAATGTTCCTCTTCTGTCGCTCTCTCCACGTTGTGTCGGAGAAGCGACACTAGGGGACCCATTCCAATCTTGCCATGCGCTGAACCGTGTACGTGAACCGCCGATACAGAGGCGGGCAGGGATTTCATCCAGTGCCGCGCATCGCCTGTACCTGGCTGCACGCACTCTTCCCCAATGCCCCATAAGAACATCGGAATCCTTCTAGTTACCCTGGGAGGGAACAAGACGATGTTTGCCAACATGGGAACGGGCCAGCCTGGCTGGGCCTCTTTCTCTCTATGTTTCTCGCATAGAGCAATCACGCCGGGGCCCTTACACGCATATAGGGAAGGGGTCTTACCCAGACCCTGCGGAGACCACACCTGCCCTTTTTCTTGGGGAGGAAAAGTGGTAGACACGCCACACGGCCGCCTTAGGGCTCGTGTGGAAAGTATGGTGCGGTGGTAGATCCAGCCTAGAAAGGGGGAGTTGCTACAGCACGGCGACCGGGCAGCTGTAACTGCCTAAGGGAGACACGGGGTCCGCTCGTAAGGGACAGAACCGTGGAATTACACACAGGGGAGTCCGAGCTGGAGGCCTTACCTGTGGAGCACCTATACCAGTACAGGGTAGCCATCAGGGTACCCGCAGTGGCTTGGGTCGGCGAGTTCCTCCGCTGAACCGCGGACCCGGAGGGCTGGGGAGGAATCGACCAGGGTCCCAACTCGGAGTGGGGCGCCCTGGGAAGAAGGCGCACTACTTTACCTTGACGTCAGGAAAAGGGCGCTGGGCGCAAGCCATCCACCCGGCCGGTCGGTATACGTGTTACCGAAGTTCTACGGGCTCGACCTAACAAAACACGAGACGCAACCAACTCAACGCGGAGGTTGTAAAACCTCGCGAAGGTGTTGGGTGTTGCCCAACCCGCGGCTCTACAGATGTCTGCTAGGAGGTGCCCTTGGCCAGTGCCCACGAGGACGCAACACCCCTTGTTGAGTGAGCTCGGACCCGCAAGGGTAGAGGCACGGCCTGGGTGTGATAAGCCAGTTTGATGGCGTCGACAACCCAGTGGGCGAGCCTCTGTTTGGAGACGGCATTCCCTTTCTGCCATCCCCCAAAGCAGACAAAGAGCTGCTCAGAGCGCCTAGTGCTCTGTGTGCGGTCCAGGTAAATGCGCAGGGCACGCACTGGACATAGCAACGAAAGGGCTGGGTCTGCCTCCTCCCGGGCAGTGCTTGCAGGTTCACTACCTGATCTCGGAAGGGTGTGGTAGGAACCTTGGGCACATAGCCCGGTCGCGGTCTTAGGATCACAGACGTATCTGCCGGACCGAACTCCATTCAAGTGTCGCTGACAGAGAACGCTTGCAGGTCCCCGACCCTCTGGATAGAGGCGAGCACGATCAGCAGGGCCATCTTAAGAGAGAGGGTCCTGAGTCCAATTGATTCAAGCGGCTCGAAGGGAGGTCTCTGGAGTCCTGCCAAGACTACCGAGAGATCCCAGGAGGGAACTAGGCCTGGCCGGGAGGGATTCAACCTCCGGCGCTCTCAGGAACCTGAGGATCAGGTCGTGCTTACCCAAAGACTTGCCGCCTACAGGATCGTGGTGGGCGGCAATGGCGGCAACATACACCTTGAGGGTGGACGGCACGGCCTCCTGTCCAGCCTCTCCTGTAGGAACAGGAGCACTGACCCGATCGCAGCATCTCTGCGGGTCTTCAGTTCGGAAGAACACCAATCTGTGAACAAACGCCACTTTAGGGTGTAAAGGTGCCTGGTAGAGGGGCTCTGGCTTGGTTGATCAGTATTCACAACGGTCGCCAGTAAGCTGGCTAGCTCTTCCGCGATCCCGGCCCAGGGACCAGACGTGGAGGTTCCAGAGGTCTGGGCGCGGGTGCCAGAGCGTGCCCCGTCCCTGAGAGAGGAGGTCCTTTCTCAGGGAATTCGCCAGGGAGGAGCTGTCGCAAGAAGCCTGAGTTCCGAGAACCAAGTCCGAGTGGGCCAGTAGGGGGCCACTAACGTGACTTGCTCCTCGTTCTCCCTGACCTTGCACAGCACCGGTGCAAGAAGGCTCACTGGGGAAATGCGTACTTGCGCAGCCCCGAGGGCCAGTTGTGTGCCAGCTGCCTGTCCCGAGGGGAGCCTCTGTTAGGGCGCACCAGATTGGGCAGTGGGAGGTTCCCTGGGAGGCAAACAGGTCTACCTGGGCCTTGCCAAACCGTTCCCAAATCAGCTGGACCGACTGGGGTGAAGCCTCCACTCCCGCCGGGCAGGCGTTGTCGTGATAGCACGTCCGCTATGACGCTGAGCTTGCCGGGATGTGAGTGGCCACCCGGACCGGGAGGCGTCGGTTGTGACCAGAACGTGTTGGGACACCTGCTGCAGGGGCACTCCTGCCCGAAAAAAGCTGAGGTCTGTCCAGGGTCGGAGTGTTTTGAGGCAGGCGGGGTGATCCTTACCCGATGCGTGCCGTGGTGCCATGCTTGTCTCGGGACTCGAAGTCTGGAGCCAGTGCTGGAGTGGTCTCATATGCATCAACCCCAGCGGCGCGACCGCCGCGGAGGACGCCATATGCCCCAGGAGCCTCTGGAAAAGTTTTAGAGGGACCACTGTGCCTGGCTTGAAGGAAACGAGGCAGTCCAGCACCGACTGAGCACGCCGCTCGTGAGACGTGCTGTCATTGAGACTGAGTCTAACCCCAACCCGAGAAAAGAGATGCTCTGAACCGGAGTGAGCTTGCTCTTTTCCCAGTTGACCTGAAGCCCCAAGCGGCTGAGTTGCCGGAGCACCTGGTCTCTGTGTGCGCATAGTAACTCTCGAGAGTGTGCTAGGATAAGCCAGTCGTCGAGGTAGTTGAGAATGCAGATGCCGGCTACTCGTAGCTGGGCAAGGGCCGCCTCTGCGACCTTCATGAAGACGCAAGGGGACAGAGACAGGCCGAAGGGGAGGACTTTGTACTGAAACGCCTGGCCGTCGAACGCGAACCGCCAGACGGGTCGGTGTCGTGGGCAGAATTGAGACGTGGAAGTACGCATCCTTCAGGTCTAATGCTGCGAACCAATCTAGATGCTGAACACCAGCCAGAATATTCGTGAGCATCTTGATTGGGAGTTTTAACAAGGCCCGATTGAAAACTCGCGAGGTCCAGGATTGGTCGTAAGTCGCCGCCTTTCTTGGGTACAATGAAGTAAGGGCTGTAGAAACCCTTCCTCATTTCGGTTGGAGGAACGGGCTCTACCGCGCTCTTGGCTAAAAGGGTCGCGATTTCCGTGCGCAGGGAACTGGCATGCTCGCCGTGTACTGCGGAAAGCGGACGCTCCTGAAGGGGGCGGAGCCGGGCAAACTGAATTGCGTAATCGAAGTTGAATGGTCCGTGCAGCCAGCGTGATGCGTTGGGAAGCTGAAAGCCACGCTTCCCAGCTCTGCGCTTAGGGGCACCAAAGGGACGAGTATTTTGGACGTACCTGGCGGGGCCTCGCAGCGGGCGGAACAGGTAATGCAGCGTCGGGCGGCTTCGTTGCGGCCTGAGTCTGAGGTGCTGAGAATAGACTCAAAGCACTTACATTGCTCCGCGCGCCCGGCAGGGGCGGGTTCGTGACTGAGAAGGAGGTCTGATGTTGGCGTCTTCTGGACTCGTCTGAACCGGCCGGCCGGGGACAGTCGCTGGCAGGCGGAAGGCGGATCGCCGCGTCCGGTGTACCGGGACTGTCGTAATCTGAAAGCACATTGCCGTGAGAACGGCATTTGCGGGCCAGGTGACCCAGAGGCAAAGGAAATAGCTCTTTTATTGAGAATGTGTGTACCACAGCTCCTGTCAGGGGTGTGGCAAATGAAAAACAAAGGATTCTCCACCCGGCCCTCCACCGGGGACGGAGCGGTCTTACCACCTCCGGAGCTAACGTCTTCGGCTCTGGGTCGACTGTCTCAGGAACGCTTGGGAGCCTTCCGGGTCCTAGAGGGGGTTCGTGAGACGGGCGTACGCCGCCTGCGAGGTGCTCGACGCTGGGGCTGAGAGCTGGGCCCGGGTTGGGGCAGAGCTGGAGCTGGTTTCTTCGCCGCAGGGGGACGCCCTCGGCGAGCAGACGGGCAGGGCCCGTGAGCGGCAGGTGTGCGGCAGGGCATGATGTGAGAGAAAAGGCCAATCTGGGAGACAGGTGCGTCCAGGAAGCGGTTCTTGTCAGCCTCACGCATCTCAACCAGATTGAGCCAGAGATGGCGTTCCTGGACCACTAGGGTGGCCATCGCCTGTCCGAGTGCCTGCGCTGTGGCCTTCGTCGCTCTCAGGGCGAGGTCGGTCGCTGAGCGCAGTTCCTGCAGCACATCAGGATCAGGTCCACCCCGTGCATACTTCTGAGTGCTTTGGCCTGGTGGACTTGCAGGAGGGCCATCGCATGCAGGGCGGAGGCAGCGCGTCCAGCCGCACTGTAGGCCTTCGCGTTGAGCGAGGATGTTGTCCTACAGGGCTTGGATGGGAGTACGGGCGGCCACGCCAGGAGGTAGGGCTACTGGGGCATAGATGGTACGCAACTGCCCTATCGACCTGGGGAATCGCCCGTATCCGTGGCGCTCTCCGCTGTCAAGGGTGGTGAGAGTGGAGCGGGTGGCACCTAGACGAGCGGAGAGCGGGCTCTCCACGTAGACGCCAGCTCGTCATGCATCTCCGGAAAAACGGGACCGGGGGATGCGAGGCCGCGAACGGCGCGCTGCCCCCAGGAACCAGTCATCCAACCGTGAAGGCTGTGGGGAGGATGGAGGGTTCCAATCCAACCCCACGCCACGGCGCGCCCGGAAAGCATGTCAGACATCTGAGCGTCGGTCTCAGCCTGGGCCTGCTGGCCCGAAGGCGGCAGTCCAGGGGAGTCCTCGGCATCACACATCACACTCTCCGATGCAGCGGCGAGCTCATCTGCTTCGGGCTTGGGAGGATAGACAGCCGGGCCGTGAGGCGAAGCCGCTATCGCCGCGAAGCGTAGACGGGGACCAGCGAGCGTGTCGGGAACGGGAGGTTCGCGGGGGCTACCCGGCGAAACTGCACCCGCTGTCGCCTCAAATCGCCCTCAGCGCCAACCGCATCATCCTCAATCCCGTGGAAAGAAGGAGCAATGCGGGTGCAGCTGGGGTGGCTTGCTCTCTGTTGAAAGCAAGCCGCAACCGCAACGTGGTCATGGTCATGTTCTCGCAGTGAGAACATGAGCTATCCACAAACGCCGCCTCGGTGTGATCGCGACCCAAACACACGAGACAGCGCCTGTGGCCGTCTGAAGCGGAGAGCACTCTATCACGATCCAGGAACAACACAGGGGCAGAAGGGCATCTTGAAAAAGATGTTCAACGCCGCTGTGTTTTGTGCTTTTAGAGAAATTACTCTTTTAATAGAAATTGCTCTTTAAAATACACAATGTGTGTGTGTGTGTCTGCGCTGTCGAGCGCTCAGGGGCAACAATGCACGTTGTGCAATGCTTGAAGGAGAAAGCCGCTGTTATGCGCCATCAAGATCCAACAGCATGCAGATCGTCAGAGGAAACAGGAACGTTTGAGTGGTGTGTAACTCACAGCAAACTGCAGACAGACCATCGGCTCCGAAGAAATTTTCTGACTAAACTGCAAATACTGACTGCCTACTCTCATTGGCCCTTTTCAATAGGTCAGAGGTGAATATCGGCGCTCAAGAGAGACTCCTAGTGTCGCTTCTCCGACACAACGTGGAGAGAGCGACAGAACGGGAAATATATATATATATATATTATTATTAATTTTTTACAGTGCAGTTCAGGACTTCTGTATACAGTGTAACCTTACTAAAAACTTCAAAAGCATACTGAGATAATTATATGTATTAAACTCATTATATCTGATTAAAATTTAGTCCTTACAGTATTTGTCTGCACAGAGCATTATTGTATCACATAAAATGTCTGCTTATGTAATTGAATTTATTCTTTAGTTTGGATAATTTTTTATTTGCATTTAGCATTAATTTTGGGGTGGCATAGTGGGCTAAAGCACATAACTGTTAATCAGAAGATCGCTGGTTCGATCCTCACAGCCACCACCATTGTGTCCTTGAGCAAGGCAGTTAACTCCAGGTTGCTCGGGATTGTCCCTGTAATAAGTGCACTGTAAGTCACTTTGGATAAAAGCGTCTGCCAAATGCATAAATGTATATAAATGTTTAGTAAAACTATAAATAATTATTACAGGATCTATATTACATCTATATTGTATATTTACATTTATCAGACGCTTTTATCCAAAGCTGACTTACAGTGCACTTACTACAGGGACAATCCCCGAGCAACCTGGAGTTAAGCCTTGCTCAAGGACACAATGGTGGTGGCTGTGTGGATCGAACCAATGACCTTCTGATTACCAGTTTACCAGTACTGTGGTTTTAGACCACTATACCACCACTCCATATATACAGGATACAAGATAATTCTATATACTCAGTTTTAGTAGCGTAACTATGGTAGTTTGGTACGCTTTTGTGAGGAACTTTCCATTTATTTCAAATTGTTGTTGTTGTTGTTTCTGTAGTGAATACTAAACTCTCAATCACAAAAACATTATTTCCACAATTCTGGTGCAACTTAATTGAATATATGTGGTATCTGTTCCACTTACGTTACATCTGGTGATTTTAACACACTTTACAGTATTGATGCCTGTTGAAAATGAGTTTTGTATGGTTGATTTACTTTGTCACAGAAACAATTTCACGAATTAAATGCTTAAAATTGCTTTGAGCTGCCTGGGTACCTTTAAATTGCAAGTTGTTTGTTGGTTGCTTTAAACTATTTTAACCCTATGACTAAGATATTGCAATTCTGTAAAAATAGAATAAAAGGAAAGGCACACAGTTGAGAGATGAACACAAAGCTAAATTTAAAACCATAAGAAAGTACAGCTTGCACATAATGTACTCCATTACTGTGTGAATAATTTATTTTTAATCAGTTTGATAAATGTTTTAATATCTATATATTGTATCCTAAGCTATCAATTAAAGCAATAAACATCATACTTAAAATAGTTATATTGTTGCTTCTCACTGATTGATGTCTGATTGTTGTTAATGGAAATTGGTGTATTAGATGACAGAGCTGCATTTCTGCCAAGAGAGGAACAACAGAAATAAATGAACTTTTCAGAGGAATCAAGATTACATCACAACTGATTTGACAATAAACTAATACAAAAATAATAATAAAAAGAGTAAAGACAGAAAACACAGAAAAACAGACAGAAACAGAATTAATTATTCTACATGATACTTCAATATACATTGATGAGCCAAAATATTATGAATACTCACAGGTGAAGTGAATGGCGTTGATCATCTCCTAACAAGGCCACATGTCAAGGTCTTGGTAGATTTGATGGTAAGTGAACAATCAGTTCTCGTAGTCAACTTGTTGAATGCAGGAGAAATGGGCAGGAGTAAAGACTTGAGTGACTTTGACATGGGCCAAATTGTTATGACTGGGTCAGAGCATCTCTGAAACGGAAAAGCTTGTGGGGTGCTCTCGGTCAGCTCGGTCACTACCTACTGACAGTGGTCCGAGGAGTGACAAACCACAAACCATGATGCTGCACACCCCGCCCCTAATCAGGCTGATCAATCCCAAGAGCGATAAAGTTCACCAGAGGTGGCAGTTCGAGAGAGAGAGAGAGAGAACTACCTGACCACGAGGGGAGGAGGGGCTCCTAGCCGACTACCTGGAGCAGTCAGGGCCACTGCCAGGGGCAAGGGAGACCCTTACCGTCCACTGAAAAGGTGGCGGGGCATTCCGTCTGCCAGGGGCCAGAGGACTGCCTACGATCTGCCAGGGGAGGCACGGCTGTCGTCCACTAGAGGGTGGAGGAGTGGTCGAGTACCAAGCTATGGCGTATCAGAGAACTGGCGAGTAAATCAAGCCCGAGAGGGATAAAGGCGACCGGAGGTGGCAGTTTGAGAGAGGGAGAACTACAGGAAGCTGCCCTGCATGTGTTTTTGTTTGTTTCTTTTTGTTTAAGTTTATTATTAAACCATTATTTATATTGTCAAGCCGGTCCTTCAGGGGTCTTGTAGAGTCCATGCCTCGGCAGGTTGGTGCTGTTTTGGCAGCACGTGGATGACCAACAACATATTAAGAAGATACTCATATTATTTTGGCTTACCAGTGTATACAGAGTCATTGATAAAATATCTGAAGAATAGTAATTATGTAATCACCCTTATGACGATCTAAACCTACATGCTGTTATTTTATCTATGGAACACAAAAGTAGAATTTTTAAAGAATATTCACACTAATATTTTTCTATACAATTACCACGTCAATAGTGACCACATCTGTAAAGCTCTAAATGGGGGGAAAAACAACAACATAAAAGCAGTCCATATGATGTGACTTAATATTCCAAGTCTTCTCAAATCATATGACAGCTTTTTGTGAAGAACAGATAAAAACTAAAGTTGCTATTCACTGATAATCTTCTATTCCACCATAGCTGAAAATAATTAACACCAAAAGCTTCTTGTGTCTTGTGACCAAATGCACAATATCAAATCTGTACCCATACTTGATTAAGTTCTGCAGTGGAGGGGAATAAACAATGTATAATGAATCAGTAAATAATTACTGTCTGTTTGACACACAAACTGAATGACTTCAGAAGATTAGGAATATTGCACACAAGCCGTATGGACTACTTCTATGTTTTGTTTTTGTTTATTTCTCTGTTTGTGCTTGACAGATTTGGTCACTATGAACTTTCATTGTGTGGGAAACAACAACGTTAACATTCTTCAAAGTTCACCTTTTGTGTTTCATGGAAAAAGTAAAAGCATACACGCATTGAATGACATAAGGGGAGAAAATAATTACAGAATGTTCATTTTAAGTTGAACTTTCTCATTAATTAGGAAAGGTTGTTAATGGGTTACTAACATTTCTGTCTTATATCCGGCTTCTGTGGTCACAACTGCAGCAAAATAGAAATGGACAAAAAGTAAAGAATTTGAATATCTTATTAATATTTAGTTATTAACAGTAAAATATTTTTATGATTTTGATTGATTGCATCTGTATTACCTGGTTTGGTCTCAGTCACAGTCACAGTGAGTTGAACAGGAACCTGCAGATCTCCTACAGAGCACCAGTACCAGCCAGAATCACTCTCTGTCAGTCCAGTCATCACCACAGTCAAGGATTTACTCCCATCATCACTGATCTGAACTAATGGATTCTGGGATGTGTCAGTCTTCCCCAATGTGTGACATCTCTTGTCTTTATATCTGCACCACTGTTTCGATTTACTCTTATATCCAGAACTGTAGAGACACTGGACACTGATATTACCACCTTCCTGTCCAGATACACTGCTGCTCACCACAGAGAGATCACGAACTGAACACACAGACAGGTTTAAAAAAGGTCAAAATTGTGTTATAGTGGCACTTGTATTATTTTAATTAGCAGTAAAGAAGGTCAAGACCTCTGAGGCAGCACCGGCCAAAGACATTTCATGTGCTTAAAACTAGCGACTTTTCATGTAAATTTTTTGTTACATAAAAGTTTTATTTAAAATATCTAATAGATCTCACAGTCACAACAAAAAAACATGGATTTGTTTCTTTATAATGCCTAAAATGTCATTGGTCACAACAGTATGCCGTGGTTATGGAAAGTGCTGTGAAACGTCTAGGTTACGTATGTAACCTCAGTTCCCCGATGGAGGGAATGAGACGTTGTGTCGGAGAAGCGACACTAGGGGTCTCTCTTGAGCGCCGATATATGCCTCTGACTTATGAAAAAAGGCCAATGAGAAGTTGGCAGACGGTATTCGCATACCCCGCCCCCGGACATATGGGTATTTAAGCGGGGCGAATACGGGAGTTCATTCAGGATTTTTCTGAGGAGCCGAAATGGTCCGGCCACAACAGTGGCTCGGTTCAGCGTCATGGCGGGGAGGACACAACGCCTCGTTCCCTCCATCGGGGAACTGAGGTTACATACGTAACCTAGACGTTCCCTTCTGTCGCTCTCTCCACGTTGTGTCGGAGAAGCGACACTAGGGGTCCCACTTTAATCATGCCATGCGCAGAGACGTGTACGTGAGCTGCTGATACAGAAGCGGACAGGGGTTCCTCCTATGCCAACGCGCCAACTGTATCTGGCTGCACGTACCCTTCTCCAATGCCCCATTGAGACATCAGGATCCTTCTGGTTACCCTAAGAGGGGAACAAGGTGATGCTTGCCAACCTGGGAACGGGCCAGCCTGGCTGGGCCTCTTTTCTCTCTATGTTTCTCGCATAGAGCAATCACGGCCGGGGCCCTTACACGCATTAGGGAAGGGGGTCTTACCCAATTTCCTATTCTTTCAGGGGGAGAAGACCCTGCGGAGACCACACCTACCCTGCAGGGGAGGTAAAGGTGGTGAACACATCACATGGCCAGCTTAGGGCCTATGTGGGAAGTTTGGCGCGGTGGTAGATCCAGCCTCGAAGAGGGGGGAGTTACTACAGCACGGCGACCGAGGCAGCTGGAACTGCCTAAGGGAGACCCGGGGGTCCGCTCGTGAGGGGACAGTACCGTGGAAATACACACAGGGGGAGTCCGCGTAGGAGGCCTAATACCTGTGGAGCACCTATTCCAGTACAGGGTAGATTGAGTACCCGTAGTGGACTGGGTCTGCGAGTTCCTCCGCTGAACCGCGGACCCAAAGGGCTGGGGAGGAATCAACCAGGGGCCCGAGAAGTGGGGTGCCCTGGGAAGAAGGCGCACTACCTTACCTTGCTGTTAGGAAAAGGGCGCTAGGCGCAAGCGATTCACCCGGCCAGTTCGTCAGCGTGTTACCGAATTCTACGGTCTCGGACCTGAGAAAACACGAGACGAGACCGACCGAGATTGTAAAATCTCGCGAAGGTGTTGGGTGTTGCCCACCCTGCGGCTCTACAGATGTCTGCTAGGGAGGTGCCCCTGGCCAGTGCCCACGAGGATGCAACACTTCTAGTTGAGTGTGCTCGGACCCGCAAGGGGAGGGGCACGGCCTGGGTGTGATAAGCCAGTGTAATGGCATCGACAACCCAGTGGACGAGCCTCTGTTTGGAGACAGCATTCCCTTTCTGCTGTCCCACAAAGCAGACAAAGAGCTGCTCAGAACGTCTAGTGCTCTGCGTGCGGTCCAAATAGATACGCAAGGCACGTACTGGACACAGCAACGAAAGGGCTGGGTCTGCCTCCTCCCGGGCAGCGCTTGCAGGTTCACTACCTGATCTCTGAAGGGAGTGGTAGGAACCTTGGGCACATAGCCCGGTCGCGGTCTTAGGATCACAAACGTGTCTGCCGGACCGAACTCCAGGCAAGTGTCGCTGACAGAGAACGCTTGCAGGTCCCCGACCCTCTTGATGGAGGCGAGCGCGATCAGCAGGGCCGTCTTAAGAGAGAGGGCCCTGAGTCCAACTGATTCAAGCGGCTCGAAGGGAGGTCTCTGGAGGCCCGTAAGGACCACTGAGAGATCCCAGGAGGGAACTAGGCCTGGCCGGGAGGGATTTAACCTCCGGGCGCCTCTCAGGAACCTGATGATTAGGTCGTGCTTACCCAGAGACTTGCCATCTACAGTATCGTGGTGAGCCGCGATGGCGGCGACATACACTTTGAGGGTGGAAGGGGACAGCCTCCCATCCAACTTTTCCTGTAGGAACAGAAGCACTGATCTAATCACGCACCTCTGTGGGTCTTCAGCTCGGGAAGAACACCAATTTGTGAACAGGCGCCACTTTAGGGCGTAAAGGTGCCTGGTGGTAGGGGCTCTGGCTTGGTTGATTGTGTCGACAACAGTAGCCGGTAAGCCGGCTAGCTCTTCCGCATCCCGGTCCAGGGACCAGACGTGGAGGTTCCAGAGGTCTGGGTGCGGGTGCCAGAGCGTGCCCCGTCCCTGAGAGAGGAGGTCCTTTCTCAGGGGATTCGCCAGGGAGGAGCTGTTGCGAGAAGCGTGAGGTCCGAGACCCAAGTCCGAGTGGGCCAGTAGGGGGCCACTAAGATGACTTGCTCCTCGTCCTCCCTGACCTTGCACAGCACCTGTGCAAGAAGGCTCACTGGGGGGAATGCGTATTTGCGCAGCCCCGTGGGCCAGCTGTGTGCCAGTGCATCTGCCCCGAGGGGAGCCTCTGTTAGAGCGTACCAGAGCGGGCAATGGGAGGTTTCCTGGGAGGCAAACAGGTCTACCTGGGCCTTGCCAAACCGTTCCCAAATCAGCTGGACTGACTGGGGGTGAAGCCTCCACTCTCCACTGGGCAGGCGTTGTCGTGACAGCGCGTCCACTATGACATTGAGCTTGCCGGGGATGTGAGTGGCACGCAGTGACTTGAGTCGCTGCTGACTCCACAGGAGGAGACGGCGGGCGAGTTGTGACATGTGGTGGGAGCGTACGCCACCACAGCGGTGCTGTCTGACCTGACTAGGACATGTTTGTCCCAAACTAACGGGAGGAACTACCTGAGGGCAAAGAAGACAGTCAACAACTCCAGGCAGTTGATGTGCCAGCGCAGCGGGGCCCCTTTCCACCGGCCCGCTGCTGCGTGCCCGTTGCACACGGCACCCCACCCTGACCTGGAGCCGTCGGTCGTGACCAGGACGCGTCAGGACACCTGCTGCAAGGGGACTCCTGCCCGTAAAAGCAGAGGTCTGTCCAGGGTCTGAGTGTCTGGAGGCAGGCGGGGGTGATCTTTACCTGGTGCGTGCCGTGGTGCCATGCTCGTCTCGGGACTCGAGTCTGGAGCCAGTGCTGAAGTGGTCTCATATGCATCAACCCCAGCGGCGCGACCGCCGCGGAGGACGCCATATTTCCCAGGAGCCTTTGGAAAAGTTTCAAAGGGACCAATGCGCCTGGCTTGAAGGAAGCGATGCATTCCAGCACTGACTAAGCACGTTCGTTGGTGAGACGTGCTGACATTGAGACTGAGTCTAACTCCAAACCGAGAAAAGAGATGCTCTGAACCGGGGTGAGCTTGCTCTTTTCCTAGTTGACCTGAAGCCCCAAACGGCTGAGGTGCCTGAGCACCTGGTCTCTGTGTGCGCATAGTAACTCTCGCGAGTGTGCCAGGATAAGCCGGTCGTCGAGGTAGTTGAGTATGCGGATGCCGGCTACTCGGAGCGGGGCAAGGGCTGCCTCTGCGACTTTCGTGAAGACGCGAGGGGACAGAGACAGGCCGAAGGGGAGGACTTTGTACTGATACGCCCGGCCGTCGAACGCGAACCGTAGGAAGGGTCGGTGTCGAGGCAAAATTGAGACGTGAAAGTACGCGTCCCTCAGGTCTACCGCTGCGAACCAATCTAGATGCCGAACGCCAGCCAGAATCTTTCTCATTTTGAATGGGAGTTTTAACAAGGACCGTTTGAAAACTCGTAGGTCCAAGATCGGTCGTAAGCCGCCGCCTTTCTTGGGTACAATGAAGTAAGGGCTGTAGAAACCCTTCCTCATTTCGGTTGGAGGGACAGGCTCTATCGCGCCTTTGAGTAAAAGGGTTTGCGATCTCCGTGTGCAGGGAACTGGCATGCTCGCCATGTACTGCGGAAAAACGGACGCCCACGAAGGGGGGCGGAGGCCTGGCAAACTGAATTGCGTAACCGAGTCTGGATCGTCCACTGGGTTGTCGACGCCATTACACTGGCTTATCACACTCTGGGGCGGGGCTACCTTGTCCAGTGTGCCGGGACTGTCGAGATCTGAAAGCAGATTGCCGTGAGAACGGCATTTGCGGGCCAGGTGACCCAGAGACAAAGGAAATAGCTCTTTTATTGAGAATGTGGGTACCACAGCCCCTGTTGGGGGGTGTGGCAAATGAAAAAACATAGGATTCTCCACCCGGCCCTCCACCGGGGGACGGAGCGGTCTTACCACCTCCGGAGCTAACTTCTTGGACTCTGGGTCGACTGTCTCAGGCGCTCAAATTTTCTGAATGAACTCCCGTATTCGCCCTGCTTAAATACCCATATGTCCGGGGCCGGGGTATGCAAATACCGTCTGCCAACTTCTCATTAGCCTTTTTTCATAAGTCAGAGGCATATATCGGCGCTCAAGAGAGACCCCTAGTGTCGCTTCTCCGACACAACGTGGAGAGAGCGACAGAAGGGGAACAAATCTCATACCTGATTGGATTGTCATATAAATCTGCTCTGTCTCATCCATATTAAATATTCCCTCAATTTCCACAGCACACCAGTAAGATCCAGTGTCTTTACTCTGCAGGTCTCTCATAGTCACAGTAAATAAACTCTGATCAGGATGATCAATTACTGACAACTTTCCCTTGGTGTCATTAGCATATGCCAGAATAGAGCAGTAATTATATGCTGCTTTGGCATCATAGCACCAGTATTTCTTATGTTTTGTGTATTTGCTGTCATAGTGACATGGAATAGTGACAGATCCTCCAGTCTGAAGAGAGAATTCTTTTTTACACTCAGCACCTGTATAAATAAAATACTGTTAGTTCTTCAGTTTGAGTTGTCAACATTATTGATGGAATGATATTTAATTGCATGAAAGAATTATCGTTCTTTATACATCAGTATTTCTTTAATGTTCATTTTAAATTCTCCTGTGCTCAGTAGCAGATTTAGGCATGGGCGCCTCGTCGCTCAATCAATGTAAGTTCATGAAATCTACATACATAATAGTTATAAAACAATTAGCTGTTTAAATTAGTTTTATATGTTGTAAAGTGTCACACAACAGGACTTCCCTAAAATATTTCATATCAATATGTGTAATTTGAATTAAAACAGAATAAACACTTGCCTTTCATGAGCCATAGAAAAATCAAAATGACTATCCGCATGTCAAAAAGTTGTGATGTTTCCTCTCTCCCCATTTTGTATGAATTTGTAAATTTCACAAAAGAAATAAAGAATCACTTGAAAAGAAAAGTTAAGGGCAGATGCGTCTCAGTTTATGACATTATAGTCACTGAGTGTTCGTGGATTTCTACAGACTCACTTCCTGTATTTGCTCTGTGTCTGAAAGTGTCAAACAGCCTTCACACTTAATTGCAAATTCTGCATAAATAATAATTTACAAACGAATTTATGCTGTCAGATAAATCTACAATCAAAGGGAATTTTTTTGTTTGTTTGTTTTGCAAACGTTTAGTTGACATTGTCAGATTATACATAAAAAAAAAGGTTTATCTCTCGGGTTTGTGGTTGGTGGCGTGATGCTCTATACTTTGTAAAAGGGACAATTATAGAACAAATGGAGAGACTTAATGCTGTAGTGGGTAATTCATAGTAAGCTTTGTGGTCAAATCATGTTCTATAAGTACAACAATATACAATGCTGTGAAATAGTATTTGCCCCCTCCTAATATCTTGTTTTTGTGTATATCTCATAATAAATTGTTTAAAAAGTTCAAACAAAATCTATCATAAAACAAAGACAGTCTGAGTAAACACAAAATACAGCTTATAAATGATAATGTTATTTATTGAAGCAAAAACGTTATCCAATAACAACTGAGCCTGTGTGAAAAAGTATTTGTCCCGTTAGTTAATTAATTCACAAATCCATGAAATTGCATTCATAATGGGGTTCAGCTGGACTAGACAAACCCAGGTCTGATTACTACCAGACCTGTTCAATCAAATCAACACCTAAATAAAGCTTTTTCAGCAGCATGAAGTTGGCTAAACGGTCTCACCCAATAGCACACTATTCCAAGGTCGAAAGAAATTCCAAAAAGTATGAGCAAAAAGGTAATTGAAATATGTCAGTCTGGGAAGGGTTAAAAAGCTATTTCAAAGTCTCTGAAACTCAAAAGCACCAGAGAGAGACACATTATGTCCAAATGGAGACAACTTTGCACAGTAGTGAACCTACGCAGAAGTAAGCACAGCGATGACTCATCAATAAAGGTCACTGCTCATGACTCCACTATCAGTAAGACACTAGCCAAAAATGGCATCCATGCAAGTGTGGAGAGGCAAAACCACTGCTAACCCAGAAGAACATTAAGGCTCATCTGAATTTTGCCAAAACTCAAAGCTTTTGGGAGAATGTTCTGTGGACTGATGAGTCGAAAGTGGAACTGTTTGGAAGACAGGGGTCCCGTTAAATCTGGCGTACATCAAACACATTATTCCACAAAAGAACGTCATACCTACGGTCAAGCATGGTGATGGTAGTGTGATGGTGTGGGGATGCTTTGCTGCTTCAGGCCCAGGGTGACTTGAAATAATTGAGGGAAACATGAGCTCTGCTCTCTACCAGAAAATTCTAAAGGAGAACGTCCGGTCATCACTCCATGAGTTGAAGCTCAAGAGCAACTGGATTATGCAGCAAGACAATAATCGAAATAATAGAAGCAAGTGCACCACTTAATGGCACCGACCTTAAAGTTTTGAGGTGACCTAGTCAAAGTTAACTTGAACCTGATTTAGATGATGGGTTTGTAGTTTGTAGGATTAATGGGAAAGGAGGAGGCGAGAATTGCCTTGACAATATAAATAATATTTTAATATGAAAAGACAAACACACACACAAAGGTGTCGCACAGCTGCCCATAAATCTCTCTCTCTCTCTCTCTCTCTCTCTCTCTCTCTCTCTCTCTCTCTCTCTCTCTCTCTCTCTCTCTCTCTCTCTCTCTCTCTCTCTCTCTCTGTCCCACTGCAGTGTCCAATCAGCCTTTATTCCTCTCTGAGGCTTGATTAGCCTGATTAGGGGCCGGGTGTGTAGCATCATGAGCCGGCCCCGCCATCCAACCTGTCACAATGAACCATGTTTTTCAGTGATGGGTATTGTAGTTCTAGAGTGTATGAGCCATGTTTTTCAGTGATGGGTATTGTAGTTCTAGAGTATGAGCCATGTTTTTCAGTGATGGGTTTTTAGTTCAAGAGAGTATGAGCCATGTTCCCCTTCTGTCGCTCTCTCCACGTTGTGTCAGAGAAGCGACACTAGGGGTCTCTCTTGAGCGCTGATATTCACCTCTGACCTATTGAAAAGGGCCAATGAGAGTTGGCAGTCAGTATTTGCATACCCCGCCCCGCATACGGGTATTTAAGCGGGGCAAATACGGAAGTTTAGTCAGAAAATTGCTCCTTCGGCTCAGGGGCAACAATGCACGCCGTGCAATGTAAAGAGAAAGCCGCTGGTGTGCGCCGTCAAGATCCAACAGCATGCAGATCGTCAGAGGAAACCGGAACGTTTTAATGGCGTGTAACTCGCAGCAAACTGCAGACAGACCATCGGCTTTTGCTTTTCCGCAGTACACGGCGAGCATGCCAGTTCCCTGCGCACGGAAATCACGACCCTCTTAGCCAAGGGCGCGGTAGAGCCCGTCCCTCCAACCGAAATGAGGAAGGGTTTCTACAGCCCTTACTTCATTGTACCCAAGAAAGGCGGCGGCTTACGACCAATCCTGGACCTGCGAAGTTTTCAATCGGGCCTTGTTCAAAATGCTCACGCAGAGAAATATTCTGGCTGGTGTTCAGCATCTAGATTGGTTCGCAGCGGTAGACCTGAAGGACGCGTACTTCCACGTCTCAATTCTGCCACGACACCGACCCTTCTTACGGTTCGCGTTCGACGGCCAGGCGTTTCAGTACAAAGTCCTCCCCTTCGGCCTGTCTCTGTCCCCTCGCGTCTTCACGAAGGTCGCAGAGGGGACTTGCCCCGCTACGAGTAGCCGGCATCCGCATTCTCAACTACCTCGACGACTGGCTCATCCTAGCACACTCTCGAGAGTTACTATGCACACACAGAGACCAGGTGCTCCGGCACCTCAGCCGCTTGGGGCTTCAGGTCAACTGGGAAAAGAGCAAGCTCACTCCGGTTCAGAGCATCTCTTTTCTCGGGTTGGAGTTAGACTCAGTCTCAATGACAGCACGTCTCACGAGCGAGTGTGCTCAGTCGGTGCTGGACTGCCTCGCTTCCTTCAAGCCAGGCACAGCGGTCCCTCTAAAACTTTTCCAGAGGCTCCTGGGGCATATGGCGTCCTCCGCGGCGGTCGCGCCGCTGGGGTTGATGCATATGAGACCACTCCAGCACTGGCTCCAGACTCGAGTCCCGAGACAAGCATGGCACCACGGCACGCATCGGGTAAGGATCACCCCCGCCTGCCTCAAGACACTCCGACCCTGGACAGACCTCTGCTTTTTACGGGCGGGAGTGCCCCTGCAGCAGGTGTCCCGATGCATTCTGGTCACAACCGACGCCTCCTGGTCCGGGTGGGGTGCCGTGTGCAGCGGGCACGCAGCAGCGGGCCGTTGGAAAGGGGCCCCGCTGCGTTGGCACATCAACTGCCTGGAGTTGCTGACCATCCTTCTTGCTCTCAGGAAGTTCCTCCCGTTAGTTCGGGACAAACACATCCTCGTGAGATCGGACAGCACCACGGTGGTGGCGTACATAAATCGCCAAGGCGGCGACGCTCCGCCACATGTCACAACTCGCCCGCCGTCTCCTCCTATGGAGCCAGCAGCGACTCAAGTCGCTGCGTGCCACTCACATCCCCGGCAAGCTCAACGTCGTAGCGGACGCGCTATCACGACAACACCTGCCCGGCGGGAGTGGAGGCTTCACCCCCAGTCGGTCCAGCTGATTTGGGAATGGTTTGGCAAGGCCCAGCTAGACCTGTTTGCCTCCCAGGAAACCTCCCATTGCCCGCTCTGGTACGCCCTAACAGAGGCTCCCCTCGGGACAGACGGCTGGCACACAGCTGGCCCTCGGGGCTGCGCAAGTACGCATTTCCCCAGTGAGCCTTCTTGCACCGGTGCTGTGCAAGGTCAGGGAGGACGAGGAGCGAGTCACGTTAGTGGCCCCCTACTGGCCCACTCGGACTTGGTTCTCGGAACTCAGACTTCTCGCGACAGCTCCTCCCTGGCAAATTCCCCTGAGAAAGGACCTCCTCTCTCAGGGACGGGGCACGCTCTGGCACCCGCGCCCAGACCTCTGGAACCTCCACGTCTGGTCCCTGGACGGGATGCGGAAGAGCTAGCCGGCTTACCGGCGACCGTTGTGAATACAATCAACCAAGCCAGAGCCCCCTCTACCAGGCACCTTTACGCCCTAAAGTGGCACTTGTTCGCAGATTGGTGTTCTTCCCGAACTGAAGACCCGCAGAGATGCGCGATCAAGTCAGTGCTCCTGTTCCTACAGGAGAGGCTGGACAGGAGGCTGTCCCCGTCCACCCTCAAGGTGTATGTTGCCGCCCACCACAATCCTGTAGACGGCAAGTCTTTGGGTAAGCACGACCTGATCCTCAGGTTCCTGAGAGGCGCCCGGAGGTTGAATCCCTCCCGGCCAGGCCTAGTTCCCTCTTGGGATCTCTCGGTAGTCTTGGCAGGACTCCAGAGACCTCACTTCGAGCCGCTTGAATCAATTGGACGGCCCTGCTGATCGCTGCCGCCTCTATCAAGAGGGTCGGGGACCTGCAAGCGTTCTCTGTCAACGACACTTGCCTGGAGTTCGGTCCGGCGGATACGTCTGTGATCCTAAGACCGCGACCGGGCTATGTGCCCAAGGTTCCTACCACACCATTCCGAGATCAGGTAGTGAACCTGCAAGTGCTGCCCCGGGAGGAGGCAGACCCAGCCCTTTCGTTGCTATGTCCAGTCGCGCCCTGCGCATTTACCTGGACCGCACACAGAGCACCAGACGCTCTGAGCAGCTCTTTGTCTGCTTTGGGGACGGCAGAAAGGGAATGCCGTCTCCAAACAGAGGCTCGCCCACTGGGTTGTTGACGCCATCACACTGGCTTATCACACCCAGGCCGTGCCCCTACCCTTGCGGGTCCGAGCTCACTCAACAAGGGGTGTTGCGTCCTCGTGGGCACTGGCCAAGGGCACCTCCCTAGCAGACATCTGTAGAGCCGCGGGTTGGGCAACACCCAACACCTTTGCGAGGTTTTACAACCTCCGCGTTGAGTCGGTTAGCGTCTCGTGTTTTGTCAGGTCTGAGCCCGTAGAACTTCGGTAACACGTAGACTGACCGGCCGGGTGGATCGCTTGCGCTCAGCGCCCTTTTCCTGACGTCAAGGTAAAGTAGTGCGCCTTTTTTCCCAGGGCGCCCACTCCGAGTCGGGACCCTGGTCGATTCCTCCCCAGCCCTCCGGGTCCACGGTTCAGCCGGAGGAACTCGCCGACCCAAGCCACTGCGGGTACCCTGATGGCTACCCTGTACTGGTATAGGTGCTCCACAGGTAAGGCCTCCTGCTCGGACTCCCCTGTGTGTAATTCCACGGTTCTGTCCCCTTACGAGCGGACCCCGTGTCTCCCTTAGGCAGTTACAGCTGCCCGGTCGCCGTGCTGTAGCAACTCCCCTTTCGAGGCTGGATCTACCACCGCACCATACTTTCCACACGAGCCCTAAGACGGCTGTGTGACGTGTCTACCACTTTTCCTCCCCAAGAAAAAGGGCAGGTGTGGTCTCCGCGAGGGTCTGGGTAAGACCCCTTCCCTATATGCGTGTAAGGGCCCTGGCCGTGATTGCTCTATGCGAGAAACATAGAGAGAAAAGAGGCCCAGCCAGGCTGGCCCGTTCCCATGTTGGCAAACATCGCCTTGTTCCCCTCCCAGGGTAACTAGAAGGATCCCAATGTTCTTATGGGGCATTGGGGAAGGGTAAGTGCAGCCAGGTACAGACGATGCGCGGCACTGGATGAAATCCCTGCCGGCCTCTGTATCGGCGGTTCACGTACACGGTTCAGCGCATGGCAAGATTGGAATGGGTCCCCTAGTGTCGCTTCTCCGACACAACGTGGAGAGAGCGACAGAAGGGGAACGTTTGGTTACGTATGTAACGTCCGTTCCCCGAGGGAGGGAACGACACGTTGTGTCTTTCCTCCGCCATGTCGCTGAACCGAGCCACTGTTGTGGCCGGACCATTTCCGGCTCCTCAGAAAAATCCTGACTAAACTTCCGTATTTGCCCCGCCTTAAATACCCGTATGCGGGGGCGGGGTATGCAAATACTGACTGCCAACTCTCATTGGCCCTTTTCAATAGGTCAGAGGTGAATATCGGCGCTCAAGAGAGACCCCTAGTGTCGCTTCTCCGACACAACGTGTCGTTCCCTCCCTCGGGGAACGGAGGTTACATACGTAACCAAACGTTTTTCAGTGATGGGTATTGTAGATCTAGAGAGTATGAGCCATGTTTTTCAGTGATGGGTTTTGTAGTTCTAGAGAGTGTGAGCCATGTTTTTCAGTGATGGGTTTTGTAGTTCTAGAGAGTATGAGCCATGTTTTTCAGTGAAGGGTATTGTAGTTCTAGAGAGTATGAGCCATGTTTTTCAGTGAAGGGTATTGTAGTTCTAGAGAGTATGAGCCATGTTTTTCAGTGATGGGTATTGTAGTTCTAGAGAGTATGAGCCATGTATTTCAGTGATGGGTATTGTAGTTCTAGAGAGTATGAGCCATGTATTTCAGTAATGGTATTGTAGTTCTAGAGAGTATGAGCCATGTTTTTCAGTGATGGGTTTTGTAGATCTAGAGAGTGTGAGCCATGTTTTTCAGCAGTGGTTAGAGCACAACAAGTCTTCTTTTATCCCTCCCTGAGATTTGTGTTTTAAAAACTGCTTTTTATTGCTAATAAAGGAATGAAAGTCTGAATTCTTTGGTTGAATACAGTTTTACTCATTATTTGCATCAGTGGATTTGTTGTCCGCTGGAGTTAACGTGAGCAGCCATCATAAATGTTTCCTTTGTCATGACAAGCAAACCGAGAGTTAAGAAATGTGTCCTCATAAGTGTAAGTGGTAAGTGAAACTTAGTTGTTTTCATGATTGATTCATGTATGCTGCAATTAAAATTGTGTAAACACACATTTTCTTGTTATAATATAGTACATGCATAATCCGAGAGAAGTCTTCCTGTGGCCACAGCATGATTATATTTACAGTACATACAATATGGTATGATCTCTTTCTTTTTGCTTGTTTTAAAGCTGCCATGGCAACTGCCCTAGGATCAGTTTGCACATTTAACATTCGGTTGAGTGAAACGCATTTAATTCATGTATAAATTGACACTGCATTAAACAATCAGTAAACATGATTAGGCAGAGGGATTATAAGACTAGATTTCCACTGACATCGGCGTGATATACAGGGGGCAATAACTTATGCAGCTGAACTGCTCTGTGTTACAGCTCCCCGTAACTGGGAGAATGGGATGAGAAAAGCTGACTCATGATCAGTGGCTGAGAGCAACATTCTACATCGTTTGTGTACGCAGAGACAACTTCTACAATTTTTTAAATAAAAAACAAGTAGATTGATTCTTGATAAAAAATAAGGTTTATGACATTTTTGTAGCATTAAAAATGATTCCATGTTGTTTGAATATGCGCGTCTGTACGCACCGTGGATCAACTCAAAACAAGCTGCACTGAGATGACTCAAGTGAAAAATATAATTTTATTATCAGACACATTCCTTGAACAGGTTAGGATGGCATTCCTCACTGAATTTTATCCTGACTTTTGAAAAATATCTTAAGTTGACACTGACATTGTTGATGGGCACAGCACATAAATATAATGTTTGTTTACTATATTGTTTTGACATGAGTGTTGTACAGTAGCTAGCATGATCTATAATGTCTCTTGTATGCAATATATGGTTTATATGGAATGCATAGCAGAAGAGAAATTTGCTGTGATGAAAAAAGTAATGCAAAAGTAACCTAACACTTTACTTTGCACAAAAAGTAACTTTTAATTAATTACTTTTTTATCGAGTAATGAATATTGTAATGAGTTACTTTTAAAAGTAATGTTACCCAACAAACAACCAGCTATTAAGTTTAAAGGGGCAGTTAGTTTTTCACATGGGTGATATAGGGGTTGGATAAATGTTTTGCTTCAGTAAAAATATATATTTATTTGAAAACTGTATTAATATGTTTACTCAGGTTGATTTTGTTTTATATTTTATCTCTTTTGAAGATCTAAAACAAATGATTATTAGAAATGCACAAAACCAGAAGAAATCAGGAAGGGGGCAAATACTTTTTCACAGCACTGTAAGTGTGAATGTAATACATTTATTTCATTAAAATCAGAACATAAGACAGAAGCTTACATCATTTATGCATGCTGATCAAATTTATGATGATGACAAAATTTGTTTTAGTAAAAACGAAGATTGAGGATTTTATTCTATGTTTTTCTGAGAATTCGAGTAAGATTTTTACACAACATTCATACATTTCTGCACCACTCACGACAACACAATTGTACACGTGCTGCCAGTTTGTATGATTTGTATTTTCAAAGATTTCAGGCTTGTGAAACAATTACATTAAATCACATATTAATTTATTTCAATGCTGTTCCCTCCATGTTCATTTTTTCTTCAGGTCCAGAACTTCATATCTGTGATTAAAAATGTAATCAATGAGATGAAATCAAATCAATAGTATCTGTGTGATTATTAACTTTAATAAAAACAGGTTGTATCATGTATTCAGAGTCTCTGTCTCACCTGTCTGAGCTCAGAACTGTAGGTCACACTGTCCTCAACAGATACTGGCCACAACTAGAAATATCAATCATGATACAGAAGAATATTTGAAAATAAATGGATGCAGACCAAGAAAATTAACAAGAAATGCTTGTAATAGAATAAAATCAGCACTTCCATCTCATTGAAACACTTTGCGATTAGGTTTAAACACAACTGAATGTTCAGAATTCACTCACTGCTGTAGCGGTTGGTGTGATCTCAGATCTATAGAACACTTCAGTCCATGGATCCAAAGTGGAGGAAGACAACCAGTTTTCCTGTGAATGAACACATGTATTTACTGTGGGTCATAGTTATGATCTGAAATCATTATATAGACTTATGCTTAACCTGAGCATTGTACACAAACACACTTTGAATATTCATTATGAATACTTACTACACCACTGGCTTTGTCTCTGTCATTTTTTACTGTGAGATGAGATTACTTTATGCTATAAATCATTATGCAAGAGTTTTCATACCTCAACAATTGTAGTATCAATGCAATGCATTATAGAATAAAATCAGCAATTAATAATTAATACTGACTGTGTTTCTTTTTTCACTATTCCATTTGCCACGACAACCACAATCATCAGTAATATCAACAGTACAACCATTGTAAGCCACGCCCACAGAGTTCCATAGTGTCTGCGATAATGTACAATGCAAAATGTTTCTGTTAGACTGCATTGTAAATTGAGTGATATTGAAAATAAGATACCTCTATGTATTATGCATACAAATAACCTAATTTAAAACTAGGACATATGGATGACCTTACAGTTTCAAAACAGATAAAAGTTAAATAAATCTCCTTTAAAAATGAATTAATAATGGCAGATCCATGGCGTAAGAAAGTAGTCCCATGCATAAGTGTGCTTTTTTGTGTCAGTCTTTAGTTTTCCTTCATTTATTTATTTACTCGTTCATTGAATTGTTGTATAAAAGCAATATCACACTCGCAATCTTGCATGAGGCCACAGCCGAATCACAGTCGTGCTGATATAGGGACATACAGCACTCTTGTTTGTGTGATTAGCTTTACTAAGCCTAGTCACATAAAATATGATTTATTGTTGATTTAATTTTATGGGTAGCAGGTAATATATTCTCAATGTAATTATTCAGATTAAGAACTCATGTTAACGAAAAGATTAAACGTAAGTATTTGAATAAAATGTTGGCATAGTCCATTTTTTAAATGTTTAGGGAAAAAAATTCTCTGACATTCAAATCCAGGGTGCATTTATTGTCCCTTTATGGATCAAAAAATTTATTTCTGACTCTAGACTATGGGTCACTACAGTGTCTGCAGAGGCACTAAATACATAACTAGAAATACACCTTGAATATCATGAAATATATCTATAATATCAGAACAGTTAAAGGAATTCACAATGAGGCGTTTTTGCAACATTTTACAAATCTGGGGCATTTTTTGCCACTTCCGGATGTTTTTTCTCATGAGAAAATAGGCTTACTTACTGTGTTACTAGCTTCATTATCTCCAACTTGGGATTTATTTTGATCTGTTAGTGAAAGAAAACAATACGTTAGAAAGTAGTAATGCTATCAAATGCAACATCAAAAAATAAACAAGTAAATAAATAAAATGTTTATGCATCCCAATACTTTTTAACACATGAAAGATCTGAAACTGAAATTGATGGAATAAGAATAATAATAAAAAAGGTTATTAATACTGACTGTGCTTCTTTTTCAGTATTACAGTTGCAATGGCAGCCACAATCACCAGCAACAGCACGACTGCTGGAAGCCACACCACCAGATATCCATACTGCCTGTAATAAGGAATGCTAAAATGAAGTACTTCTATTAATTTGAGGAAGCACTGAACTGAACTATGAAAAAAAAAAAATTCACTAAGATAATTTTTTTAGGTGTTTTAGGGTGTGTTCACACTTGGCAGGTTTGCTTTGATTAAAACGATCTCTGGTGTGATTGCTCTGTTAGTGCGGTTCATTTGAACACGTGTGAATGCTGCCACCCGAACCTTGTGTGCACCAAACTAGCGGAGCAAGACCCCTTGAATAGTGGCTCTTGGACCGCTTCCAAACAAACTCTGGTGTGGTTCGATTGATATATGAATGCAACATGGACCAAAGACGTCTAAACGGACCAATAACAGGAAGTAATTTGCCTTTAATACTGACCTCAAACATACCGGTTCTTCTCATCATAGAAGCTATGTTGCCCATTACAGTTCGGTACAGGCGTCGGAACCGCCGTCTCCTCTCCTTTACACATTTTATTAGCAATTCATTTGTTCTCAGCTGGTAAAAATACCACCAAATATCCCAAAAAAAAAACATTTCGCCCAGCAGCCAACATTGTTTTGGATGTTCGGCAAGTTCTGTCGCAAAATATACATCATAAAATCTGTCCAGTCAGGTTGTGATCCAGGATCCTGATGCCTTTTGTTTTGTATCTTTAGGTTCTGTGTTAAAAATGCCAGTGTGAACGCTTAGAGAACCAGGACTAAATGTATCATTTTATTTTTTGGTCCTGACCAAGAGAACCAAACTACAAGTGTGAACACACCCTCAGTACCTTCCTGAGACTATGTCCTACAATAATAATAATAATAATAATAATAATAATCTGTGGGGAAAAAAAGCAGCAAGAAATTTTTTTCTCCCAATTTATTTTCTTTTTTTTACTCAAACACATGAGAAAAAAATATTTAAAAAAAAAGAACAATCTTAAAGACAGTAAATAACATTTGTAGGAAGGCACTAACAGTGGCACAGCAAGTGGGTGGCCAGTGGGTCGCCAAATCTCTCCATCCCGAGTGTCACTGAATCCACTTCAAAATTTTTACATTTCTTTGAGCTGCCTGGGTACCTTTATTTGTATGTTGTTTGTTTGTTTGTTGCTTTAAACTATTTTAAACCTATGACTAAGATATTGCAATTCTGTAAAAATAGAATAAAAGGAAAGGCACACAGTTGAGAGTTGAACACAAAGCTAAATTTAAAACCATAAGAAAGTACAGCTTGCACATAATGTACTCCATTACTGTGTGAATAATTTATTTTTAATCAGTTTGATAAAATGTTTTCATATCTATATATTGTATCCTAAGCTATCAATTTAAGCAATAAACATCATACTTAAAATACTTATTTTGTTGCTTCTCACTGATTGATGTCTGATTGTTGTTAATGGAAATTGGTGTATTAGATGACAGAGCTGGCCTAACAACAGAAAGAAATTAACTTGTCAGAGGAATCAAGATTACATCACAATTTATTTGACAATAAACTACTACAGAAATGCAAAAAAGAGGAAAGGCAGAAAAAACAAAGAAAAACAGACAGAATGATCTGAAACATAATTAAACGTACTACATGATACTTCAATATACATTGATGACACAAAACATTATGACCACTCACAGGTAAAGAGAATAATGTTGATCATCTCCTAACAAGGCCACATGTCAAGGTCTGGGTAGATTTGATGGTAAGCGAACAATCAGTTCTCGTAGTCTGTGTTGAATGCAGGAGAAATGGGCAGGAGTAAAGATCTGAGCGATTTGGAAACGGGCCACATTGTTATAGCCAGATGACTGGGTTAGAGCATCTCTGAAACAGCAAGGCTTGTGGGGTGCTCCCAGTCAGCAAGGGTGAGAACCTTCTGACAGTTGTATGAGGAGGGACAAACCAGCAACAGGTTTTTGGGTGACCAAGGCTCATCGATGCACATGGGCAACGAAAGCTATTCTGTCTGGTCCAAACTGACAGAGGGTCTACTGTTGCACAAGTCACAGAAAATTTAATGATAGTTAAAGGACGAATGTGCCACAACAGACAGTGCATCCCATCCTGTCTATGGGGTAACCGCAGACCTGTCAGAGTGCACATGATCCACCGTCAAAAGCACCTACAATGGGCACGTGAGAATCGGAACTGAGCCTTGGAGCAGTGGAAGAAGATCGTCTGGTGTGATGAGTCACGTATACTTTGACATCACGTGGACAGCCATGTACGTGTGTGCTGTTTAACTGGGGAAGACGAGATGCACTGTGGGAAGACAACAAGCTGGTGGAGAGAGTGTGATGCTCCGGCAATATTCTGCTGGGAAACCCTTGGTTTGATCATTCATGTGGAAGTCAGTTTGACACGTACCACCTACCTAAACATTGTTGCAGACCAGGTACACCCCTTCATGGGAATGGTATACCCTGATGGCAGTGGCCTCTATCACCAAGATAATGCACATTGCCACTCTGCACACATTGTTCAGGAATGGTTTGAGGAACATGATGAAGGGTTCAAGGTGTTGCCTTGGCCTCCAAATTCCCCATATCTCAATCTGATTGAGAGTCTGTGGGATGTGCTGAACCAAGTCCGATCCATGGCAGCTCGATAAGGCAACTTACAGGAACTGCTGCTATTATCTTGGTGCCAGATACTACAGGACACCTTCAGGGGTCTTGTAGAGTCCATGCCTCGGCAGGTTGGTGCTGTTTTCGTGGCACGCAGAGGCCCAACAGCATATTAGGCCTGTGGTCATAATGTTTTGGCTCATCAATGTACATAGAGTCATTGATAAAAAATCTTAGGAATAGTAATTATTTACTGACGTTCTAAACCTGCATAATATTATTTTATCTATAGAACACAAAAGTAATATTTTTAAAGAATATTCACACTTCACTTTTCTATACAATTATCATGTCAATAGTGACCACGTCTGTAAAGCTCTTAAAAGCAGTCCATACAATACGATTTTATATTCCATGTCTTCTCAAATCATTTGAAAGCTTTTTGTGAAGAACAGAAAAAAACTAAACTTGTTATTCACTGATAATCTTCTATTCCACCATAGCTCTGAAATATACTATAAAAGGTAAATGAATTATAAATACAGCGTGAAAAGAAACCAAAAGGTTCTTGTGTCTTGTGACCAAATGCACAATATCAAATCTGTACCCATACTTGAATAAGTTCTGCCGTGGAGGGAATAAACAATGTATAATGAATCAGTAAATAATTAATGTCTGTTTGACACACAAACTGAATGACTTCAGAAGATTTGGAATATTGCACACAAGCCGTGTGGACTACTTCTATGTTTTGTTTTTGTTTATTTCTCTGTTTGTGCTTGACAGATTTGGTCACTATGAACTTTCATTGTGTGGGAAACAACAACATGAACATTCTTCAAAGTTCACCTTTTGTGTTTCATGGAAAAAGTAAAAGCAGAAATGTTTTGAATGACATAAGTGGAGAAAATAATTACAGAATTTTCATTTTAAGTTGAACTTTCTCATTAATTAGGAAATGTTGTTAATAGGTTACTAACGTTTCTTTCTTATATCCGGCTTCTGTGGTCACAACTGCAGCAAAATAGAAATGGACAAAAAAGGAAAGAATTTGAATGTCTTATTAATATTTAGTTATTAACAGAAATATATTTTAATGATTTTGATTGCATCTGTATTACCTGGTTTGGTCTCAGTCACAGTAACAGTGAGTTGAACAGGAACCTGCAGATCTCCTACAGAGCACCAGTACCAGCCAGAATCACTCTCTGTCAGTCCAGTCATCACCACACTGAAGGATTTATGCTCATCATCACTGATCTGAACTGATGCATTCTGGGATGTGTCAGTCTTCCCCACTGTGTAACATCTCTCGTCTTTATATCTGCACCACTGTTTGAGTTTATTCTTATATCCAGAACTGTAGAAACACTGGACACTGATATTACCACCTTCCTGTCCAGTTACACTGCTGTTCACCACAGAGAGATCACGAACTGAACACACAGACAGATTTAAAAAATGTTCAATATTGTGTTATAGTGGCACTTGTATTATTTGAATTAGCAGTAAAGAAGGTCAAGACCGCTGAGGCAGCACCGGCCAAAGACATTTCATGTGTTTAAAACTAGCAACTTTTCATGTCAATTTTTTGTTACATAAAAGTTTTATTTAAAATATCTAATAGATCTGACAGTCACAACAAAAAACATGGATTTGTTTTTTTAAAATGCCTAAAATGTCATTGGTCACAACAGTATGCCGTAGTTATGGAAAGTGCTGTGAAACAAATCTCATACCTGATTGGATTGTCATATAAAACATCTCTTTCTCATCCATTAGAAATATTCCCTCAATTTCCACAGCACACCAGTAAAACCCAGTGTCTTTACTCTGCAGGTCTCTCATAGTCACAGTAAATAAACTCTGATCAGGATGATCAATTACTGACAAATTTCCCTTGGTGTCATTAGCATATGCCAGAATAGAGCAGAAATTAAAAACTGCTTTGGCCTTATAGCACCAGAATTTCTTATGTTTTGTGTATTTGCTGTCATAGTGACATGGAATAGTGACAGATCCTCCAGTCTGAAGAGAGAATTCTCTGTCTTCTGATGCTTTTTTACACTCAGCACCTGTATAAATAAAATACTGTTAGTTCTTCAGTTTGAGTTGTCAATGTTATTGATGGAATGATATTTAATTGCCTGAAAGAATTATTGTTCTTTATACATCAGTATTTCTTTAATGTTCATTTTAAATTCTCCTGTGCTCAGTAGCAGATTTAGGCATGGGCGCCTCGTTGCTCAATCAATATAAGTTCATGAAATCTACATACATAATAGTTATAAAACAATTAGCTGTTTAAATTAGTTTTATATGTTGTAAAGTGTCACACAACAGGACTTCCCTAAAGTATTTCATATCAATATGTGTAAATTGAATTAAAACAGAATAAACACTTGCCTTTCATGAGCCATAGAAAAATCAAAATGACTATCCGCATGTCAAAAAGTTGTGATGTTTCCTCTCTCGCCATTTTGTATGAATTTGTAAATTTCACAAAAGAAATAAAGGATCACTTGAAAAGAAAAGTTAAGGGCAGATGCGTCTCGGTTTATGACATTATAGTCACTGAGTGTTCGTGGATTTCTACAGACTCACTTCCTGTATTTGCTCTGTGTCTGAAAGTGTCAAACAGCCTTCATACTTGATTGCAAATGCTGCATAAATAATAACTTACAAATTAATTTATGCTGTCAGATAAATCTACAATATTTCATTCACATTCCAAGAGGGATTTTTTTTTTGTTTGTTTTGCAAACATTTAGTTGACATTGTCAGATTATACATAAAAAAAGTTTATGGTTGTTTGTGGTTGGTGGCGTGATGACCTATTTCTATACTTTGTAAAAGGGACAATTCTAGAACAAATGGAGTGACTTAATGCTGTAGTGAGTAATTCATAGTAAGCTTTGTGGTCAAATCATGTTCTATAGGTACAAAAATATAGTATTTGCCCCCCTCCTAATTTCTTGTTTTTGTGTATATCTCATAATAAATTGTTTAAAAAGTTCAAACAAAATCTATCGTAAAACAAAGTAAACACAAAATACAGCTTATAAATGATAATGTTATTTACTGAAGCAAAAACGTTATCCAATAACAACTGAGCCTGTGTGAAAAAGTATTTGTCCCGTTAGTTAATTAATTCACAAATCTTTGAAACTGCATTCATAATGGGGTTCAGCTGGACTAGAATCACTGATTACTGCCAGACCTGTTCAATCAAATCAACACCTAAATAAAGCTTTTTCAGCAGCATGAAGTTGGCTAAACGGTCTCACCCAATAGCACACTATTGCAAGGTCGAAAGAAATTCCAAAAAGTATGAGCAAAAAGGTGATTGAAATACGTCAGTCTGGGAAGGGTTAAAAAGCTATTTCAAAGTCTCTGAAACTCAAAAGAACCAGAGAGACACATTATGTCCAAATGGAGACAACTTTGCACAGTAGTGAACCTACGCAGAAGTAAGCACAGCGATGACTCATCAATAAAGGTCACTGCTCATGACTCCACTATCAGTAAGACACTAGCCAAAAATGGCATCTGGAGGCAAAAACCACTGCTAACCCAGAAGAACATTAAGGCTCATCTGAATTTTGCCAAAACTCAAAGCTTTTGGGAGAATGTTCTGTGGACTGATGAGTCAAAAGTGGAACTGTTTGGAAGACAGGGGTCCCGTTACATCTGGCGTACATCAAACACAGTATTCCACAAAAAGAACGTCATACCTACGGTCAAGCATGGTGATGGTAGTGTGATGGTGTGGGGATGCTTTGCTGCTTCAGGCCCAGGGTGACTTGAAATAATTGAGGGAAACATGAGTTCTGCTCTCTACCAGAAAATCCTAAAAGAGAACGTCCGGTCATCAGTCCATGAGTTGAAGCTCAAGCACAACTGGATTATGCAGCAAGACAATAATCGAAATAACAGAAGCAAGTGCACCACTGAACGGCACCGACCTTAAAGTTTTGAGGTGACCTAGTCAAAGTTGACTTGAACCTGATTTAGATGATGGGTTTGTAGTTTGTAGGATTAATGGGAAAGGAGGAGGCAAGAATCGGCTTAACAATATAAATAATATTTTAATATGAAACGACAAACAAACAAACGTGTCAGACAGCTGCCCATAAATCTCTTTCTCTGTCCCACTGCAGTCTCCAGTCAGCCTTTATTCCTCTCTGAGGCTTGATTAGCCTGATTAGGGGCCGGGTGTGTAGCATCATGAGCCGCCCCGCCATCCACCCTGTCACAATGAACCATGTTTTTCAGTGATGGGTATTGTAGTTCTAGAGAGTATGAGCCATGTTTTTCAGTAATGGGTTTTGTAGTTCTAGAGAGTATGAGCCATGTTTTTCATTAATGGGTATTGTAGTTCTAGAGAGTATGAGCCATGTTTTGCAGTAATGGGTTTTGTAGTTCTAGAGAGTATGAGCCATGTTTTTCAGTAATGGGTTTTGTAGTTCTAGAGAGTATGAGCCATGTTTTTCAGTAATGGGTTTTGTAGTTCTAGAGAGTATGAGCCATGTTTTTCAGTAATGGGTTTTGTAGTTCTAGAGAGTGTGAGCCATGTTTTTCAGTAATGGGTTTTGTAGTTCTAGAGAGTGTGAGCCATGTTTTTCAGTAATGGGTTTTGTAGTTCTAGAGAGTGTGAGCCATGTTTTTCAGTAATGGGTTTTGTAGTTCTAGAGAGTGTGAGCCATGTTTTTCAGTGATGGGTTTTGTAGTTCTAGAGAGTGTGAGCCATGTTTTTCAGTGATGGGTTTTGTAGTTCTAGAGAGTGTGAGCCATGTTTTTCAGTAATGGGTTTTGTAGTTCTAGAGAGTGTGAGCCATGTTTTTCAGTGATGGGTATTGTAGTTCTAGAGAGTATGAGCCATGTTTTTCAGTGATGGGTTTTGTAGTTCTAGAGAGTGTGAGCCATGTTTTTCAGTGATGGGTATTGTGGTTCTAGAGAGTATGAGCCATGTTTTTCAGTGATGGGTTTTGTAGTTCTAGAGAGTATGAGCCATGTTTTTCAGTGATGGGTTTTGTAGTTCTAGAGAGTATGAGCCATGTTTTTCAGTGATGGGTTTTGTAGTTCTAGAGAGTATGAGCCATGTTTTTCAGTAATGGGTTTTGTAGTTCTAGAGAGTGTGAGCCATGTTTTTCAGTGATGGGTATTGTAGTTCTAGAGAGTGTGAGCCATGTTTTTCAGTGATGGGTATTGTGGTTCTAGAGAGTATGAGCCATGTTTTTCAGTGATGGGTTTTGTAGTTCTAGAGAGTATGAGCCATGTTTTTCAGTGATGGGTTTTGTAGTTCTAGAGAGTATGAGCCATGTTTTTCAGTGATGGGTTTTGTAGTTCTAGAGAGTATGAGCCATGTTTTTCAGTGATGGGTTTTGTAGTTCTGGAGAGTATGAGTCATGTTTTTCAGTATGGGTATTGTAGTTCTAGAGAGCATGAGCCATGTTTTTCAGTGATGGGTTTTGTAGTTCTAGAGAGCATGAGCCATGTTTTTCAGTGATGGGTATTGTAGTTCTAGAGAGTATGAGCCATGTTTTTCAGTGATGGGTTTTGTAGTTCTGGAGAGTATGAGTCATGTTTTTCAGTGATGGGTTTTGTAGTTCTGGAGAGTATGAGTCATGTTTTTCAGTATGGGTATTGTAGTTCTAGAGAGTATGAGCCATGTTTTTCCAGTGATGGGTTTTGTAGTTCTAGAGAGTATGAGCCATGTTTTTCAGTGATGGGTATTGTAGTTCTAGAGAGTATGAGCCATGTTTTTCAGTGATGGGTTTTGTAGTTCTGGAGAGTATGAGTCATGTTTTTCAGTGATGGGTTTTGTAGTTCTGGAGAGTATGAGTCATGTTTTTCAGTATGGGTATTGTAGTTCTAGAGAGCATGAGCCATGTTTTTCAGTGATGGGTATTGTAGTTCTAGAGAGTATGAGCCATGTTTTTCAGTGATGGGTTTTGTAGTTCTGGAGAGTATGAGTCATGTTTTTCAGTGATGGGTTTTGTAGTTCTAGAGAGTGTGAGCCATGTTTTTCAGTGATGGGTATTGTAGTTCTAGAGAGTATGAGCCATGTTTTTCAGTGATGGGTATTGTAGTTCTAGAGAGTATGAGCCATGTTTTTCAGTGATGGGTTTTGTAGTTCTGGAGAGTATGAGTCATGTTTTTCAGTGATGGGTTTTGTAGTTCTGGAGAGTATGAGTCATGTTTTTCAGTATGGGTATTGTAGTTCTAGAGAGCATGAGCCATGTTTTTCAGTAATGGGTTTTGTAGTTCTAGAGAGTATGAGCCATGTTTTTCAGTAATGGGTTTTGTAGTTCTAGAGAGTATGAGCCATGTTTTCCAGTAATGGGTTTTGTAGTTCTAGAGAGTATGAGCCATGTTTTTCAGCAGTGGTTAGAGCACAACAAGTCTTCTTTTAGCCATCCCTGAGATTTGTGTTTTAAAAACTGCTATTTATTTCTAGTAAAGGAATGTAAGTCTGAATTCTTTGGTTGAATACAGTTGTACTCATTATTTGCAGCGGTGGATTTGTTGTCCGCTGGAGTTAACGTGAGCAGCCATCATAAACGTTTCCTTTGTCATGACAAGCAAACCGAGAGTTAAGAAATGTGTCCTCATAAGTGTAAGTGGTAAGTGAAACTTAGTTGTTTTTGTGATTGATTCATGTACGCTGCATTTAAAATTGTGTAAACACACATTTTCTTGGTATAATATAGCACATGCATAATCCGGGAGAAGTCTTCCCGTGGCCACAGCATGATTATAGTTACAGTACATACAGTGTAGAATGATCTCTCACTTTTTGTGCATCCGAATTGTTTTGTTTTAAAGCTGCCATGGCAACTGCCCTAGGATCAGTTGCACATTCAACATTCAGTTGAGTGAAACGCATTTAATTCATGTATAAATACACACTGCATTAAACAATCAGTAAACATATTTAGGCAGAGGGATTATAAAACTAGATTTCCACTGACATCGGCGTGATATACGGGGGGAAATTACTTATGCAGCTGAACTGCTCTGTGTTACAGCTCCCCGTAACTGGGAGAATGGGATGAGAAAATCTGACTCATGATCAGTGGCTGAGAGAAACATTCTACATTGTTTGTGTACAATTTTTTTAAATAATAAACAAGTAGATTGATTCATGATAAAAGAAGGTTTATGACATTTTTGTAGCATTAAAATTTATTCCAAGTTGTTTGAATATGCGCGTCTATATGCACCGTGGATCAACTCAAAACAAGCTGCACTGAGATGACTCAAGTGAAAAATATTCTTTTATTATCAGACACATTTCTTGAACATGTTAGGATGGCATTCCCCACTGAATTTTATCCTGACTTTTGAAAAATATCTTAAGTTGACACTGACATTGTCGATGGACACAGCACATAAATATAATGTGAAGACCTACTTTCAAAATATCTGTTTGTTTACTATGTTGTTTTGACATGAGTGTTGTACAGTAGCTAGCATGATCTATAATGTCTCTTGTATGCAATGTGTGGCTTATATGGAATGCATAGCAGAAGAGAAAGTTGCTGTGATGAACTTTTAATTAATTACTTTTTTAAGGAGTAGCGCAATATTGTAACAAGTAACTTTTAAAAGTAATGTTACCCATCAAACAACCAGCCATTAAGTTTAAAGGGGCAGTTCGTTTTTCACATGGGTGATATAGGGGTTGGATAAATGTTTTGCATCAGTAAAAATATATATTTCTTTAAAAACTCTAGAATATGTTTACTCAGGTTGCTTTTGTTTTATGTTTAATCTCCTTTGAAGATCTAAAACAATTTATTATGAGAAATGCACAAAACGAGAAGAAATCAGGAAGGGGGCAAATACTTTTTCACAGAACTGTAGGTGTGAATTTAATACATTTATTTCATTAAAATCAGAACATAAGACAGAAGCTTACATCATTTATGCATGCTGATCAAATATATGATGATGACTAAATTTGTTTTAGTTAAAATCGAAGATTGAGGATTTTATTCTATTTGTTTCTGAGATTTTTACACAACATTCATACATTTCTGCACCACTCACGACAACACAATTGTACACGTGCTGCCAGTTTGTATGATTTGTATTTTCAAAGATTTCAGGCTTGTGAAACAATTACATTAAATCACATATTAATTTATTTCAATGCTTTTCCCTCCATGTTCATTTTTTATTCCGGTCCAGAACTTCATATCTGTGATTAAAAATGTAATCAATGAGATGAAATCAAATCAGTAGTATCTGTGTGATTATTAACTTTAATAAAAACAGGTTGTATCATGTATTCAGAGTCTCTGTCTCACCTGTCTGAGCTCAGAACTGTAGGTCACACTGTCCTCAACAGATACTGGCCACAACTAGAAATATCAATCATGATACAGAAGAATATTTGAAAATAAATGGATGCAGACCAAGAAAATTAACAAGAAATGCTTGTAATAGAATAAAATCAGCACTTCCATCTCATTGAAACGCTTTGCGATTAGGTTTAAACACAACTGAATGTTCTGAATTCACTCACTGCTGTAGTGGTTGGTGTGATCTCAGATCTATAGAACACTTCAGTCCATGGATCCAAAGTGGAGGAAGACAACCAGTTTTCCTGTGAATGAACACATGTATTTACTGTGGGTCATAGTTATGATCTGAAAATAGTATATAGACTTATGCTTAACCTGAGCATCATTGTACACAAACACACTTTGAATATTCATTATGAATACTTACTACACCACTGGCTTTGTCTCTGTCATTTTTTACTGTGAGATGAGATTACTTTATGCTATAAATCATTATGCAAGAGTTTTCATACCTCAACAATTGTAGTATCAATGCAATGCATTATAGAATAAAATCAGCCATTAATAATTAATACTGACTGTGCTTCATTTTTTCACGATTCCATTTGCCACGACAACCACAATCATCAGTAATATCAACAGTTCAACCATTGTAAGCCACGCCCACAGAGTTCCATAGTGTCTGCGATAATGTACAATGCAAAATGTTTCTGTTAGACTGCATTGTAAATTGAGTGATATTGAAAATAAGATACCTCTATGTATTATGCATACAAATAACCTAATTTAAAACTAGGACATATGGATGACCTTACAGTTTCAAAACAGATAAAAGTTAAATAAATCTCCTTTAAAAATGAATTAATAATGGCAGATCTATGGCGTAAGAAAGTAGTCCCATGCATAAGTGTGCTTTTTTGTGTCAGTCTTTAGTTTTCCTTCATTTATTTATTTACTTGTTCATTGAATTGTTGTATAAAAGCAATATCACACTTGCAATCTTGCATGAGGCCACAGCCGAATCACAGCCGTGCTGATATAGGGACATACAGCACTCTTGTTTGTGTGATTTAGCTTTACTAAGCCTAGTCACATAAAATATGATTTATTGTTGATTTAATTTTACGGGTAGCAGGTAATATATTCTCAATGTAATTATTCAGATTAAGAACTCATGTTAACGAAAAGATTAAATGTAAGTATTGGAATAAAATGTTGGCATAGTCCATTTTTTAAATGTTTAGGGGAAAACATTTCTCTGACAATCAAATCCAGGGTGCATTTATTGTCCCTTTATGGATCAAAAAATGTATTTCTGACACTAGACTATGGGTCACTACAGTGTCTGCAGAGGCACTAAACACATAACTAGAAATTTACCTTGAATATCATGAAATATATCTATAATATCAGAACAGTTAAAGGAATTCACAATGAGGCGTTTTTACAACATTTTACAAATCTGGGGCATTTTTTGCCACTTCCGGATGTTTTTTCTCATGAGAAAATAGGCTTACTTACTGTGTTACTAGCTTCATTATCTCCAACATGGGATTTATTTTTATCTGTTAGTGAAAGAAAACAATACGTTAGAAAGTAGTAATGCTATCAAATGCAACATCAAAAAATAAACAAGTAAATAAATAAAATGTTTATGCATCCCAATACTTTTTAACACATGAAAAGAAAACTGAAATGATGGAACAAGAATAATAAAAAAAGTTATTAATACTGACTGTGCTTCTTTTTCATTATTACAGTTGCAATGGCAGCCACAATCACCAGCAACAGCACGACTGCTGGAAGCCACACCACCAGATATCCATACTGCCTGTAAAAAGGAATGCTAAAATGAAATACTTCTATTAATTTGAGGAAGCACTGAACTGAACTATGAAAAAAAACAAATTCACTAGGATAATTTTTTTAGGTGTTTTAGGGTGTGTTCACACTTGGCAGGTTTGCTTTGATTAAAACGATCTCTGGTGTGATTGCTCTGTTAGTGCGGTTCATTTGAACACGTGTGAATTCTGCCACCCGAACCTTGGTGTGCACCAAACAAGCAGCGCAAGACCCCTTGAATAGTGGCTCTTGGACCGCTTCCAAACAAACTCTGGTGTGGTTCGATTGATATATGAATGCAACATGGACCAAAGACGTCTAAACGGACCAATAACAGGAAGTAATTTGCCTTTAATACTGACCTCAAACATACCTGTTCTTCTCATCATAGAAGCTATGTTGCCCATTACATTACACCAAAAGAACAATCTTTTCAAGATAGTAAATAACATTTGTAGGAAGGCACTAAGCAGTGGGGGAGCAAGTGGGTGGCCAGTGGGTCGCCAAATCTCTCCATCCCGAGTGTCACTGAATCCACTTCAAAATTTTGAAATTGCTTTGAGCTGCCTGGGTACCTTTATTTGTATTTGCTTTAAACTATTTTAACCCTATGACTAAGACATTACAATTCTGTAAAAATAGAATAAAAGGAAAGGCACACAGTTGAGAGTTGAACACAAAGCTACATTTAAAACCATAAGAAAGTACAGCTTGCACATAATGTACTCCATTACTGTGTGAATAATTTATTTTTAATCAGTTTGATAAAATGTTTTCATATCTATATATTGTATCCTAAGTTATCAATTTAAGCAATAAACATCATACTTAAAATACTTATTTTGTTGCTTCTCACTGATTGATGTCTGATTGTTGTTAATGGAAATTGGTGTATTAGATGACAGAGCTGCATTTCTGCTAAGAGAGGAACAACAGAAATAAATGAACTTTTCAGAGGAATCAAGATTACATCACAACTGATTTGACAATAAACTACTACAGAAACACAAAAAAGAGAAAGGGCAGAAAAAACAAAGAAAAAAAGACAGAATGATCAGAAACAGAATTAATTATACTACATGATACTTCAATATGCATTGATATAATGAATCAGTAAATAATTACTGTTTGTTTGACACACAGACTGAATGACTTCAGAAGATTTGGAATATTGCACACAAGCCGTATGGACTACTTCTATGTTTTGTTTTGTTTATTTCTCTGTTTGTGCTTGACAGATTTGGTCACTATGAACTTTCATTGTATCGGAAACAACAACATGAATATTCTTCAAAGTTCACCTTTTGTGTTTCATGGAAAAGTAAAAGCAGAAATGTTTTGAATGACATAAGTGGAGAAAATAATTACAGAATTTTCATTTTAAGTTGAACTTTCTCATTAATTAGGAAATGTTGTTAATAGGTTACAAACGTTTCTTTCTTATATCCGGCTTCTGTGGTCACAACTGCAGCAAAATAGAAATGGACAAAAAAGTAAAGAATTTGAATGTCTTATTAATATTTAGTTATTAACAGCAAAATATTTTGATGATTTTGATTGATTGCATCTGTATTACCTGGTTTGGTCTCAGTCACAGTCACAGTGAGTTGAACAGGAACCTGCAGATCTCCTACAGAGCACCAGTACCATCCAGAATCACTCTCTGTCAGTCCAGTCATCACCACACTGAAGGATTTACTCCCATCATCACTGATCTGGACTGATGCATTCTGGGATGTGTCAGTCTTCTCCACTGTGTAACATCTCTTGTCTTTATATCTGCACCACTGTTTGAGTTTATTCTTATATCCAGAACTGTAGAAACACTGGACACTGATATTACCACCTTCCTGTCCAGTTACACTGCTGTTCACCACAGAGAGATCAGGAACTGAACACACAGATAGTTTAATTCAGCATCTGCATTAGGAATTGTGTGAATTTGCCATTTAAATGTGAGGGACTTCCAAGAATAGGAAACAAAATAACAACTTTAAGTAAAAATTAAGTATTTATTATTTGTAAAAAAAAAAAAAAATAAATAGGTCAGTGAAATGAGGCACTTAAGACCAGAAAACGTAATATTATGTCAACCGTTTACTATTTTCAATGTTTGATTATTTGGGAGGTTTTTCTGAAAATTCTGATTTTTGTCATTTTTTTTGTCAAGTATTAAATAAACAAAAAAAACTAAATGGCAACACAAAACAACGCTAGAATTGTACAAATATTTTAAATAACAGAGTAACAAATTTAGTCATCACTAAATACAGACTAGCTAGTTTGGGACCAAAAGTTGGTTTAAAGTTATTGATAATCTTATCTAATAAATTAATCCCCATTATTACAATTAAAAAAAAAAAAAAAATCTTCTTGCCAGGCTGTAAAAAAGGGTCAGAATTGTGTTATAGTGGCACTTGTATTATTTGAATTAGCAGTAAAGAAGGTCAAGACCTCTGAGGCAGCACCGGCCAAAGACATTTCATGTGTTTAAAACTAGCGACTTTTCATGTCAGTTTTTTGTTACATAAAAGTTTTATTTAAAATATCTAATAGATCTGACAGTCACAACCAAAAACATGGATTTGTTTCTTTATAATGCCTAAAATGTCATTGGTCACAACAGTATGCCGTAGTTATGGAAAGTGCTGTGAAACAAATCTCATACCTGATTGGATTGTCATATAAAACATCTCTTTCTCATCCCATTGAAATATTCCCTCAATTTCCACAGCACACCAGTAAAACCCAGTGTCTGTACTCTGCAGGTCTCTCATAGTCACAGTAAATAAACTCTGATCAGGATGATCAATTACTGACAAATTTCCCTTGGTGTCATTAGCATATGCCAGAATAGAGCAGAAATTAAAAACTGCTTTGGCCTTATAGCACCAGTATTTCTTATGTTTTGTGTATTTGCTGTCATAGTGACATGGAATAGTGACAGATCCTCCAGTCTGAAGAGAGAATTCTCTGTCTTCTGATGCTTTTCTACACTCAGCACCTGTATAAATAAAATACTGTTAGTTCTTCAGTTTGAGTTGTCAACATTATTGATGGAATGATATTTAATTCTCCTGTGCTCAGTAGCAGATTTAGGCATGGGCGCCTCGTCGCTCAATCAATATAAGTTCATGAAATCTACATACATAATAGTTATAAAACAATTAGCTGTTTAAATTAGTTTTATATGTTGTAAAGTGTCACACAACAGGAATTCCCTAAAGTATTTCATATCAATATGTGTAAATTGAATTAAAACAGAATAAACACTTGCCTTTTATGAGCCATAGAAAAATCAAAATGACTATCCGCATGTCAAAAAGTTGTGATGTTTCCTCTCTCGTCATTTTGTTTATTACAAAAGAAATAAAGGATCACTTGAAAAAGAAAAGTTAAGGGCAGATGCGTCTCGGTTTATGACATTATAGTCACTGAGTGTTCGTGGATTTCTACAGACTCACTTCCTGTATTTGCTCTGTGTCTGAAAGTGTCAAACAGCCTTCATACTTGATTGCAAATGCTGCATAAATAATAACTTACAAATTAATTTATGCTGTCAGATAAATCTACAATATTTCATTCACATTCCAAGAGGGATTTTTTTGTTTGTTTTGCAAACGTTTAGTTGACATTCTCAGATTATACATAAAAAACGTTTATCTCTCGGGTTTGTGGTTGGTAGCGTGATGCTCTATACTCTAGTTGTTCTCAATGATCTATTTCTATACTTTGTAAAAGGGACAATTATAGAGCAAATGGAGTGACTTACTGCTGTAGTGAGTAATTCATAGCACGCTTTGTGGTCAAATCATGTTCTATAGGTACAACAATATACAATGCTGTGAAATAGTATTTGCCCCCTCCTAATTTCTTGTTTTTGTGTATATCTCCTAATAAATTGTTTCATCATAAAACAAAGACAATCTGAGTAAACACAAAATACAGCTTTTAAATTATTATGTTATTTATTGAAGCAAAAAAAGCAAACCGTGCATGTGTGAAAAAGTATTTGCCCCCTAGTTAATTAATTCCCAAATCTCCAAATGGAGAAAACTTGGCACAGAAGAGAACCTTCCCAAAAGTGTCCAACCTTCCAAAATTCATCCAAAAGCACAGTGACGACTCATCCACGAAGTCACAAAAAAAGCCAAAGACAACATACAATGAACTGCAAGCCTCATCAATGAAGGCCACTGTTCATGACTCCACTATCAGAAAGACACTGTGGAGAGCCAAAACCACTGCTAACCCAGAAGAACAATTAGGCTCATCTGAATTTTGCCAAAGCACACCTTGATGATCCTCAAAGCTTTTGGGAGAATGTTCTGAGTCGAAAGTGGAACTGTTTGGAAGTCAGGGGTCCCGTTACATCTGGCGTAAATCAAACACAGAATTCCACAAAAAGAACATCATACCTATAGTCAAGCATGGTGATGGTAGTGTGATGGTGTTGGGATGCTGCTTCAGGCCCAGGGCGACTTGAAATAATTGAGGGAAACATGAGTTCTGCTCTCTACCAGAAAATCCTAAGGAGAACGTCCGGTCATCAGTCCATGAGTTGAAGCTCAAGCACAACTGGATTATGCAGCAAGACAATAATCGAAATAACAGAAGCAAGTCCACCACTGAATGCCTCAAAAAAGCTAAATTAAAGTTTTGAGGTGGCCTAGTCAAAGTTCACTTGACTTGACAAGAAATGCTTGTAATAGAATAAAATCAGCACTTCCATCTCATTGAAACACTTTGCGATTAGGTTTAAACACAACTGAATGTTCTGAATTCACTCAATGCTGTAGTGGTTGGTGTGATCTCAGATCTATAGAACACTTCAGTCCATGGATCCAAAGTGGAGGAAGACAACCAGTTTTCCTGTGAATGAACACATGTATTTACTGTGGGTCATAGTTATGATCTGAAATCATTATATAGACTTATGCTTAACCTGAGCATCAATGTACACAAACACACTTTGAATACTTTTTCCTGCTCTGAAAATATACTGAGAGAGGATGCAACTAATTATATATGATTTATATTAAGCTCAAATTCATTATGAATACTTACTACACCACTGGCTTTGTCTCTGTCATTTTTTACTGTGAGATGAGATTACTTTATGCTATAAATCATTATGCAAGAGTTTTCATACCTAAACAATTGTTGTATCAATGCAATGCATTATAGAATATTATCAGCCATTAATAATTAATACTGACTGTGCTTCATTTTTTCACGATTCCATTTGCCACGACAACCACAATCATCAGTAATATCAACAGTACAACCATTGTAAGCCACGCCCACAGAGTTCCATAGTGTCTGCGATAATGTACAATGCAAAATGTTTCTGTTAGACTGCATTGTAAATTGAGTGATATTGAAAATAAGATACCGGTATGCATAAAAATAACCTAACTGAAAACTAAGCCATATGGATGACCTTACAGTTTCAAAACAGATAAAAGTTAAATAAATCTCCTTTAAAAAGGAATTAATAATGGCAGATCCATGGCGTAAGAAAGTAGTCCCATGCATAAGTGTGCTTTTTTGTGTCAGTCTTTAGTTTTCCTTCATTTATTTATTTACTTGTTCATTGAATTGTTGTATAAAAGCAATATCACACTCGCAATCTTGCATGAGGCCACAGCCGAATCACAGCCGTGCTGATATAGGGACATACAGCACTCTTGTTTGTGTGATTTAGCTTTACTAAGCCTAGTCACATAAAATATGATTTATTGTTGATTTAATTTTATGGGTAGCAGGTAATATATTCTCAATGTAATTATTCAGATTAAGAACTCATGTAAACGTAAAGATTAAACGTAAGTATTGGAATAAAATGTTGGCATAGTCCATTTATTAAATGTTTAGGGGAAAACAATTCTCTGACATTCAAATCCAGGGTGCATTTATTGTCCCTTTATGGATCAAAAAATGTATTTCAGACACTAGACTATGGGTCACTACAGTGTCTGCAGAGGCACTAAACACATAACTAGAAATTTACCTTGAATATCATGAAATATATCTATAATATCAGAACAGTTAAAGGAATTCACAATGAGGCGTTTTTACAACATTTTACAAATCTGGGTCATTTTTTGCCACTTCCGGATGTTTTTTCTCATGAGAAAATAGGCTTACTTACTGTGTTACTAGCTTCATTATCTCCAACATGGGATTTATTTTTATCTGTTAGTGAAAGAAAACAATACGTTAGAAAGTAGTAATGCTATGAAATGCAACATCAAAAAATAAACAAGTAAATAAATAAAATGTTTATGCATCCCAATACTTTTTAACACATGAAAAGAAAACTGAAATTGATGGAATAAGAATAATAATAAAAAAGGTTATTATTACTGACTGTGCTTCTTTTTCAGTATTACAGTTGCAATGGCAGCCACAATCACCAGCAACAGCAGGACTGCTGGAAGCCACACCACCAGATATCCATACTGCCTGTAATAAGGAATGCTAAAATGAAGTACTTCTATTAATTTGAGGAAGCACTGAACTGCACTATGAAAAAACAAAAATTCACTAGGATAATTTTTTTAGGTGTTTTAGGGTGTGTTCACACTTGGCAGGTTTGCTTTGATTAAAACGATCTCTGATGTGATTGCTCTGTTAGTGCGGTTCATTTGAACATGTGTGAATGCTGCCACCCGAACCTTGTGTGCACCAAACAAGCGGCGCAAGACCCCTTGAATAGTGGCTCTTGGACCGCTTCCAAACAAACTCTGGTGCGGTTCGATTGATATATGAATGCAACATGGACCAAAGACGTCTAAACGGACCAATAACAGGAAGTAATTTGCCTTTAATACTGACCTCAAACATACCGGTTCTTCTCATCATAGAAGCTATGTTGCCCATTACATTACACCAAAAGAACAATCTTTTCAAGACAGTAAATAACATTTGTAGGAAGGCACTAAGCAGTGGGGGAGCAAGTGGGTGGCCAGTGGGTCGCCAAATCTCTCCATCCCGAGTGTCACTGAATCCACTTCAAAATTTTGAAATTGCTTTGAGCTGCCTGGGTACCTTTATTTGTATTTGCTTTAAACTATTTTAACCCTATGACTAAGACATTACAATTCTGTAAAAATAAAATAGAAAGGAAAGGCACACAGTTGAGAGTTGAACACAAAGCTAAATTTAAAACCATGAGAAAGTACAGCTTGCACATAATGTACTCCATACTGTGTGAATAATTTATTTTTAATCAGTTTGATAAATGTTTTAATATCTATATATTGTATCCTAAGTTATCAATTTAAGCAATGAACATCATGCTTAAAATACTTATTTTGTTGCTTCTCACTGATTGATGTCTGATTGTTGTTAATGGAAATTGGTGTATTAGATGACAGAGCTGCATTTCTGTTAAGAGAGGAACAACAGAAAGAAATTAACTTGTCAGAGGAATCAAGATTGCATCACAACTGATTTGACAATAAACTACTACAGAAACACAAAAAAGAGAAAGGGCAGAAAAAACAAAGAAAAAAAGACAGAATGATCAGAAACAGAATTAATTATACTACATGATACTTCAATATGCATTGATATAATGAATCAGTAAATAATTACTGTTTGTTTGACACACAGACTGAATGACTTCAGAAGATTTGGAATATTGCACACAAGCCGTATGGACTACTTCTATGTTTTTCTTTATTTCTCTGTTTGTGCTTGACAGATTTGGTCACTATGAACTTTCATTGTGTGGGAAACAACAACATGAACATTCTTCAAAGTTCACCTTTTGTGTTTCATGGAAAAAGTAAAAGCCTACATGCATTGAATGACATAAGTGGAGAAAATAATTACAGAATTTTCATTTTAAGTTGAACTTTCTCATTAATTAGGAAATGTTGTTAATAGGTTACAAACGTTTCTTTCTTATATCCGGCTTCTGTGGTCACAACTGCAGCAAAATAGAAAAGGACAAAAAAGTAAATAATTTGAATGTCTTATTAATATTTAGTTATTAACAGCAAAATATTTTGATGATTTTGATTGATTGCATCTGTATTACCTGGTTTGGTCTCAGTCACAGTCACAGTGAGTTGAACAGGAACCTGCAGATCTCCTACAGAGCACCAGTACCAGCCAGAATCACTCTCTGTCAGTCCAGTCATCACCACACTGAAGGATTTACTCCCATCATCACTGATCTGGACTGATGCATTCTGGGATGTGTCAGTCTTCCCCACTGTGTAACATCTCTTGTCTTTATATCTGCACCACTGTTTGTGTGTATTCTTATATCCAGAACTGTAGAAACACTGGACTCTGATATTACCACCTTCCTGTCCAGTTACACTGCTGTTCACCACAGAGAGATCAGGAACTGAACACACAGATAGTTTAATTCAGCATCTGCATTAGGAATTGTGTGAATTTGCCATTTAAATGTGAGGGACTTCCAAGAATAGGAAACAAAATAACAACTTTAAGTAAAAATTAAGTATTTATTATTTGTAAAAAAAAATAAAAAATAGGTCAGTGAAATGAGGCACTTAAGACCAGAAAACGTAATATTATGTCAACCGTTTACTATTTTCAATGTTTGATTATTTGGGAGGTTTTTCTGAAAATTCAGATTTTTGTCATTTTTTTGTCAAGTATTAAATAAACAAAAAAAACTAAATGGCAACACAAAACAACGCTAGAATTGTACAAATATTTTAAATAACAGAGTAACAAATTTAGTCATCACTAAATACAGACTAGCTAGTTTGGGACCAAAAGTTGGTTTAAAGTTATTGATAATCTTATCTAATAAATTAATCCCCATTATTACAATTAAAAAAAAAAAAAAATCTTCTTGCCAGGCTGTAAAAAAGGGTCAGAATTGTGTTATAGTGGCACTTGTATTATTTGAATTAGCAGTAAAGAATGTCAAGACCTCTGAGGCAGCACCGGCCAAAGACATTTCATGTTTTTAAAACTAGCGACTTTTCATGTCAGTTTTTTGTTACATAAAAGTTTTATTTAAAATATCTAATAGATCTCACAGTCACAACCAAAAACATGGATTTGTTTCTTTATAATGCCTAAAATGTCATTGGTCACAACAGTATGCCGTAGTTATGGAAAGTGCTGTGAAACAAATCTCATACCTGATTGGATTGTCATATAAAACATCTCTTTCTCATCCATTTGAAATACAATTTCCACAGCACACCAGTAAAACCCAGTGTCTGTACTCTGCAGGTCTCTCATAGTCACAGTAAATAAACTCTGATCAGGGTGATCAATTACTGACAATTTTCCCTTGGTGTCATTAGCATATGCCAGAATAGAGCAGAAATTAGATGCTCCTTTGGCATCATAGCACCAGTATTTCTTATGTTTTGTGTATTTGCTGTCATAGTGACATGGAATAGTGACAGATCCTCCAGTCTGAAGAGAGAATTCTCTTTCTGCTGCTCCTTTTATACACTCAGCACCTGTATAAATAAAATACTGTTAGTTCTTCAGTTTGAGTTGTCAACATTATTGATGGAATGATATTTAATTCTCCTGTGCTCAGTAGCAGATTTAGGCATGGGCGCCTCGTCGCTCAATCAATATAAGTTCATGAAATCTACATACATAATAGTTATAAAACAATTAGCTGTTTAAATTAGTTTTATATGTTGTAAAGTGTCACACAACAGGACTTCCCTAAAATATTTCATATCAATATGTGTAAATTGAATTAAAACAGAATAAACACTTGCCTTTTATGAGCCATAGAAAAATCAAAATGACTATCCGCATGTCAAAAAGTTGTGATGTTTCCTCTCTCGTCATTTTGTTTATTACAAAAGAAATAAAGGATCACTTGAAAAGAAAAGTTAAGGGCAGATGCGTCTCGGTTTATGACATTATAGTCACTGAGTGTTCGTGGATTTCTACAGACTCACTTCCTGTATTTGCTCTGTGTCTGAAAGTGTCAAACAGCCTTCATACTTGATTGCAAATGCTGCATAAATAATAACTTACAAATTAATTTATGCTGTCAGATAAATCTACAATATTTCATTCACATTCCAAGAGGGATTTTTTTTGTTTGTTTTGCAAACGTTTAGTTGACATTCTCAGATTATACATAAAAAAACGTTTATCTCTCGGGTTTGTGGTTGGTGGCGTGATGCTCTATACTCTAGTTGTTCTCAATGATCTATTTCTATACTTTGTAAAAGGGACAATTATAGAGCAAATGGAGTGACTTACTGCTGTAGTGAGTAATTCATAGCACGCTTTGTGGTCAAATCATGTTCTATAGGTACAACAATATACAATGCTGTGAAATAGTATTTGCCCCCTCCTAATTTCTTGTTTTTGTGTATATCTCCTAATAAATTGTTTCATCATAAAACAAAGACAATCTGAGTAAACACAAAATACAGCTTTTAAATTATTATGTTATTTATTGAAGCAAAAAAGCAAACCGTGCATGTGTGAAAAAGTATTTGCCCCCTAGTTAATTAATTCCCAAATCTCCAAATGGAGAAAACTTGGCACAGAAGAGAACCTTCCCAAAAGTGTCCAACCTTCCAAAATTCATCCAAAAGCACAGTGACGACTCATCCACGAAGTCACAAAAAAAGCCAAAGACAACATACAATGAACTGCAAGCCTCATCAATGAAGGCCACTGTTCATGACTCCACTATCAGAAAGACACTGTGGAGAGGCCAAAACCACTGCTAACCCAGAAGAACAATTAGGCTCATCTGAATTTTGCCAAAGCACACCTTGATGATCCTCAAAGCTTTTGGGAGAATGTTCTGAGTCGAAAGTGGAACTGTTTGGAAGTCAGGGGTCCCGTTACATCTGGCGTAAATCAAACACAGAATTCCACAAAAAAGAACATCATACCTATAGTCAAGCATGGTGATGGTAGTGTGATGGTGTTGGGATGCTGCTTCAGGCCCAGGGCGACTTGAAATAATTGAGGGAAACATGAGTTCTGCTCTCTACCAGAAAATCCTAAGGAGAACGTCCGGTCATCAGTCCATGAGTTGAAGCTCAAGCACAACTGGATTATGCAGCAAGACAATAATCGAAATAACAGAAGCAAGTCCACCACTGAATGCCTCAAAAAAGCTAAATTAAAGTTTTGAGGTGGCCTAGTCAAAGTTCACTTGACTTGACAAGAAATGCTTGTAATAGAATAAAATCAGCACTTCAATCTCATTGAAACACTTTGCGATTAGGTTTAAACACAACTGAATGTTCTGAATTCACTCACTGCTGTAGTGGTTGGTGTGATCTCAGATCTATAGGACACTTCAGTCCATAGATCCAAAGTGGAGGAAGACAACCAGTTCTCTTACGAGAGGTTCTCTCGTATTGCGTAAGCTAGCTTACGCTACGGGAAAGATTAATCTTTTCTGAGATATTGAAGCCAAAAAATTATCCTTAATTTTGTATCATTTGTCAACGCAGTGCAGCAACTGCAGACCTTGAGCGGGCTAGCTAGCAAGCTCATTGGTTGCTCTGCGGCAACTGCTGCAGCCTATAGACGAACTTGGGCGAACTCGCATCCAATGAGAGGCGTCCGCGCGCTTACTGCATCAAAGCCCGCCAGAATGGGCGTGGCTAGAGCGCATATAAGCGTAGTTCGTAGGCTGGAACCCTGATTTTCATCTCTTCAGCGAAGCTCTTCGCATCTCTGAACTGGAAGCCGCGTCGCCGTTCGAGGGGCATCAAGCAAGCGTGGACAGCGCTCGAAGAAGCCGGCCGTCTCCGCCACCTTCAGCCATCCTGCGAGCTACGCCATCCGGCGACGTATCCTTTTAAAGCAAGCTAGTTCTTACGAACTTCACAAAAGAGTACGAGCGTCTTTTTAAAGATGCCTCGCTCCACTTGCGCCTCATGCCGCGCACCTCTCAGCACCGGAGACCGCCACATCATCTGCGCTCTCTGCCTGGGACTGGGGCATGCAGAGCTCGCCCTCGCCGAAGGCGGATGCGATCTCTGCGAGGAGCTGCCGATGTTGACCCTGCGGGCTCGACTCGAAAAGCGCTCAGGACCGAAGCCGCCGCGCCGCCTTCCATTCAGCCGCGCAGAAAAAAGCGCCGCTCTCAAAGGCTGCCGGAACCAGTGGTAGAAGCGATTGCCTTGCCGGAGCACCTCCCTCGAGCATCACCTTCACCCTCCCCGCCCACCCGGGATGCGCAGTTGCCGCCGAGCGGCTGCTCTGCTGCCATCTCGGACGATGAAGCGGAGGATAAGGGCTGTTCTAACATGGCTTCGGACAGCGAGGAGTGGTCAGGCTCCCACGCCTCCTCCTCGGCCCAGGAATCCAGCAGGACCCGCGCCGGAGTCGAAGGGGAACTAACGCCTCCTCACACAGGCCGTCGACCGCCTCGGGCTCGAGTGGTCACCGCCCCCTGAGCAGGCTCCCAACAGACTCGACGGCTGCTTTCTTCAGAGCCGTCGCCGCGCAGCACCCGCTGCCCGGGCCGCTCCCTTCCTGCCGGAACTCCACGCCGAGCTTTCCAAATCATGGAACGCGCCTTTCTCGGCCAGGATCCGATCCCACGTCTCCACCTCTCTTGCTTCGGTGGACGGCGCCACCGAGAAGGGCTACGCTTCCATCCCTCCGGTCGAGGATGCGGTAGCAGCACACCTTTGCCCGCCCTCCGCGAGATGGCGGTCTAAACCAGTGCTCCCGTCTAAGGCCTGCAGAACAACTTCCGCCTGTGTTGGCGCGCCTATTCCGCCGCCCGGCCAAGCGCATCTGCTCTGCACTCCATGGCCATCTTACAGATCCTCCAAGCGGACCTTCTACGGGAGTGGGATGAGGAAAGCAGGCATCCAGAGGCGGTTGCAGACATAAGGAGTGCGACGGACCTCGCCCTTCGCGCTACCAAAGCTGCAGCCCAAGCTATAGGAAAGTGCATGGCCGCGCTGACTGTAACCGAGAGACACCTGTGGCTAACGCTAGCCGACATGGGAGAAGCAGAGCGCTCCACGTTCCTCAACGCACCGCTCTCTCCGTCCGGTCTCTTCGGCTCCGCAGTGAGTGGCATCATTGACCGTTTTTCAGAGGTCCAAAAAGCCACCCAAGCCATGAATCTCTTTCTGCCTCGTCGCGCTAGCTCCTCTGCAGGCCGCCCTCTTCACAGCGCCCAGCTCAGCAAAGCCAGACTTCTCAGCGTCGACAGGGCGGCCGCCCTCGATCGACAGCCGCCGCAGACCGCCGCCCCCCCGCGGGCCTCGGACTAGAATTGCGCTGAAACCTGAACAACCGAAGTCCTCCTAGCTTTGTTGACAAAACGACGGATCAGTCCCGCCGTGGCCGGACCACCGTCAAAGCTTCGCCCCCTGCCAGTCCCCTTCTCTCAGGCTACTACAGTGGTAGATTCAGCAGCCAACAAGCCGGTGTTACCACCTGCTTGCCTGCGCTCAAACGCCGTTGTCACGGCGACCCAAAGAAATCTTGTAAAGAGCAAACATGCCCTATGTGTAGAAAATGTGCCCACAATCCAGTGTTCACCCCTACACACAAGCATTGCACTTCCCGTGTCCCTATCAGAGCACACTCACATAAAGCGGTTACGAACCGCTCGAGTGTTAGGGTTAATAAACGCACCCACGAATCCGTGCGCGCGCCCATTCTCTGGCCGCTCTGTCACACGACCAGCCTTATGTGTAGAAAATGTGCCCACAATCCAGTGTTCACCTCTACACACAAGCATTACACTTCCCGTGTCCCGATCAGAGCCCACTCACATAAAGCGGACACAACCCGCTCGAGTGTTAGAATCAATAAATGCGCTCACGAATACGTCGTGGCGCCCATTCTCTGCCCGCTCTGTCACACGGCCAGCAAACACTTCTCTGTATGTAAGTCCCGTGCCCGTGACTATGCTCGCGCATCACTTAACAGATGTGACTCCTTCCCCATTCACCTCAATCGGGAAGTCACTCACAGAACAGCCTGTCCATGCTGTCTGCGAGCAGTCCAGCATAAGCACAGTAAGCGCGCTCACACATTCTGTTCAGCGCGCTGTGTGCGGCAATCAGAGCGATTTGGGCATTCACCCTCTAGCGTCACGCCTCAAAGCGTGGGAAGCTATCCCAGGGATATCCAATTGGGTGTTAAGCACAATAAAACAGGGCTATTTGCTACAGTTCGATCGCCACCCTCCCCGCTTCAGAGCGCGGCTCGAAACTATTGTGAACACGGAAGCAGCCTGCATGCTTCGTTCAGAAATAGCAAACCTTCTGTGCAAAAGGGCCACAGAGAGAGTGCCGCCTTCTCTGAGCGAGTCGGGGTTTTACAGCCGTTATTTTCTTGTTCCCAAGAAAGACGGCGGCCTCAGACCAATATTAGATCTCAGGGTTTTGAACAAGGTGCTTGCAAAAAGACCGTTCAAAATGCTTACAATCAGGAAACTCCTCGCGCATACGGGCCAGGGGGACTGGTTTATCTCTCTCGATCTGAAAGATGCCTACTTTCAGATTCAGATAAATCCCCGTCACAGGCCATTCTTGAGATTCAGCCGACGGCCAGGTTTATCAATACACTGTCCTCCCGTTCGGCCTGTCTTTAGCACCCGTACTTTCACGAAGTGCATGGATCGCGGCGCTCGCACCCCTGCGGAGTCAGGGCTTGCGAATTCTGAACTATTTGGACGACTGGCTGATTATGGCACAGTCACATACGGAGCTTCTGTCTCACAGAACAGTTCTCCTCAGCCATCTGAACAGTTTGGGTCTTGCAGTCAATTGGACCAAGAGCTCACTACGGCCCAGTCAGGCAATTTCCTTCCTTGGAATAGAACTAGACTCCGTGGCAATGACGGCTCGCTTATCTACAACAGCGCGCGCGCCGTGTTCAGCGACTAGCCGCATCTTTTCAGATGAACAGCCTCACGCCTCTGAAAAAATTTCAGAGAGTGCTAGGTTACATGGCCTCAGCCGCAGCAGTACTTCAGCTGGGTTTACTGCACATGCGCCCGCTTCAGCATTGGCTAAACACCCGCGCGTCTCGCCGGGCTTGGGCCACAGGCCGCCAGCCCATCAAGGTGACTCAGACCTGTATTTCAGCTCTGCAGCCCTGGACAGTGGCCGAATGGTATCAGCGGGGAGTGACGATGGGAGATGTATCTCGCCGAAAAGTCATCTCGACAGACGCGTCCAACACGGGTTGGGGCGCGGTCTGTGAGGGCTCTCTGGTTTTCGGCCTATGGTCAGTTCAGGAAAAGCTCCTTCACATAAATTGTCTGGAAATGATAGCGGTCGAGTACGCAGCTATGCGCTTTCTCCCGGTCATTCAGGGTCACCACGTCCTGGTCCGTTCGGACAACAGATCTGTGGTATCCTACCTAAACCGTCAGGGCGGTGTCAGATCCAGGAACCTCTTCCATCTGACGAAACGCATACTGAGTTGGTCTCAGTGCCACCTGCGCTCGCTGAGGGCAACGCATGTGCCAGGCCACCTGAACGACGGCCCAGACAGACTGTCCAGAGACAATATTCCCCCAGGGGAATGGTCCCTGCACGCTCAAACAGTCCAGAGGATATGGCAAATATTCGGCAGAACAGAGATAGACCTCTTTGCGTCAGAAGAGAACTCTCACTGCCCAATATTTTTCTCGAAAAGCGAGGACGCGCTGGCCCAGGACTGGCCCAACCGCCCACTTTACGCCTTCCCTCCCGTCTCGCTATTACCACAGGTAATGCAGAGGATCAGGGAAATGCGTCACTCAGTGCTCCTCATAGCCCCGCGTTGGGAGAATCAGACATGGTTCCCGGAGCTTACGCAGCTGTCACTGACAGCGCCGTGGCCCATCCCAGTGAGAGCAGATCTCCTCTCTCAAGCTCGCGGCATGATCTGGCATCCCCACCCAGAGCGCTGGGCGCTGCACGCGTGGGTGATCAACGACTACCCGTCGCTTTGCCAGAAGGAGTAATAAACACTATCATACACGCTAGAGCCCCTTCCACGAGAAGACTCTATGCGTCCAAATGGTCTGTGTTTTCAAAATGGTGCACCGACAGAGACCTGGACCCACGGACATGTGGGGTGTCGTCGCTGCTCGTGTTTTTACAAGAGCTGCTGGATAAGGGCAGATCCCCATCCACCCTCAAAGTGTATGTGGCGGCCGTTGCGGCGTTCGCTGAACCCCTGCACGTCCAGTCACTGGGAAAAAACGAGCTGGTCATCCGCTTCCTCAGGGGAGCTAGAAGGATGAACCCCCCGCGCCCCCCATCAGTTCCTATCTGGGATCTTTCTATAGTTCTCGAAACTATGAAAGCCCCCCCTTTCGAACCACTTCAATCCGTGGATTTGAAATACCTTTCACTCAAAAACGTTTTTCTGACTGCCCTGTCATCAGTCAAACGTGTGGGAGACCTTCATGTGCTGTCTGTCAGCGCTGCGTGTCTTGAGTTTGGACCAAGTGACTCCAAGGTCATTTTAAAGCCTAGACACGGCTATGTTCCCAAGGTGATCGGTACTCCTTTCAGAGCACAGGTCATTTCCCTATCGGCTGCCAGCATCCGATAGCTGAACGCGACGCCAATCTCCTTTGCCCAGTCAGAGCACTGAGATTGTATACTCACGCTCCGCCGCTTTCAGGCGCTCTGAGCAGCTTTTCGTTTCGTTCGGAGGGCGCACCAAAGGTCTCGCCGCCTCGAAACAGACACTGTCTAGATGGATAGTGGACGCTATTGCTGCTGCATACGCGTCAAAAGACCTGCGCGCCGGAGTCGAAGGGGAACTAACGCCTCCTCACACAGGCCGTCGACCGCCTCGGGCTCGAGTGGTCACCGCCCCCTGAGCAGGCTCCCAACAGACTCGACGGCTGCTTTCTTCAGAGCCGTCGCCGCGCAGCACCCGCTGCCCGGGCCGCTCCCTTCCTGCCGGAACTCCACGCCGAGCTTTCCAAATCACGGAACGCGCCTTTCTCGGCCAGGATCCGATCCCACGTCTCCACCTCTCTTGCTTCGGTGGACGGCGCCACCGAGAAGGGCTACGCTTCCATCCCTCCGGTCGAGGATGCGGTAGCAGCACACCTTTGCCCGCCCTCCGCGAGATGGCGGTCTAAACCAGTGCTCCCGTCTAAGGCCTGCAGAACAACTTCCGCCTGTGTTGGCCGCACCTATTCCACCGCCGGCCAAGCCGCATCTGCTCTGCACTCCATGGCCATCTTACAGATCCTCCAAGCGGACCTTCTACGGGAGTGGGATGAGGAAAGCAGGCATCCAGAGGCGGTTGCAGACATAAGGAGTGCGACGGACCTCGCCCTTCGCGCTACCAAAGCTGCAGCCCAAGCTATAGGAAAGTGCATGGCCGCGCTGACTGTAACCGAGAGACACCTGTGGCTAACGCTAGCCGACATGGGAGAAGCAGAGCGCTCCACGTTCCTCAACGCACCGCTCTCTCCGTCCGGTCTCTTCGGCTCCGCGGTGAGTGGCATCATTGACCGTTTTTCAGAGGTCCAAAAAGCCACCCAAGCCATGAATCTCTTTCTGCCTCGTCGCGCTAGCTCCTCTGCAGGCCGCCCACGTGAGCCTCCTGCACGAGCCTCTTCACAGCGCCCAGCTCAGCAAAGCCAGACTTCTCAGCGTCGACAGGGCGGCCGCCCTCGATCGACAGCCGCCGCAGACCGCCGCCCCCCCGCGGGCCTCGGACTAGAATTGCGCTGAAACCTGAACAACCGAAGTCCTCCTAGCTTTGTTGACAAAACGACGGATCAGTCCCGCCGCGGCCGGACCACTGTCAAAGCATCGCCCCCTGCCAGTCCCCTTCTCTCAGGCTACTACAGTGGTAGATTCAGCAGCCAACAAGCCGGTGTTACCACCTGCTTGCCTGCGCTCAAACGCCGTTGTCACGGCGACCCAAAGAAATCTTGTAAAGAGCAAACATGCCCTATGTGTAGAAAATGTGCCCACAATCCAGTGTTCACCCCTACACACAAGCATTGCACTTCCCGTGTCCCTATCAGAGCACACTCACATAAAGCGGTTACGAACCGCTCGAGTGTTAGGGTTAATAAACGCACCCACGAATCCGTCGCGGCGCCCATTCTCTGGCAGCTCTGTCACACGACCAGCCTTATGTGTAGAAAATGTGCCCACAATCCAGTGTTCACCTCTACACACAAGCATTACACTTCCCGTGTCCCGATCAGAGCCCACTCACATAAAGCGGACACAACCCGCTCGAGTGTTAGAATCAATAAATGCGCTCACGAATACGTGCGCGCGCCCATTCTCTGCCCGCTCTGTCACACGGCCAGCAAACACTTCTCTGTATGTAAGTCCCGTGCCCGTGACTATGCTCGCGCATCACTTAACAGATGTGACTCCTTCCCCATTCACCTCAATCGGGAAGTCACTCACAGAACAGCCTGTCCATGCTGTCTGCGAGCAGTCCAGCATAAGCACAGTAAGCGCGCTCACACATTCTGTTCAGCGCGCTGTGTGCGGCAATCAGAGCGATTTGGGCATTCACCCTCTAGCGTCACGCCTCAAAGCGTGGGAAGCTATCCCAGGGATATCCAATTGGGTGTTAAGCACAATAAAACAGGGCTATTTGCTACAGTTCGATCGCCACCCTCCCGCTTCAGAGCTGGCTCGAAACTATTGTGAACACGGAAGCAGCCTGCATGCTTCGTTCAGAAATAGCAAACCTTCTGTGCAAAAGGGCCATAGAGAGTGCCGCCTTCTCTGAGCGAGTCGGGGTTTTACAGCCGTTATTTTCTTGTTCCCAAGAAAGACGGCGGCCTCAGACCAATATTAGATCTCAAGGTTTTGAACAAGGTGCTTGCAAAAGACCGTTCAAAATGCTTACAATCAGGAAACTCCTCGCGCATACGGGCCAGGGGACTGGTTTATCTCTCTCGATCTGAAAGATGCCTACTTTCAGATTCAGATAAATCCCCATCACAGGCCATTCTTGAGATTCAGCCGACGGCCAGGTTTATCAATACACTGTCCTCCCGTTCGGCCTGTCTTTAGCACCCCGTACTTTCACGAAGTGCATGGATGCGGCGCTCGCACCCCTGCAGAGTCAGGGCTTGCGAATTCTGAACTATTTGGACGACTGGCTGATTATGGCACAGTCACATACGGAGCTTCTGTCTCACAGAACAGTTCTCCTCAGCCATCTGAACAGTTTGGGTCTTGCAGTCAATTGGACCAAGAGCTCACTACGGCCCAGTCAGGCAATTTCCTTCCTTGGAATAGAACTAGACTCCGTGGCAATGACGGCTCGCTTATCTACAACAGCGCGCGCGCCGTGTTCAGCGACTAGCCGCATCTTTTCAGATGAACAGCCTCACGCCTCTGAAAAAATTTCAGAGAGTGCTAGGTTACATGGCCTCAGCCGCAGCAGTACTTCAGCTGGGTTTACTGCACATCGCCCGCTTCAGCATTGGCTAAACACCCAGCGTCTCGCCGGGCTTGGGCCACAGGCCGCCAGCCCATCAAGGTGACTCAGACCTGTATTTCAGCTCTGCAGCCCTGGACAGTGGCCGAATGGTATCAGCGGGGAGTGACGATGGGAGATGTATCTCGCCGAAAAGTCATCTCGACAGACAGCGTCCAACACGGGTTGGAGCGCGGTCTGCGAGGGCTCTCTGGTTTTCGGCCTATGGTCAGTTCAGGAAAAGCTCTTTCACATAAATTGTCTGGAAATGATAGCGGTCGAGTACGCGGCATGCGCTTTCTCCGGTCATTCAGGGTCACCACGTCCTGGTCCGTTCGGACAACAGATCTGTGGTATCCTACCTAAACCGTCAGGGCGGTGTCAGATCCAGGAACCTCTTCCATCTGACGAAACGCATACTGAGTTGGTCCCAGTGCCACCTGCGCTCGCTGAGGGCAACGCATGTGCCAGGCCACCTGAACGACGGCCCAGACAGACTGTCCAGAGACAATATTCCCCCAGGGGAATGGTCCCTGCACGCTCAAACAGTCCAGAGGATATGGCAAATATTCGGCAGAACAGAGATAGACCTCTTTGCGTCAGAAGAGAACTCTCACTGCCCAATATTTTTCTCGAAAAGCGAGGACGCGCTGGCCCAGGACTGGCCCAACCGCCCACTTTACGCCTTCCCTCCCACAGGTAATGCAGAGGATCAGGGAAATGCGTCACTCGGTGCTCCTCATAGCCCCGCGTTGGGAGAATCAGACATGGTTCCCGGAGCTTACGCAGCTGTCACTGACAGCGCCGTGGCCCATCCCAGTGAGAGCAGATCTCCTCTCTCAAGCTCGCGGCACGATCTGGCATCCCCACCCAGAGCGCTGGGCGCTGCACGCGTGGGTGATCAACGACTACCCGTCGCTTTGCCAGAAGGAGTAATAAACACTATCATACACGCTAGAGCCCCTTCCACGAGAAGACTCTATGCGTCCAAATGGTCTGTGTTTTCAAAATGGTGCACCGACAGAGACCTGGACCCACGGACATGTGGGGTGTCGTCGCTGCTCGTGTTTTTACAAGAGCTGCTGGATAAGGGCAGATCCCCATCCACGCTCAAAGTGTATGTGGCGGCGTTGCGGCGTTCGCTGAACCCCTGCACGGCCAGTCACTGGGAAAAACGAGCTGGTCATCCGCTTCCTCAGGGAGCTAGAAGGATGAACCCCCGCCCCCATCAGTTCCTATCTGGGATCTTTCTATAGTTCTCGAAACTATGAAAGCCCCCCCTTTCGAACCACTTCAATCCGTGGATTTGAAATACCTTTCACTCAAAACGTTTTTCTGACTGCCCTGTCATCAATCAAACGTGTGGGAGACCTTCACGCGCTGTCTGTCAGCGCTGCGTGTCTTGAGTTTGGACCAAGTGACTCCAAGGTCATTTTAAAGCCTAGACACGGCTATGTTCCCAAGGTGATCGGTACTCCTTTCAGAGCACAGGTCATTTCCCTATCGGCGCTGCCAGCACCCGATAGCGAACGCGACGCCAATCTCCTTTGCCCAGTCAGAGCACTGAGATTGTATACTACGCGCTCCGCCGCTTTCAGACGCTCTGAGCAGCTTTTCGTTTCGTTCGGAGGGCGCACCAAAGGTCTCGCCGCCTCGAAACAGACACTGTCTAGATGGATAGTGGACGCTATTGCTGCTGCATACGCGTCAAAAGACCTGCTATGCCCGTTGGGCATTAGGGCTCACTCCACTAGAGGCATGGCCTCCTCGTGGGCATGGTCCAGCGGGATTTCCATTCACGACATATGTGTGGCAGCGGGATGGGCTTCCCCCTCCACCTTTGTCAGATTTTACAATCTGGAAGTGCCCGCCCTGCAGGCAAAACTACTAGCGGTTTAATACGCTACAGCTCCCCTGGTGAGCTGCACTGATGGGACTCATTCCACACAGACCGGCACCGCCGCTCTGTCGTTCCCTTCCCACTATGTGCTTATGTATTACACACACACTGGCCCGCACTCTTGCCGGCCAAATATTATTTCCCCACTCATAAGGGCTCCCCCGGGTCCCCCTTACCTCCCTGGGGCTCATGCAGTGGATGCTTGGCGCGCACGGCGTTGACAAAGGGTTCCCGTAGCGTAAGCTAGCTTACGCAATACGAGAGAACCTCTCGTAAGAGAACGAATCGATTACCTAATGTAACCTCGGTTCTCTCTAGATGAGGGAACGAGTATTGCGTAGCCGGCCGTGCTCGCGCCACGAGCGACTTTCGCTTCATTCAATGAAAACCAGGGTTCCAGCCTACGAACTACGCTTATATGCGCTCTAGCCACGCCCATTCTGGCGGGCTTTGATGCAGTAAGCGCGCGGACGCCTCTCATTGGACGCGAGTTCGCCCAAGTACAGCAGTTGCCGCAGAGCAACCAATGAGCTCGCTAGCTAGCCTGCTCAAGGTCTGCAGTTGCTGCACTGCGTTGACAAATGATACAAAATTAAGGATAATTTTTTGGCTTCAATATCTCAGAAAAGATGAATCTTTCCCGTAGCGTAAGCTATCTTACGCAATACTCGTTCCCTCATCTAGAGAGAACCGAGGTTACGTTAGGTAACCGATTCGTTTTCAACCATGTATTTACTGTGGGTCATAGTTATGATCTGAAAATATTATATAGATTTATGTTTAACCTGAGCATCATTGTACACAAACACACTTTGAATATTCATTATGAATACTTACTACACCACTGGCTTTGTCTCTGTCATTTTTTAATGTAAAATGAGATTACTTTATGCTATAAATCATTATGCAAGAGTTTTCATACCTAAACAATTGTTGTATGCAATGAATTATAGAATATTATCAGCCATATTATTTATATTAATACTGACTGTGTTTCTTTTTTCACTATTCCATTTGCCACGACAACCACAATCCTCAGTAATATCAACAGTTCAACCATTGTAAGCCACGCCCACAGAGTTCCATAGTGTCTGCGATAATGTACAATGCAAAATGTTTCTGTTAGACTGCATTGTACATTGAGTGATATTGAAAATAAGATGCATAAAAATAACACAATTTAAAACTAAGCCATATGGATGAACATACAGTTTCAAAACAGATAAATTTAAACATATCTCCTTTAAAAATGAATTTATAATGGCAGATCCTGATCTGTGGCGTAAGAAAGTAGTTCCATGCATAAGTGTGCTTTTTTGTGTCAGTGCTTAGTTTTTCATTGAACTGTTGTATAAAAGCAATTTCACACTTGCAGTCTTGCATGAGGTTTGTGTGATTTAGCTTTACTAAGCCTAGTCACATAAAATATGATTTGAAGTTGATTTAATTTTATGGGTAGCAGGTAATATATTCTCAATGTAATTATTCAGATTAAGAACTCATGTTAACGAAGGGATTAAATGCAAGTATTTGAATAAAATGTTGGCATAGTCCATTTTTTAAATGTTTAAGGGAAAAAAGCTCTTATAAAAGAACAAAATGTCTCTGACAATCAAATCCAGGGTTTGTCCCTTTATGTGTCAAAAAATGTATTTCTGACACTAGACTATGGGTCACTACAGTGTCTGCAGAGGCACTAAACACATAACTAGAAATACACCTTGAATATCATGAAATATATCTATAATATCAGAAGAGTTAAAGGAATTCACAGTGAGGCATTTTTACATCATTTTACAAATCTGGGTCATTTATTGTCACTTCCGGATTATTTTTTCTCCTGAGAAAATAGGCTTACTTACTGTGTTACTAGCTTCATTATCTCCAACATGGGATTTATTTTTATCTGTTAGTGAAAACAACAACAACAACAAAAAATGTTAGAAAGTAATGTGATGCTATTAAATGCGACAGTTTTTAGACATAAAAAATAAATAAGTATATAAATAAAATGTTTATGCATCCCAATACTTTTTAACACATGAAAAGATCTAAAACTGAAATTGATGGAATGATATGGCGTTCAGTGTTGGACGAAACAGCGCAAGCGCATAAACACAGCTCGCAAGTGAATTAAAAACGTAAAATAAAAACCTGCAGATCTTGCAAATCCAAAACTCGAGCACAAAAAAATATATATATATATATATATATGATTGTGCACACAAAGTAAATAATCACGAGAAGAAATAACAAAGCAGCGACTCCTAACAGGTCTCATGCCCTGATTAAATCTCTAGTACTTACATGAGACTGTTTTGACACTCAGGGGCGGGGCCCAAACCGTTCTGTTAACAAATACTATTGGCTGCTTGCAAATCGCAGCTTCTCTGAAAATATTATTTTGATTGGCTGCTTGGATGACGTAAATGACGTCCTCCTATTCCGATTGGCTGTTGTTGGCCCTATCCGAACGAAGACACTCAAAACAGAAAGCGGGATTCGGGATGTGTTGGGAACGGGATGACAGACCGTAAGTAAGTAATTTTTCTTTCCAACTTCATGCATGTTTGTACATATAGCAGCTGTAAGATTTTTTTGGTGCATTGGAGAAGAAGCTTTCTTATTCACAGCAGCGCCATCTTTAATTTTTAACGGGAATGAAAGCAAGGCTGTGACGGATAGACATACATATCTTTAGTGGATTGTTCTGTTTACGAAACACTGCAAAAATATCTTTCCAATAAATTTTAGTAGACAAACTCCAGACAACATATCATAAGTGATCTATGTGCTTTATACAGCTTTTTACCATTCATTTTATTAGTGGAACATAGACTTCATATTATTTATAGAACATATTATTTTATTATTTACATAGAACATATTATTTTAAAAGCTTGTTTACTGATACTTATTTGTCTTTGTGTTCTTAGGGAATTCTGAGACTTACGATTCTTTTAAGACTGCTGTCCAAATTAGAACTAGCTCATAAGATCACCAGTTGATCTTGATTTACTGGAATTTATATGTCATCAAGAAATGTACTTCTGTCAAGACATGCTGATGTGCCATCACCAGTCATCCAGGCCCTGCAGGAGCACTTTTCCCTTGTCAGACAGCAAATAGAACGTGCAGCCCCACAGACAGAAGTACTGTGGCTGGTAGGACAGGGCGTCCAAAATATAACATTGAAATTAAGACTTTGTCTGAACTTTGCAAACTAAACTTCTCTGTACACTACATTCCAAAATATCTGGGCATTTTGTGTCACACTGTCAGTTAGGGCTGGGCGATAAAACTTTATCTGTATTTATTGACGGTAAAAAATGTTCGATATAGTGCTCGATAGTTTCACTTAAATGCATTAAAATGTAAATAGACATGAAGTTTGGTTGCATGAACAACCCTCAACCATGCACCATCCCTGGATCATAAACAGCCTATCATATGCTTGATCAACGAGCGTGCTACGAGTGACAAGCAAACAGCCAATAACAAGTTGCGTTGCTGTGGGGTTCGGTTGCACCATCGCCATGTGACATCAGAACACACGAACACATGCAAATTGCGAAAATGAGTGCCTTGCCTGCCTGCGATGAGGAGATTGTGAATAAAAACAAAAAGTGCATGTCAGCTCGCCAGTGTGGCAGTTTTTTGGTTTCTTTACGTCTGACCAACATCAGAACACCGTTGTTTGTAAGCTTTAAAAAATAATAATAAAAAAATAAAAAACGTCCCGGCCAGGTACGGAAACACAAGTAACTTATTTCCTCACCTTAACCACTTTCACCCTTTGGAATATGCAGCATGTCGTCCGCCACAACCCTACCTAACCTCAACGAACAACCCTCAAAAAGTCCACGATGGAGAGGTACTCGACAACAATGCCTTATGAGAAATCCGCCAAACGAGTTCTTTAAAACTTATTTATTTAATCTTCATATAAGATATAAGAAAGAATTTAAACAAATATATTCTATTTTGTTTTTGACTGTTAAAACTAAAATTATTTTTTGTTTGCCTTAAGAGAGTGGATAAATTACAAACACAGTGGTTAAATTGATACCTTTTTACTACTGGTCTTTGTTTAAAAAAGGTTATTAAAATGTATTAATAATTATCGATACAGAATGATATTAAACATTATACCGTGATACATATTTTTAGCTGTATCGCCCAGCCCTACTGTCAGTAGATGAATGAGAGAGTTTGGTTTTTCCACAAACAAAAATACAGTAACATCAAGACTTCAATAGATTGGTTGCCCAGATTAAAAATTAAATGCCCTCTGCTGGATACCGAATGGTCAAAGGCAGGCTTCAGTCCATGGGGATTTGCATTCAGTGGAGAAGAGTAGCTGCTTCAATGCATGAAGTGGATTCGATTGGTGTCCTGTCCAGAATGTATGGATTGGGATGTGTGGTATGCCACACATATTCTGTGAGAGGGCCCCTGTCTCTCTGGCATGTGGATACTAATCACAAGTTAATTAGGTTGTGCTATTGTCCATTGTCATATACTTTTATGAGTATTTCTTATTTATTAACATTAGATGAAAGAATTCTTTCTTTTGGTTATGAAACATTAATAGATAAAGGCCCAGTTTCACAGACAGGACTTAGATTAAGCCAGGATTAGGCTTTAGTTAAATTAGGACATTTAAGAAGCTTTTTTTAAACATGTTTTAGAAATAAACATTACTCGTGTTCATCTTGAGACAAAACAATGGAATAATGGAACAATATCTTAAAATATGTCAGTGCTAATTACTTGCAGTTGAAACAGCTCAATCATGCACTTTAGTCTGCGACTAGGCTTAAGCCTGGTCTGTGAAACCACATGTCATTTAACTGTAAAAATATAAACCCATGTCTCCTTGCATTGTATTAGTAGAAATCCAGATACAAAATGCTCATTTTGTTTCAAATCGGTACAACATTGTAATTTTTGGAGCAGTAGATGGATACTCCAGGAAAGTAAGTGCTTCCATCATTGCAGTTATAATTTGTATATGATGGATGGTTGTATCACCAAGTTCGTATGTTACAGATAATGTGCTTGAATGCTGCAACAAATAACCGTGCATCGACACAACCTTATTACAACCTTATTAACTTGTGATTAGTATCCACATGACAGAGAGACAGGGGCCCTCTCACAGAATATGTGCGACATACCAATCCATACATTCTGGACAGGACTCCAATCGAATCCACTTCATGCACTGAAGCAGCTACTCTTCTCCACTTAATGCGAATCCCCATGAACTGAAGCCTGCCTTTGACCATTCGGTATCCAGCAGAGGGCATTTCATTTTTAATCTGGGCAACCAATCTATTGAGGTCTTGATAACTGATGTTACTGTATTTTGTTGTTGAAAAACCAAACTCACATTCGTCTACTGACAGTGTGTCATGAAATGCCCTGAAGTTTTGCAAAGTTCAGACAAAGTCTCCATTTCAATGTTATATTTTGGACACCCTGTCCTGCCAGCCACAGTAGTTACTTCTGTCTGTGGGGCTGTATGTTCTATTTGCTGTCTGACAAGGGAAAAGAGCTCCTGCAGGGCCTGAGTGACTGTTGATGGCACATCAGCATGTCTTGAAAGGGTCGGACATAAGTAAATTTATTGACGACATGTAAATTCCAGGAAATCAAGATCAACTGGTGATCTTATGAGAGCTAGTTCTAATTTGGACAGCAGTCTTGAAAGAATTGTAAGGAATATTTTGGATCTAGTCACGATCTCCAATTCCCCGATCCCGTCTTTCTATGTTCGTGCCCAGTGAGGTGCAGTCGTGAGTCTCTGGAGACTTTGCAAAGGAAGCAGAAGGAACGACAACACACAGTGTCTTTATCCAATCTACTCAATGTTTATTAGAGCAAGCATGTCATTTATATTTGCATGAGACATTAAGCAGCCAATGGGAAAGCGGTAACAAGGAGAAAATGGGTGTACAGAAAAGAGGCCATATACAGATGTTCCAGCCGTGATGCCTTACGGTTGACCTTGTTGGACGGGAGTGACCTTAATCAGATAATAGAAATAAGTATGCGGAACGTGATAAAGAGGAAGAGAAAACGGTCAGCAGTTGCTAAATATATTGTCTCACTATCGTGTGCACTGCAGCCTGCATCTGGGGTCAACTGAACATACATGGAAGGCCAGAAACACATACACAGAGCAGAACAGCATGTAAAATTTCATATTTTTCACAATCCCTCCTTTGATCATAAAATGATCACAATCATATCAAACATTGTACCATACTAAAACCTTTACCATGGGAGCTTTAAACCCTCGTATCTTCTTTGTTCATTCTTAGGGGTCAATAAGCAACTTGAGATGGTCTTACTAAGCTAAGAGAGCTGGAAATCATTTGTTTGATTAAAGCCATAAAACAAGGCCATAAGCAGGCGATGATGAAAAATACAAGCAAAACGCAGAATATGACCATTAAGTAATGTTCCATTTTGTAAATGAATGTCCAAAAACCTGAAAAGAAATCAACATCCCCACTGGCGTGGTCTTGTGACCTCTACTATTTCAGAAATATTATTTATACCTTGCTCTATGATTCCACCTGTTCCATCCTTTTCTGGGATATATGTACAACATGCTTCACCTACCATTACACAGACCCCTCCCTGCGCTGCAGTGAGCTGGTCTAATACCATCCGATTCTGGAGCTATTTCTTTATTCCCCTAACACTTGTTCTGTAACATTCATAAACGTAACTAAATTAAACCTGTTCATTTCTACCTGATTCATAACATTTGCTACGCTAATAGGGCAAAGAATGATTGAAAAAACTTGTCCAGTCTGTTCCAGATTCTTTGGTCCTCCGGCGTGTAGTTCGGCTGTGTCAGAGTGGAGGACGCCCTTTTTGTTCGGGTGTGGGTTGTTTAATCCACATGTTGAATTGTTCCCACATGTGGTGTTTCTTCTCAGGACCTAGGGCTCCTGTGTTATGCTAGCCACTGACGCTGCGTGTTCAGCTCCTCCAGTGGGGTCGCACTCAGCAGTTACCTGTCGGTCCCACCTCTGGTGCTGGCTTAACTCGGGACGCGTGGATCCACTGTTGCTGGAGGTCAGTCAGGACTGATGTTCGGGTCACGGCTATGACCGGTACCGGGGCTCCCCAGCCTTGGTTTGTTTCAACCTGAGGACGAGGAACGTTCAATGTTTTTCACTAAGGAGTCCACATATTCCTCGATCACCAACTCCGTGTCACCTGTGGAGAGAAAGAAGCCAGCACGACCTTTGACCCAGGAGCTCGGGAAAGGCCTGCCCATTAGTTTCTCAAAAGGAGAGAGTTTAGTTACACTTGATGGTGTCATTCAGTTTTGGGCAGGGCCGGACGACCCTGCTTGTCTCTTAACAAATTACTCTGATCTGGTTTCACTTTATTCAAGGCCCAATGTTGAATATCAGATTCGGATGGGTTTGCCTGTAAAAGTTTTACGTCAATATCTTTTACTAAAGTTTTCTGCATCATAGAAACAGTTTCTTCAGCTTGATTTAGATCTGGTCTTATCACGACTTCCTTTGAAGCCATCTTTGCTACTTAATCAGCCAATCTGTTTCCTCTCACCTCCCCTGCCATGTGGCCTGCGACCTTTATGACAGCTTATTTCGTTGGCAGTTGTGCTACTCTGAGTAATTCTGCAACTAGGTCTTTGGTGTGATGGGGTCTTTGGGGTTTTCCTTCCGCTGTCTTGAAATACCTCTCTTCACCCCATATGCATATTTTGAGTCTGTGTACATGTTAATGGGTTTTCCTTTCACCAAGTGTCATGCTCTAATTAATGCAAATAGTTCAGCAGCCTGTGCCGAATTTTTATGGTAGGGAGTAGGCCTCAATGATTCGATTAGGAAGTTTAGTTACGGCGTAGCCGCACCAGTATATGGAATCATTTAGCTTCGAACAGGAACCATTGATGTACCGATGGTCCCCCTCCTCCAGGGCAGATGGAGAGTTTATAATACCTTTACACATACATTGTTGTATTATGGGACTTATTCCTTCCTCCTTTTCCTTGGATAGTGGGTATTGTTTTGCAGTATACCGACATGTCAGAGCGGAGTTTTGCAACATATGGTCTGATATCATTGAGGCCTGCCTCGTCTTTGTTGGTGGCCCATAGTGCCTGGTTAACTTTTGGCAGTTCTGTTTTTGCTGCTGAGGATGCAGCAGACGTGAAACTGCAGACATCACCACAACATCCTGAATACACAGACTGGGAATATACTGATGGGAACAGCAATTGGAGAGAGTTTGAGTCAAATGTTATCTTAGCCCCAATTTTATGCACCAGATCACGACCTAATAAGCAGAATGGAGATTCTGGTAAAATTAATATCTTGTCTATATGCTGCCATACTCGGCAGGAATGTGAGGAGGTGTTAAAACCGATGTTCCAGTTGAAAAGATCAAAAGAAACATAACTGGAGCTTCAGTAAATGATGTCAGATGGCTGAAGTACATCAGAAACAATGTAAAGACAGACAGCCTCTCAGTGGTATTAAACTTTGATGAGGATAAGTTACCTGAGAGAGTATACGAAGGATTTGTGAGCTATATGGTTAGACCATACATTCCACCACCATTAAGATGTTATAAATGTCAGAAATACGGACATGGGTGCAGAGGCAAACAGAGTTGTGCGAGATGTGGAGGTGAGCATAAATATGGCAAATGGGAGCTGTAATTGCAGAGGTGATCATAGCACAGGATATGGAGGTTGTTTAGTGAGGAAAAAATAGAGTGAAAGTTCAAAATGTCAGAGTGGAAGAAGGAATATGATATGCTGAAGCTCTCAAGAAGGTAAAACAGACAATTCCACAACAAAAAGTTAAGTCGCAAGAACAAAGTAAAGAGAAAGAAGTGATTATAAATAAAGTGGCATTCATGGCAGAAGTGGTGAATTGTTCTGCCAAACCGAAAGTAGGACAGAAAGAATTAAAATCATTATCAGAGCTGCTGAAAATTACTTGGAATTAGAGGATGTAGATATGATAAACGAAAGGCTTAAGATGCAGACAGTAAATAATCAAAGAGCATGTGGTGGTTCATAATGGTGATTACAATCTTGCAATGGAACGCAAGAAGTTGAATTGCCAATGGACAAGAATTCAAGAAATTCATAACAAACCAAGAAAATGATCCTGACAATATTTGTGTGCAAGAAACATGGCTAAAACCACAATTACATTTTTTAATGCATGGATACAATACAATTAGAAGAGATATACATAAAGGAAATGGTGGTGGTGTAGAAACATTTATTAAACAAGGTATTGGGTATAGAATAGTTGAGGTAAATGGGGAACAAGTGGTAGTGGTAGTGGAAATTTGGGAAGGATCACAGAGTTATACAATAATTAATTTTTATAATCCATGTGACAGGTTAACTAAGGATACATTAGAAAATATTGTAGGGAATGGAAATTATAAAGTAGTGTGGTGTGGTGACTTTAATGTACACAGTACATTATGGGGTAGAACAATAACAGATCATAATGGACAGATAATAGAAGACATGCTAGAATGGAGCGGGTTAGTTTGTATTAATGATGGAAGCTATACAAGAATTGATTTGGCACAGGGAAAATATTCAATGTTAGACTTGACACGTGTTTCTGAAAATTTAGCAGGAAAATGTGATTGGAAAGTTTTAAATAAAAGTACAATAGGTAGTGATCATTTTCCTATCAGAAGTAAAATCGGTGTGGACATAGCTCAAACCGTGGTGGAAAGATTACCAAGGTGGAAATTTAAAACAGCCGACTGGGATAAATATAAGGAATTATGTCAAAATAAAATGGCAGAAATTAGTAATTCTATAGAGGATGTAGAAGTTTTTAATTTACATTTACATTTATGCATTTGACAGACGCTCAAGGACACAATGGTGGTGGCCGTGGGGTTAGAACCTGCGACCTTCTGATTAACAGCCTTGTGCTTTAGCCACTACGCCACCACCACTATAAGGTAAGTGAAGTTCTTCGGAGTACAGACAGGAAGCAGGAGAAAAGCTGTCCCATGGTGGAATGAGGAATGCAATTAAAAAAAGAAATAAAGCACTTAAAAGAGTAAGAAGATCATTCAATTATAATGATTTTATTAATTATAAAAGAGCACAGGCTATAGTGAGAAGAGTAATACGGACATCTAAGAAAAGATATTGGAGGGAATTTTGTAATAATATTGGAGAAGAAATTTAAATTAATGGAGTATGATAAGAAAGATGGGAGGGAAGCAAAGAAACGGTAACATTCCTGTCTTAGTATATAACAATAGATCAGTAATATCAGACAGTGAAAAAGCAGAGGTGTTAGCAGAAACATTTGCTAATGTGCATATAATTCAAGTATAACAGAAGAAATGAGGAGATATAGGGATCTGAGCTGGAATATGAACCCTCATATTCTGGAGGAAAATGGACCATTGGGATGTACATTAGATTTAGAGTTTACCCTGTTTGAACTGAAGAAAGCGCTTGCTGGGGTAAAACAAACTTCTCCAGGAAGAGATGACATCTGTTATGAGATGGTAAAACACCTATCAGAAAAAAGATTTCACAGGGTGTTGCCCTGGCCTCCGATTGAGAATCTGTGGGATGTGCTGGACCAACAAGTCCAATCAAAATTGGCTCCACCTCACAACTTAAAGGACTTGAAGGATCTGCTGCTAATGACTTGGTGCCAGATACCACAGGACCTTCAGGGGTCTTGTAGAGTATTCTGTGGGTTGGCGCTGTTTTGGTGGCACACAAAGGAGGTGCGTACCACCAAAACAGTATATTAGTCAGTTGGTCATAATGTTTTGGCTCATCAAGACATTGTTCAATAAGAAGATTCTTAGGTTTTAAATGACAAGACCATAAATAATGTTCAGGGTGAAGATCAAGTATTTGGACACTTTGTGTCAAACGTTAGTGGAACATATCCATAGTCAATGTGTTGAACTTCACCTGTGTGAACTTAAGGGCAACTGACTTCAAACATCCACTAATAATCACCATTTGTTTGTAGATGCCATCTAATGCATTGACATCAGACATTTTAAAACATTGCTTAAGGGTCGAAATATGTTTCAGAGTAGTCAAAGTAGTGTTGTAGAAATTTTGATGCTTAGTGGTCAAGACTCAGTCATTGCACAGGAATGCCACCTGGTCTTCTGATCTGCAAAGGGAGAAGACATTGGAAAATTTATGTTTGAACAAGGGACAGTATTTACGACTGAAAAGCAGAACAGAGACACCTCGGTCCAGGCTGAGTGGGGACCTCTGCCCTCTTCAGGTCAGAGGTCATGTAGTACAGGGCGGTACGTTTGGGCTGGTTAATAGTAAATCAGGCCTAGTAGCCTAGTCCCTGTATCAAAGGGAGAGAAGGGGGGAGGAAGATCTGCTTCTGCCAGTTGACCTCGGGGGGGAATGTATAAGAAAGGCAGCCCTGCCTGACAAAAAACACTGTCATAACACAGAAGGGTTGCTGTGTAATGACTGGGTCTTCTTGCAAGAATACATTTTAAAAGACTGTTTGAGTCAGAGTGTCTCTTACGCAGTGATAATGGTTGGTTGATAATTTTTTGCCACAACAGTAGTAATAATGGTTAATTATTAACAACATATATTTTTTCAATAATGCTTTTAGATGCAAATTTTCTCTAATATTTTTATATTATAGATACAAAGAAAGAAAAACCACTGGGTCAATTAATTGATTATTTGTAAGGCATTTATTCTGTTTCAGGGACTTTCAGAAACAGTTTAACAAGAGTAGAAAATTAAGGAATGTGACAATTCTGTCAAAACATATATTAACATATTGAGAAACCCACATTGAGATGGACAGAGAGTTGTGTTTGTAGTTGTTCTGTACTTGAGCTGCAGGCTTCAAAATCTGGTCTTCATGTCTGTGAAAAACACAGTGATTCATTACAGGTGGTTGCAAAGTGTCAAACTAGTTATTACATTAGAATAATATTTTACAGACACTGAAAGACAGGGTATTGGAGATTCAATGTACGCTTTTCTCTGCTGTTCCAGTAATGCATCCTATGTCTTGTGTATTTTACATATAGAAGGAATTAATCACTATAGCAAGCATATAGTAATAATAGTAAAGATAAGACTTTTACAACACTACTGATTATGCAAATATGTCTGTCCTTTAATCGTAAACAAACTAAACTCCTTATCTTGTAAAAACAAACACAAAATACTGTAACTTATAACTCAAGCATTAAATGTCAGCATCAGCCACTTTTGAGCAATTGAATATTTAATTACATGTAGAATATGACAAAAGGAAGCATCTACTGATGATCAAATCACTGTACTTTTTATTTAGGGAGAAGATCAGTTGTATCTGTTGGAGTTGTTTTAATGAATGGGTTTATACTGAGCAAGCAGTTACGAGTGAATGCATAAAAGGTGGTGGGCATGTCAGAACATCAGATTGGATTCTGAAGTCATGTTCCATTATTGCCTTTTAATGTTTGAGTTTGTGCGCTACCTTTTAGTAATATAGGAACTGATTACTCTCGTTACATTTGTAAAATGTGCCAATTACTAGCAGCTGCATTGGTGTGGATTACTTATAAGCCATTATTTTTGCACTGCCAGAACATACTGTAAATGGCAGTAAGTGGATGGTCTCGTTCAGCCAACAAAATTGACAACCACTAGATGTAGAACAGTGTGAGCGAACAGGAAGTCAGCGAACGCTCTCTCAGGGGAGACGGTCAGGAAATCGCCTTTATTCTGAGGGTTGATCTGGATGCGAAGACAGACTGCAGACAGAAGAACAACATAGTTAGCCAATCATAACAGAGGTAATGTGCAAATAGAAGTCTTAAAGGTACAGTTCATCCAACACTGATAATAATATTGGCTACTCACCATCATGTAACTTTGAGATAATTGAGAGCTACAGTGGAGGGTAGGGCTGTCACGATTATGAAATTTGACTGACAAACATATAATTGTGATTAATTGTCTGTTTTAGGGCAGTCACGATTATGAAATTTGGATGATGATTAATGGTCAAACAAATTATTGTTATTATGACGATTAATTGCCTCTTTCAGGGCTGTAACAAACATGGAATTTGGCTGATGATTAATTGTCAAACAAATAAAGGTGATTATGATGATTAATGGTCTGTTTTAGGACTAAGATGTTTGTCTCTTTTAGGGCTTTCATGATTAATGTTCATATTTCTATGTATATACTTCAAATACACACTACTGTTCAAAAGTTTGGGGTCACTTGACTGAAATGTTTCTCATGATATTACAAATCTTTTGATCTGACGGTGTATGCTTAAATGTTTAAAATTAGTTTTGTAGACAACAATACAATTGTGCCAACATATTAATTCATTTAATTACAAAACTAAAATGTTCTAAACTGTTTTTTTTTTTTTTAAATGGATGACTTGGACCGAGTAATAAAAAGCAGCCAATAAGTGCCCAGCATATAGATGGGAACTCCTTCCATACTGTTTAAAAAGCATCCCAGGGTAATACCTCAAGAAGATGGTTGAGAAAATGCCAAGAGTACATTTCTGCAAAACTCTAGGCAAAGTGTGGCCACTTTGAAGATGCTAAAATATAATGCAGGTTTGATTTATTTTGGAATTTTATTAATTTGATTTTAGTCACCACATAATTCTCCATTTCTATTATTCCATTAGTTGTGATGACTTCACTATTATTCTAAAATGTGAAAAAAAAAAAAATAAAAATACAGAATGAGTATGTGACCCTAAACTTTGAATGGTAGCTAGTGTATAAATCAAATAATAAAATAGGGATAAGGTGTTAAAACCATATGAAAAATAATGTTTTAAATCTCAAAATATTTCTAAACACTTAAAATGTGTCTCTCTTTTTGGTCAACTTTAAATTCACAATGTTGTTTTTGAAATTGTATATGGAAAAAATGTTTTAGTAAATATAATTTTACATACATTTTTTTATATTAAATATTTATTTGTATTATATTTGTATTATATAATATTATTTTATATTAGGCAATAGTAAAAACATATTCTGTCCTAATTTCTTTCACATGTTATTTTAATGCTCTTTGATTAAACCCACATTTCTCATTAAGCAAAACAGAGTAAGGATGTCTCACCCTCTGTTTCACTGCATGTCATTAACACTTCATATACACTCACCTAAAGGATTATTAGGAACACCATACTAATACTGTGTTTGACCCCCTTTCACCTTCAGAACTGCCTTAATTCTACATGGCATTGATTCAACAAGGTGCTGAAAGCATTCTTTAGAAATGTTGGCCCATATTGATAGGATAGCATCTTGCAGTTGATGGAGATTTGTGGGATGCACATCCAGGGCACGAAGCTCCCGTTCCACCACATCCCAAAGATGCTCTATTGGGTTGAGATCTGGTGACTGTGGGGGCCATTTTAGTACAGTGAACTCATTGTCATGTTCAAGAAACCAATTTGAAATGATTCAAGCTTTGTGACATGGTGCATTATCCTGCTGGAAGTAGCCATCAGAGGATGGGTACATGGTGGCCATAAAGGGATGGACATGGTCAGAAACAATGCTCAGGTAGGCCGTGGCATTTAAACGATGCCCAATTGGCACTAAGGGGCCTAAAGTGTGCCAAGAAAACATCCCCCACACCATTACACCACCACCACCAGCCTGCACAGTGGTAACAAGGCATGATGGATCCATGTTCTCATTCTGTTTACGCCAAATTCTGACTCTACCATCTGAATGTCTCAACAGAAATCGAGACTCATCAGACCAGGCAACATTTTTCCAGTCTTCAACTGTCCAATTTTGGTGAGCTCTTGCAAATTGTAGCCTCTTTTTCCAATTTGTAGTGGAGATGAGTGGTACCCGGTGGGGTCTTCTGCTGTTGTAGCCCATCCGCCTCAAGGTTGTGCGTGTTGTGGCTTCACAAATGCTTTGCTGCATACCTCGGTTGTAACGAGTGGTTATTTCAGGCAAAGTTGCTCTTCTATCAGCTTGAATCAGTCGGCCCATTCTCCTCTGACCTCTAGCATCAACAAGGCATTTTTGCCCACAGGACTGCCGCGATACTGGATGTTTTTCCCTTTTCACACCATTCTTTGTAAACCCTAGAAATGGTTGTGCATGAAAATCCCAGTAACTGAGCAGATTGTGAAATACTCAGACCGGCCCGTCTGGCACCAACAACCATGCCACGCTCAAAATTGCTTAAATCACCTTTCTTTCCCATTCTGACATTCAGTTTGGAGTTCAGGAGATTGTCTTGACCAGAACCACACCTCTAAATGCATTGAAGCAACTGCCATGTGATTGGTTGATTAGATAATTGCATTAATGAGAAATTGAACAGGTGTTCCTAATAATCCTTTAGGTGAGTGTATAAACCGTAATGACCAGGAACATTTGCCATTACATGATCATTTAAAGCGAAGCCGGAAAACCTTAAAAAAGTTTATATTTGTACATTTATATTTTCGTGGAAGTTTTGTCAGCAGAGGCTCGTGCAAAACTCATGCACAAATAAAAACTTTGATAGTGAATGCAAAGCTCTCCATCTTCACTTTAGATGATCATGTTTTCAGAGTGCTTGACAAGATCTTCATGCACTCTTCTGGACAGGAGCTGCTCTGTTTGACGTCTGCGGTGTGGCCGCAAACATGCAGTTGATGGCATTTATATACACTTAAATTGTCTTTATTTGGGCACTAAAATGTAATTGGAATTTTAAGTGCACAATAATCAGTTATTTAGATCGTACAGTTATTTAATAACAAGATAGGCCTAATGGAGGGAAAGATTTTTAGTGCATATGACTTAAATTATCATCTTTTCCTCACACAAAGCTATTGTATTTGACAGATATACAGATTTTTTTTTAATGCTTTATTATATTTGGAGCCACTTTCATTGTATTGAAAAGAGCAGCCTGGACATGGTTTCCACATATAGCTTGTTTGGACCAACATGTGGGTGAGTAAATGATGACAAACTTTTTTTATTATTATTTATTTTATTATTATTATTTTGCTCAACTATTCCTTTAATTCTAAAAATCAGCAATAAATTATTACTTTTTTTTTTTTTTATTAGTGCATGTGGCTAGAAGGAGAAAAAAAGAATGCATAAAGTGTGAGGGCTCTTTTAAAGCACTGCCATAGATGATGGTTATATAGGCTATATTAATGTAAATACCTGCCAGTATGAAGGATCCTACACATGCGATGAATCCAGATAAGAAGCTGTTAAAGGGAAACGTTCCCACCAGCAGACAGTACAGGAACTGAAACACTCCTGTCAGCAAAATATACAGCAGGTACGCGTCGATCACCTTCAGTTTATTTGGTGTGCTGCTCCTGTATTCTTCCACAAAACGCGATATGACAGAAAACACAGAAGCAGACATTATTTCTGGTTAAAAGTGCACAGAAACACTCAAAACTCAATCAGCAAGGAAATAAGTGACGTGTATGCAAACAATGACTGCTGTACGTCCACATAATCCCCCCGACAATACACAGAATCTGAATATTAGTTCCGGTGTTCTGACGATTTGTGCTGCCTTGTCGAAAAATGATACCCAAGCGCGAATCGATCACAGAGAATGTCCATTCATTCTCTAGCTACTGTTTCCATAATGATGTAAATCTCACAATATTAAGACATCGTTATTTCATTTAAAACAGGGTAAGTGTATGGGGAGCATATTTTTATATTTTAAATGAACCAGAAATTATCACATTTGATATAACAAGTAAAAATGACATTATTGTATATTATATGAAATACAATTATAATAAAATTATAAGTTATGAGTACTGTATACTGTACTGTTTTTATTTTTAAAACTGTGTGAAAAGTAAAAATTATCATAAAATATTCATCTTTGACCTGTCAAAGCACACCTTTCCTAACTGAAACTTTCAGTTATTCTTGTTCAGCTGGCTGACCGTACAAATATTCATATGGTAGTTAGCATTTTTTGACACATGAATATTTACCTTATGTTCACTGTCATTAGAAAAAACAATACTACATAATAATGTCTTCAAGACGTAAGGAGTTGCATATTTTGATAGACCAACGTGCCCTATCAAATAATGCTCCCAGTTTTTTGAAACTAAATAAATGATGAAAGTACTCTGAATCTGGCAAAACAGTACATTTATTTAATTTGTCTTTGTCATGACAACTTAACATTAAATTAAGTTAAACTGTCATGTGGTTGGTTTTGACATTGGCTGTCATGAGGCATTATAACTGAGCTTGATAATTTTGCCAAAGTTAGGCCTTTTGCAGTACAGATATTTGATCTCTTCAGCCAGGTGGGGGTCTTTAAAGTGGCAGATGAGTTCTGGCTAGGAAGGACACCTGCCCTTAAAATGCAAAACTCTGATCTCGTGTCATAAAACTTTAAAACATAAAAGCCTCGCAGTAAACAATTAGGATAGAAAGGCTCAACAACAACCAACAAAAGCAGGTAAGTTCATAAGTTCATATGGTAAGTTATGTCAGGTTTTTATGATTAGCAAACTTAGTTGGACAATTTCATTCAGAGAACTGAATTGAAAATAATGATATTCAAAATGTAAGCACATTTCAATCCTTGAAAACATACAGGTTAAAAATCAAGAATTTTCCAAACTTTCAAAACTCTGAAAGAAGTAGAACACACGATGAACGTAGGTCATTCATAGCTAATTGCTATATTATGCTGAAAATAAGGTGTGCATGCTAACATTTACACGTTCACATGTCAAATTATGTAATAAAAAAAGGATTAAAGATATTGCAATGCTCACCGTCAAGTCTCCACAGCAAGGATGCATAGATTTATGGGCGTGGTAACGCAGAACAAAACTGTGAGTCTGCACATGCGCATAACCAGTAAGTAGCACATATCGATGGGTAGCACAAATCGTCAGAACACCTGTGCTCGCGTGAGCGATGCAGCATTTCAGTTAGTTCAAGTACATTGATACAAGAGTTATAAGTACATCGATTAACAATGGGCTATGAACTTTGTCAATTATTAAAGAAAATCATTTTAAAAACAGTGCTTTTAAAAAGTCAAAATGGGACTTTTACATAATATGATATTTATTCACTAGAATGATTTAGCTACTGTACAATATATCTTTAGATTTTAAAATATCATCTGTAAAATATAACACACACACACACTAATCTCGACTACACACGGTGTTATGTAGTAACGGATTACATGTAACGGGATTACGTATTTATAATGCAAAATATGAGTAATTGTATTCCACTGCAGTTACAATTAAAATCATTGGTAATTTGAATACAGTTACATTCAAAAAGTATTTTGATTACTTAATTTATTATTTAGTCCTTTCAGAAGGAAAACATTTATACATTTAAATTGTGTAATCCAAAGTGCATGTGAACAGCGGTGAAACACTTTCTTATGATGTGTAATTCATACGAGTGACAGAGAAGTACGTTTCAAGTATGTTTGGAGCAGAAGAAATAGAAATAATCCTTGTGTAAATTGTTAGCTTTACGCTAAGCTAAAATGCTATTTCTAGCCATTATACATGCACATGTTACCAGACACAATCATATGTTTTATAAAGAAAATTCACGTTGGATTATAATTAATTTTTTTCTAGTAAGACCTTTGATAATCATATTCGTGATAATAATTTTGTTATTGTTTTCATGTACAAATATCTACTAATCCTTAAAACAAGATTTGTTTGAAAAACAGTTTGATTAATCTTGTTTTAGAAATATTGGATTAAAGATATTTTGGTTTTTCAGAGAATGTATTTTTAACATGTATTTTTATAGAGTTTTTATAGTCAAAACAAGTGAAAAAAATCTACCAGTGCTGAAGAAGTAATCCAAAGTATTTAGATTACATTACTGACCTTGAGTAATCTAATGGAATACGTTACAAATTACATTTTACAGCATGTATTCTTTAATCTGTAGTGGAATACATTTAAAAAGTAATCCTCTCAACTCTGACTACACACCTACACATCATTTTCCAAATACAAAAAGTTTTTCACTTGATGAGAAAACTTTAGAACAAATGATGTTTCAGTCATTTCATCTTAAAATAATAATAATTCAATAACAAAAAATCGTATGCAGCATTTCTTTGTTTGAAATGGAAATACAGTTTTCATAAAGTAACCCAAGCTAATAATTATGGATTATTGCTGCTGAATGTATTTTACATATCTGATGTGTTTATTCCATTGGATGGAATATGTAACTAGCTGTTTTCAATAACAAAAAACTTAATTCATCCAGGGGGCTCTTGACAGCTCAAAAACCAAACGGAATAACATTCAAATTTGAAAGGGGTCATGGCATACTCTTTTATGGTCCACTTATAATGTAAAGTTTATTTTCACACCAAAACAGACATAATTTAGTAATAAATTATATTTTTCCAAACTGCCTCTGTCCCTCTGTCTGAAAAGCTTAGTTTGGCCTAAGCCTCTCCTTTAAACTTTAATGTAAATGCCCATGTAACACAGTTAAAGGATGGGCAAGGAGGAGGCGAAAACCGGCATGTCAATATAAATCATTTTTAATTAAACTCAAAACCAAAACACACGAACATAAACACACACATGACGGACATGCCCGTAATTCTCTCTCTCTTGAACCATCGTCACCGGCCGCCTTTATCCCTTGCGCGCCTCATCAGGCCGATTGGGGACCGGTCGCGCGATATTCCGACCCGGCCCCGCCCCCCTCCGCTCCACAGCCCACTGTAATACCAGCTAACATCATGCTACCCCTTGAAAACAGTCATACCTAAAATCATTTCTGCAGAGCTACGTTCCCACCAGAAGCCTAAGGAACATCGCCTTGTTGTACCAACACAAAGAGGCACCAAAACACTTTTTCAGACTTTCGGCTGCATCGTACCACTTTGGTGGAACAACCGTCACAACTCCATCCGTGAAGATGACTCACTTTCTGTCTCCAAAAAACAGCTAAAAACACATTTTTTCCAAGAGCACTTAACCAGTCACTAAAACAAAAATCTTGTTGCACTTTAATCTGTCTTGAGTATTATTCTGAGGCTAGTGAAACTTGTAATATGGCACTTTTTGTACCATTGTCTCCTTAAGATGATTCGTTTATGTTTTCCTCTTTTGTAAGTCACTTTGGATAAAAGCATCTGCCAAATGAATAAATGTAAATGTTAAAGCCAGGGTTGTGAGGGTTACTTTTGAAATGTATTCCACTACAGATTACAGAATACATGCTGTAAAAAGTCATTTGTAACGTATTCCGTTAGATTACTCAAGGTCAGTAATGTACTCTAAATACTTTGGATTACTTCTTACTTCTTTCACTTGTTTTGACTATAAAAACTCTGTCAGTACAGTAAGAGAAAATACACATGTTAAAAATACATTCTCTGAAAAACCCAAATATTTTATGCAGTGTTGTTTCTAAAACAAGATCAATCTAATTTATCTTGTTTTAAGGATTTTAGATATTTTTACAGTAAAACAATACAAAAATGATTATCAAGAATATGTTTTTTGCCATAATATCTTACTAGACGAGAAGAAATCATGCACCAACATAAATTTGCTTGATAAAAAAATATGATTGTGTCTAGTAACGTGCATGTAAAATGGCTATTTTATGAGCATTTTAGCTTAGCGTAAAGCTAACTATTTACACAAGGATTATTTCTATTTCTTCTGCTCCAAACTTACTTCAAACGTACTTCTCTGTATGCTCGTATGAATGTAACACATCATAAGAAAGTGTTTCACTGCTGTTCAAATGCACTTTGGATCTAATAATTGATATGTATAAATGTTTTACATCTGAAAGGACTAAATGAAACAAATGACAATAAAATGCAAAGTAACCTCTTCAGTAATCAGAATGGTTTTTGAATGTAACTGTATTCTAATTACCAATTATTTAAATTGTAACTGTAGTGGAATACTGTTACTTATATTTTGTATTTTTAAATACATAATTCCGTTACATGTATTCCGTTTTTTTCAATGTATCTTATGTGGAACGATCCAAAAGCACTTTAAACATCAGTACAACCCATTGAATTACCCTCATCTGCCTCTTTCTCATTCTTGTCAAAACAAAAACAAATAAAAAGAAAAATGGCGCCGCTGTGATTCTGGTTTATTGTCATTCTACCTTCTATTTCTAAGATGCGGTCCCTTTAAACGCTGACGTCATTGTTACAAAATGAAAAATCCCGGCCTTTAGAATTGACTGTAATAAACAAGGACGGGGTATTAGTAGGGGTATTTCTAGACGTGGAGAAAACCTACCATATGATATGGAAAGAGAGGCTTCTAAATAAACTGGATAAGATGGGTAATGGAGGGAGAATGTTTAACTGGTTTCACAGTTTCCTTTTTGATAGATCTATTCAAGTCAGGGTGGGATCATCGTATTCCAAAACATATTATATCGAAAATGGTACTCCTCAAGGTAGCGTGTGTAGCCCCATCCTATTTACTGTAATGATTAATGACATCTTTTCCCAGGTTGGTGCAGGAGTTGAAAAGTCTCTGTTTGCGGATGATGGAGCACTGTGGAAGAGAGGGAGGAATGTTTCGTATGTGGCTAAAAGTATGCGGAAGTGCAATTAATGAGGGGGGAAAATGGACGGATAAATGGGGACTTCGTTTATATGTTAAAGTTGGTAAAAGAGTATCTGACCAAAGTAGGAGTTTATTCAGCAGAGATGGTGGTGATATTATTAGCTATCAGGTGGATGGAGGACACTCGGCCATTGAATGTGGTGATATGCTCAGCTTTATTCTCTGCTTTATCAATAATTTTGAGCGGGAATTCCTCATGACAAGACATTTTATATAAAATTATTTAAATATGTATAGAGTAAATAAGTTAGGAATTAAGATGTGTTTCCTGTGGGTTCCAGCACACGTGGGAGTGGATAGAAATGAGGTGGTTGGTCATTAAGCAAAGCTGCATTGTAAAAAAATGTCTGTAATGTCTGTAATGTTAACAGTAAAATACTGTAAAAATGCTGTAGAAATAAAAAGTTAATCGATTAACCGAAATTAACTGTAAAATATGCAGTAAACATATATCTATATTTTACAATACAGTAGTTTTTACAATAAAATTAAAAAAAAAAATTTATGTAAAAAATATGATTTTCCTGTATACTTAATAGAGAGTACATGTACTTTTACAGTAATTTATTGTACAGTAAATTCCCTGCGTGACCCATTACATTATAATTTATCGGAATAGATATGTTTCATCTTATTTTTAATATCAGTTACGTACACTGGGGTGTTCTGTTTTATATTTGATGTACTTTAGTTCATACTGCATTATTTAAATCTCACGTGTTACTCTGATGGTGTTTAGTGTTTGTGTGAGTGACACTGAGCGCTGTCTCCACGTTTATTGATTAGTGCTCCTGGAAGAGACACTATTGATGAATTACATGTCATCATGTGCCCTTCTAGTTTTTACGGTGATTAACAAGAACCTTATAAAGGAAAAGGCAGATATTTACAGCTTCAGAAGGCTAATATCAAGTTTATTCAATGTTTTTAGTGTAAATTTAACAGAATTATTATTTTTTAATTTTTTTACAGTGCCAGCATGGTCATGTAAATTATAACCATTTTAACTACATTTTTACTGTATTTTTACATAATTATTCTGGCAACCACAGCTGCCAGTTTTTTTTTTTTTTTTTTTTTTTTTTTTGTAAAAACAACATAATTTTTTTTACAGTGTGGTGCTGAAATTATCACATATAAAAATGTAATATCCCACTAAGTAAAGAAGAAGATAAGGCCAAAATCAGAACAGCTATAGAAGGGAATTGGCAAGAACTTTAGAATGAGGAGGGAAGAGGAACTTTATCATATATCAAGTGGTGAAAGAGGGAATTCACAATCATTACCAGATTTCACCTTTGGCCAAATATATATGTGTGTGTGTGTGTGTTTCCAATGATGCAAAAAAATTATAATTATATATATATATTTTTTTTTCTTCCATTCCATCAATGGAATCACTCCAGCCCAGTAAGTTGCGGGAATGCATATCATTTGTTTGCCAACAGCCATTAAACGCCAAAAGAAGAAGAAGGAGTGACTGTAATGCGTAACAGACCACAAGTCTGTCATCGAGGCTTTGTGTTATGTTGCTTACTAACTTGTTCCGTATACGCCGACATGCAAGACGAGACAGATATCGAGTAAGTAGCGTGATATTTTAATATTCAGTCATATTCATGTATATGCAGATTGAGTTACATTTGTCACTGTAACGTGAAGTTCCCACTGTTATGAAACACGTTCGGATGATGCTTGCCTAATGTGCCTATATCAGTGTCTCTGACATGAACTACTGAAAGGAAATATATGTATATATTTATTTATAATTGTGCTATCATGTTAGACATAGACGTGCATCAGCTGATTTCGTTTTGCAAAGTCATGCTGAGTTGTTACATCACAATCGGTGTGCATACAGGTTAGGCAGGATTGTGTGTTCATATGAATGATCGTCATTGTGTGAAATATATTTATGAAATGAGTTATGAAATATTCTTGTGCGTTAAATTAAAAAAAAAACAATTACTCAGAGGTCCTTAGAGGACAAAAATGTCCACGTCATAAAACTGCCATAATAATATGATATATTATTTTTGTATAATTGTTTTAGCCAACATCAGTCTTGATCATAACTTCCAAATATTCATTCATTTTCATGATTTTAACCCTTTAAATGCCAGTTTGTTTCACATATATGCGACTGTTGCACACACACACACACACACACACACACACACACACACTTCTCAATACGCACATACATAACACACCCTGACATCCATATCAACACACCCACACAATAATATCTGCATAATTTATACAATTGGCCTACAGTGCCCTATTATACAGCAAACAGAAAATGGGGGAAAAAGCATGTACTTGCTCCATAGGCTAAACATGATATATATATATATATATATATATATATATATATATTTAGCGCCATCTGGTGGAAAATATAAAAAAATACGTTTTGAAGCCAGTGCTCCAGAATGAAAGCATAATATCATAGAATTCATGATTTTATGCTTTAATGGCACTGGGATCAAATATTTCAATGGGGACATTTTTGTGTAAATATTTTGTATACACATACAGCGTATCAGATGTATTATAGGAAGGTTGAAATATCAAAATTCCCCCAAAAATACACACCTTTGGCTAAATGAACATAGCCAAAATGATCGATTAAACAAAAATGAAAGAGACAAAAATGCATAAGGTTGCATAAGGTTTAAGTGCTAATTAATATAATTACTTTTCACTTTAGTTTCCTGAACATGAATTAGACTCATACTTAAATAATAACCAGTTTACTGCACTTCATCTCTTGCTTGGCTGTTTATGTGGAACATTTTGTTCTTCTCCTGTTCTTCCTGTGTGTTTGTGAATTACTTGCACCCCCCAAAGCATCATTATCACTCATTTGTTTATCACCAGCAGGTGACAGGCTTGTACTGTGTGTAAAGGCAATGACATAAGACAGTGTATACAGATATAATCATAGACAAAAGTGACTCATCTTTACGTCTCTGTTTAGGACGACCTCTGTGAGCTGGTTTTGGTGGCCATCGTGGAGCCCAACATCCATGTCGCTGTTGAAAAGTGCAGAGGCTAAAATTCTTGCTTGTAAGATCCTTTCTTTTAAACTTTGACCTTCTGTTCTAATAAATATTCCCATTAAGCCTAATATAGTTATAGTTTTTACAATGTTGTAATTTGCTATCTGTGCCTGTTCATTACCAGTTATCCAGAATGACGTTTGGTCCAGATTTGTGACTTTGCCAAATCAAAACAGAATATGGACTCTTAAAGTGACCAACAAGACAGCACGCAAACCTACAGAGCAAGGTAGAGTTTACCTTCTCCATGTTTATTTTCAGTCTCGTTGTACATACTTAAAGGGATAGTGCACCCCAAAATAATTGTTTTGTCATCATTTACTCACACTCATGTTGTCCCAAACCTTGTATGACATTTTTTCTCCTCATTTAGCACAAAAGGGGATGTAAAGCAGAATGCTTTTTGTTTTGTTTTTTACATAATTTGAAAGTGAATGATGACCAATAGGTAAAGAATGTCAAAAATGTTTGGAACAACATAAAGGTGAGTAAATAATGACTGAATCGCCTTTCATTTTTGGGCGAACCTTTGTGAGTATTGCCTAAATATTGTCAAAATAGGCATTGGTGACATGTTAAGGTGGGCGGTTGTGTATTAATGCATTTATCTGTTTGACACCAGAGAGTTCTGTGAGATAAGAGTTAGTTCATTTTGCAGCTTAGTTTCAAAATGCTCTCTTTTTTTTGTTTGGGTACAAGTTTGGGGTTTTGAAAGTTACAGTATATTTGCATAGTACAATTATCTCTTTAATTCTTAATGGAAATTCAAGGAATTCAGCTAAAAAAACAACAACAAAAAAGTGAATGTCTTAAAGGGATAGTTCACCCAAAGATGTATCATTTAATCACCCTCATGACATCCCAGATGTGTATAATGTTCTTTCTTTTGCTGAACACAAAGATTTTTAGAAGAATATTTCAGCTCTATACAATGCAAGTGAACGGTGGCCAGACATTAGAAGCTCCACAAATCACATAAAGGCAGCATAAAAGTAATCCATATGACTCCAGTGGTTAAATCTATGTCTTTAAAAGTCTTGAAACAATATAATATGTGTGGGTAAGATATTTATCTATATTTTAATCCTTTTTAATATAAATCTCCACTTTCACTTTCAGAATGTGAAAGTGATAGTGGAGATTTATAGTAAAAAGGATTTAAATATTGCATTGCTTACATCAGAAGACATATTTTAAACCACTGGAGTCGTATGGATTAATTTTATGATGCCTTTATGTGATTTTTGGAGCTTAAAAGGTCTAAAAATCTTGTTTGGTTTCAGCAGAAGAAAGTCAGTCATACACATCTGGGATGGCATGAGGATAAGTAAATTTTGGGTGAGCTATCCCTTTAAATCTTTGCTTACCGGTTCTTATGAGCAGAATTATTATAGTTATGGATTTATAGTCTAGTTTTTATTTTATATTAAATTTGATATCCCAGTTAGGATTGTTTTAGTTAGTTTTCAAACATTGTTATTTTAGTTTTATTTTAGTTTCAGTTAAATAAGTTTTTATTTTTTTGTATTAGCATATTGGTATAATTTAAATTACATTTCTCATTTTTCATATTTAATTAAGGTGGATTGTAAATGTTAAAATGTTTATAAAGTATCAAAAAATATCAAATAAAACTAACAGTTTCGAAGTTATGACAAAATATGTTTCTTTAGTTTCATTTTTTTCCAATCATTTCAGTTTTATTTTAATTTCAGTTAACTAAAATGAATTTAAATCATTTTAGTTTTCATTAATGTAATAACACTGCTCACCAGACAAATGTCTTCTTTAACTCTGGTTTTATTTGTCATGTTACATGGTACAATTCACCTCCATATAAAATTAATTTGGTTTTAAGTCTGTCTATGTGTTCTCTCTTCGTAGCCACTCAGACGCCCCTTGTAATGGTCCATGGGTTTGGAGGGGGTGTCGGCCTCTGGATTCATAATCTAGATGCGTTGAGTCACTCTCGTCCAGTCTATGCTCTTGACCTGTTGGGCTTCGGTCGCAGTTCCCGCCCATTGTTCCCATCAGATGCCTCACTGGCTGAGGAACAGTTTGTCAGTTCTTTAGAGGAATGGAGACAATCACTGGGATTGGAACGCATGATCCTATTGGGTCACAGCCTGGGTGGTTACCTAGCAACATCTTATTCTATCCAGTATCCTGAGAGGTAACTGATGAAGCTAATTTAGTAAATGATAGCTTCAAGTAATAGTTCACCTAAAAAAGAAAGTTCTGTTATGATTTACTCACCCTTATGTCGCTCTTAATCTGTGTGACTTTTTCTTCTGTGGAACACAAAAGGTGTTACGTACAATGTTTACATTGCAGTTTTTCACATTGGGATGGACGTTATCAGGCACCAAAAATGTCAAAAAAGCTCCATAAAAGTACATTCAAAAGTACAAACAACTATATTCCAAGTCTTCTGAATCCATTCAATTGAATTAGTGGTAAGTTGCAGAAATTTGTCTCTTCCGCTGTAACTCTCAAACCTCATTTTCGATTCTGAATATTAAAATATTGGTGAATACATTATAATCCGGTACGAGACACATGATGACCAGTGAGTTTTGGCATCAGTAGCGGTTCTAGCTTCTTTGGCACCCTGGGCGAAACCCGCTTCAACGCGCCCCCAAAGTTGTTTGACGGGGGTGTGCTGGGGGACCGCCCATGTCGCCCATGCCTAAATCCACCCTGTTTGGCATCACGAATGTCAAACTTGTTGCGACATATCATGACCCATAATAATTAAATAAACGTGAATGCTAATGAGATATGGTAGCTGCAAAAGAGGGGAAGATTATCAGTGAATAACGGCTTTTCTGAAGTTAAAACTATCGTATGCCTTCAGAAGACTTAAAATATAGCATGCAAGATATATGAACTACTTTTATTGTACTTTATGAAGATTTTTTGTAATTTTTGTAGATGAACAGCATTTGTGTCCATTCGCTTTCATAGATTTAAAAAAAAATACTGTATATCCTCATGTTTTACCGAAGAAAGTAAGTCATACAGGTTTGGAATGACATGAGGGTGAGCAAATTATGATTCCACAATGATTTAATTTTCAGTTGAACTTGCCTATAAATAAAAGCAAAACTTTATAGCTTTATATTAATGTTTTATTTTATGCATCTCCACTAGAGTCAGCCATCTCATCCTGGTGGACGCGTGGGGTTTCCCAGAGCGACCCCAGCCTCAGTCACAGGGGTCAGAAGGTCAGGGGTCAGAGGTTAAAAAGGTGTCGCCACCTCGCTGGGTGAAAGCTGTGGCTTCACTATTCAGTTTCTTCAATCCTCTGGCTGTCATCAGAGCAGCAGGACCATTGGGTGAGGATGAGCAATATTCCAAAACCTAGTGAGCTACCTTGCTTTCTACTGCCTACATAGGCAGCTAACCTAAACTCAAATGTAACCTCATATGCAGGCACAATATGGAAAGTAGGGGGGGACACATTTAATCAACTAAGTCTCATGAATATTAATCAGTAATATAATGTTAGCATGTACTGATTGCGTGTTTATGAATTCGATCTAGTGCCAAGGGTTGGCCACTGGTTAGTGCTGCCATTTAACATGGCCAGCTAATTAATTTTTTCTTTGTACTGTGGCCAAACAAACAGAGCCCAAATGCAATGATAAAATGTGCAAAATTGTTATCACCCAAAGTGGAGGGGTACCCCAGTTACAATGGTTGCTACACAAAATGGACCGATTCGGAATGCTCTACATTTCTACATTTTGTTTAAAAAAGCAAAAAGAGCCATGTTACAGAATTTTTTATTTATCACAGTTCATTCATTGACCTGCAGGTCCAGGACTGGTCAACAGATTCCGTCCTGATTTCAAGAGGAAGTTTGGAGATCTGTTTGATGATGACACTATGACACAATACCTTTACCACTGTAATGCTCAGAGCCCCAGGTATGACCTGTTATATTAACAATTCATAGAGAAGCATTCTTAAACATATTTAGCATTTGGACACAGTTCCAGACAATATTTGTCACTGCTTACTGTATGACGTTACATGTGTGTCGTATCCCCAGTGATGAAAATAAAAACTACTTAAATTCTTATCTGACTAAGATGCATTCCCAAAAATATGATTTCAAACCACATATGTATATGTATGACCCCATTTAAACCTGGTATTAGGATGCATCTTGGGTGATCCGATCAAATGTGGTCAGGCGAGACATATAAAATGTAGCTGTTTACACCTGGTCACTTAAATGCGTCTCCTGTGACCACTTGTGTTCGGATTTGGAGGGGAGGGTCTCTGATTTCATGACGACATACATCAATCACTATGTCAGTGTGTTACTGCATGATATTAAAGTGCAACAAAGTTCAGAAAAGACAAAGAAAGCACGGAAAATGACTCGCTGTTTCTCCCAGATGCAGTTGAAATTTGTCCGATTGGACATTTATTTAATTTTAAAGAGGCTCGTAACCAGCAAACTTTAAACTCTTGTTTTAGCGCAGTGGTTGATTGACAGGTGAGAGGTGGAGCTTCACTGTAGCTGTGTCACATACAGGACGGATTAGCGTTTACACCTCAAATGTGATGCGGTCACATGCGTTTTTGACCTCATTTGAATGTGGTTTTTGTGATCCGATAACAAAGTGTTTTAGACCCCGTTTAGACCTGTATTTAGGGCTGACCACATGCGATCGATCACCCAAAATACATCTTACTACAAGGTGAAAACAAGGTCTGAATGTCTGATTTCTTATCAAATCTGATGAATAAAAAAAGATATATATATTTTGCTGCCTGGTTGAATAAAGCGTATTCAAGCATGTCTGTTACTCTCTCAGTGGTGAGGTGGGTTTTAAAGCCATGTCCGAGTCTCTCGGCTGGGCAAAAAGGCCGATGGTGCAGCGTGTGAATTTGCTGCCCCCATCGATGCCTATCACCATGCTGTATGGATCGCTTTCCTGGGTGGACAGCTCCACTGGAAACCAAGTCGCTCATATCAGAGGCAAAAGCCCCACCAGTGTCATTGTGAGTAATTATTACAATGTTTGAAATGACAGTATTGTATTAATATTTCTCAATCATTCTTATTATGCTTCTACACAATTTTCTGCATTTAATACTAAATTTAACTTGCTAAAGTTCTTATGTAACTATTCAAGATTAGTAAACAGTCAGTAATAAAATAACATTAAAAAACAGCAATGAATAAAATAACAGAGCAGAAAATACAAATTAAGAAAATACTTTTATTATTTTTACTATAATTTTTAGGAGGCTTTCAAGTATTCAAGTAAATATTCAGAATGAAATGCAGCATAAATACATTAATACTTTTAAAAGCTACTTAAGTTACCCAGTCAAGAGCAGTGAGTGTTTTCTTGCTATGGTTGTTTGATTATTATGATGACACACTAGACAGTAGCAGGTCTATTAGCTTACATTTACACTTACAAGTCCGACATTTTAATACAGATCCACTTTTTCTCTGCTGTTTATGTTCACATTAGACATCAGTCTCTGTGTTTTCATGAATATCTCACCACAGGCATTTTAGTAGAATTTTGAAGTGTATTTGACCGTTCAGGTGCACATTACGCGAGCATTTTGGAACACACACACATAAGCCGCCTGTCAATCAAACAGGGCGCAGCTGTTCACATCGATCCATCTTTAACTCACAAAAACAAACTTTCTCTTCTTCGTAGAGATGGTATCGCCGATTTTCTTCATGATAAGATGCACACAGTGATCGTGACACATATATTATGATTCACTATGTCACGAGCAATCACGTTATAATCTAGCTGCAGCAAACGCGCGTGAGCGACGAACGTCCCTGCGCCAGAGTGTGCTAGATGTAATGTCAAAAATAGAACTAAACACAGGTGTCTCGAGAAGTTTTTTAAAAGTTACCATTGTTTTAGAACCTGACATAGCATCTAAAAAATGTGACGCTTCTGTGCGAGACGCTGAAAAATAAAATGGCATGATAGGGCGCAACAGTCAAAGATATCTGTTTAGCGCATGTTTACATAGAATTTTTTTTTTAAAAGAGCATGGAATGATGCAAAAACATGTTCTGGTGTTAACCAACCCTTACAATTTAGAAAAATTCATCATTGTGACATCAATGATGATGATGACATCAAAATATCTGTACAATGAATTGCAGTTGGTCTTCTGTTCAAAGGTGTATTCAGTAATTTTTGTCTTTGTGTCATCTTGTTAAAATATATGTTAAATGTTAAAAATATAAATTAAATATAAATATAAGTAGGAATGGATGGATTGAAAATTGCACATGTTTGTGTTGACAAAAAGGAAAGTATTTGGGGCAGTTTTAACTGTTCATGAGGTGGATGGCCTGAGGGAAAAAACAGTTCCTGTGCCTGGCTGTTCTGGTACTCAGTACTGTAGCGCTGGCCAGAGGGCAACAGTTCGAAAAGTAAGGTCTTGTGAGATGGTAGTGCCCAGGAACCTGAATGACTCCACTTCAGCCACAGTGCTGTTTAGAATGGTGAGTGGGGTTAATACTGGGGCGTTCCTCGTAAAGTCCACTAACATCACCACTGTTTTGAGCGTGATCAGTTCCAGGAAGTTTTGACTGCACCAGACGGCCAGCTGTTCAACTTCCCATCTGTATGCAGACTCATCATCATCATCTTGGATGAGGCCAATGACAGTAGTGTCATCTGTGAACTTTAGGAGCTTAACAGAGGGGTCCTTGGCAGTGCAGTCATTGTTGTAGAGGAGCAAAGAGTAGTGGGGAGAGCACACATCCCATGTGCTGATAGTACATGTGTTGGAATTGAATTTCCCCATTCTCACTAGCTGCTGCCACTGACAGATAGATGTGGGAACAGAGAGCTGGGTTAATTTAGTCCATAGGAGATCAGGGTTGATGGTGTTAAAAGCCGAACTGAAGTCCATAAAAAGGATCCTTGCATATGTCCCTGGTCTGTCTAGATCAGTGGTTCTCAATCTTTTTGATGAACGCCCCCCTACTTCATTCCCTTACCCCAGCCGAGAAAAAATGTAAAACACAAAACTCAATATTGCCTCACATTCATCGAGCCATGAATGTGAGGCAAAACCTTGTGTTTCTTGAATTCAAGCAGATGGAGGGCTATATCTGGGGCCTATAAAGTGAAAATGCAAAGACAATAACAAATAATAAAAGTTATGTTGTTAATATATTTTACATTTGAAAATTTTTATATTAATTATTTTTATAGTTTTAACTTTGGTATTTGTAACAGTAGTAAACAATAGTAAACACATGGAAGCATGGATCCTCTTCACTACCATGGTTAGACGTAACATGATTTCTATAAAACAAACTATGGCATTATAAACAGTAGACCTACTATAAACTCATGTAAAAACAATTAATAAAAATATATAAATATTTTTAAGTTGTAACAAAAATTATATATAATTATATTCCCTTACTCCCCTTTTGTAGCCTATGACAAATTTAATAGAGCTGAAGTAATATGAAAATATTTATTATCAATCTATTTCTGCCTAAATAACAGTAAGTGTTACTATAGTAAATTCAAGAGCTCAAGCTTTAAGAGCTTTGCCCTCGCACTGTTCTGTCCATTGAGCCGTATTCATCCACAGAGCCATACATGTGCATTAGCCATGGTTGTGCCTCTGTCTGTGTATTTGATGCTGCTAAACCAGATACTTCTGATGCATCACTAGACTTCAAAATCAGATGAACCGTATACTTGAGAACCAACTGATATACTCCCAAGTCTAGATAAATATTTTAATGCAAATAGGAACTTGACTATAAATTTGATTATTATAACTGATAAATGCCTCCATTTGTGACCTAATGCCCCCATTCTACTAATTTTCTCCCCCCCGGCATCCTTTGAACGCACCCTGGGGGGCAGTACCGCCCACATTGAGAACCCCTGGTCTAGATGTTGAAGTATGTAATGCAGTCCCATATTGACCGCATCATCCACAAACCTGTTAGCTTGATAAGCAAACTGCAGGGGATCCAGAAAGGGTCCAGTGATGTCCTTCAGTTGGGCTATCACCAGTCTGTCAAATTACTTCATGTCAAAAGATGTCAGAGCAATGGGCTAGTAGTCATTCATTCCTGTGATTTTGGGTTTCTTTGGGATGGGGATGATGATGGAGCATTTGAAGCAGCAGGGAACTTCACACTTCTCCAGTGATGTGCTGATGATATGTGTGAATATGTGGGCCAGCTGGTCAGCACAGGATTCTAGACAAGTGGGTGAAACACCATCAGGGCCCTGAGATTTCCTTGACTTCTGTTTCTGGAAGACCCAGCACACATCCTTTTCACAGATCCTAAGTGCAGGTCGAGTAGCAGGAGAGGGGAGGAGGGTGGTTGCAGGAGGTGTAAATGTTTGAGTGTTTTGAAGGTTGGAGTGGGTGTGGGGTGTAAGACTGGGCTTTTCAAATCTACAGTAAAACACATTCAGATTTTCAGCCAGTTGTTGATTCCTTACAGAGTTGGGGGATGGTGTCTTGTAGTTGGTTATGTCCTTCAGGCCTCTCCACAGATACGGTGACATCATACATCCCTTTCTGTGAGGATATGTGGATGCCTACAAGGACTTGTTTAACATACAACAATGAGTTGTTATCTAAGAACGTGTTTTTCAGCTTTTTAGAATAGCTTCTTTTAGCCAATCTAATATCCTTTGTCAGTCTGTTTTTTTGCCTGATTGTACAAGATTTTATCCCCACTTCTGTAAGCATGCTCTTTGGCCTGACAAAGCTGCCTTGCTATAAACCATGGTTTGTCATTGTTGTAAGTTAAATAAGTCTGTGTAGGAATGCACATATCCTCACAGAAACTGATATATGATGTAACAGTATCTGTGGACTACAGCCTCAAAAACACTCCAATTAGTGCAGTTGAAACAGGCTTGTAGTTCCATCTCTGCTTCATTGGTCCATCTCATAGTGTGGGTGGTCATGATTTCCTACATTTAATGCAAAATTATAAATGCCTTTAGAATTTTTTTGAATGAAGAAACATTTACTGAGTGCACCTTTTAAATGTTGAACAGTGATTCAAAAGAAAATGGCTGGTGATAAAACAATAATAAACTCATGCTTTAACTCACGCTTTTCTCTCTGCAGTTGATTGAAGATGCTTCACATCACTTGTACGCTGACCAGCCGGACGAGTTTAATCGAGTGGTTCAGAATATTTGTAACACTGTAGACTAAAGGTTAACATGAATGTGATCACGGAGTTAACATTAGAGTGACGGATGATTGCTTGTGTAGGCATTTCTGCTTATGAATGAGGTCTGTCAAGATTGGGATATTCTGTTCTGTTTTTGTTTAATTATTTACTGTTTGTGGCCTTTAATGTTGAAGGCTAAAGCATTGTACTGCGCTGAATTTGATGGAATGTGCTTTCATTTGTGTATTTTGTATCCTGTATTTTATTCAAAATTTTAAATGTGCACTGAGAAAATCATGCTTCCTCTTTCTTAAATGCATTTACAGTATCTGGAGTCATATTGACTAAAAGAAGAGATGTTTATTAATTATTTAAATTCACATTACACATTATTGTCTGTATTTTATAACAAGAATATCAAATACATTTTTGTATACTCCACAGTTTTGTTTATTTTAATGTTTGTTTTTGGGAACAGTGTTCTCCTTTCTGATTTGATTGCAATTAATGACCACTAAGTGGAGCTAGTTACATTATTTTGCTTGTTGTTTTAAGAAACTATAGCAGATACTTTATAGTTAAGAGCTATAAAGGTATTATAAGCTGCATACTGCAAAATAGTACAACCCCAATTCCGGAAAAGTTGGGACAGTAAGAAAAATGCTAATAAAAACAAAAATTAGTGATTTGTAAATTATATTAACCCTTTGCTGTATTGAAAAGACTACATATTCACATTATATGATCATTTATTTTTTCCTTGTGAATTTCATAGTTTTTTAAATGTACAGTAATTTCAAATCAGATGGGACGGTCGAGTGTTTACCAATGTGAAACATCACCATTTCTTCTAATAACACTTATTAAGCATTTAGTCACTGAAGACACACGTTTGTTAAGTTTAGAAAGTGGAATTTTTCCCCCTATCATCCATTATGCAGTTCTTTGGCTGCACAATTGTATGGGGTCTTCGTTGCTGTATGGTGTGCTTTATAATGCGCCACACATTTTGAATTGAAGACAGGTCAGGACTGCGAGTTACTCATGCCATGACACACCCCTGGCCCATACAGGCACTGGCTTTTGGACATGACACTGATAACAGCTTGGATGGTCCATTTCCTCTTTGGACCAATTTGTCAGACCAAAAAAACCCGGTTCCACTGTTCTACTTTCCATCTAAGATGAGACCGAGCCCAGAGAAGTCGGCAGCGCTTCTGGACAGTGATGATGTACGGCTTCTGCTTTGCACAGTAAAGTCTTAACGTGCATCTGTGGATGCAGCGGCGAGTGGTGTTGACTAACAATGGTTTACTAAAGTTGTCCCAAGCCCATGTTCATGATATCCATTACAGATTAATGATGTTTTTTAAGTATGTCCCAGCCCTTTACGCACTAAGATTTGACCAGATTCCTTGAATCTTTAATATATTGTGCACTGAAGTGGGTGAAATGCCCAAAATACTTCCAATTTTTCCTTGGTAAACATTGTTCTCAAAGCGCTGGATCTTTGTTCTTGAAGGTCTAGGCTGTTTTTGGAGGCTTCTATATTATATGACACAATTGCATAACCAGTTTAACATCTCCTGTTTCACATCGCCTTGTCATTTCAATTCGTCAAGTTGTTTTTTGTCTTAAATTGTCCCCGTCTTTTCGGAGCATGTTGCAATCAACCGATTTGTACAATTTGTTCACTGTTATCAGTTACATACTCTCGGTTACACAACAAAAATGACACATCCCTTTAAAACACATGGGAAAAATAAAACTGCTTGCCTGAAGGGAGTTTGTTGTGACAGCAACAATCACATGATTCAATAGGAGGACCTCATCAATAGTCAAGTCATTTTTATTTGTATAGCGCTTTTCACGACACAATTTCAAAGCAGCTTTACAGGAAATAATGCATTAACAAAACAAACAAAAAATTAAACTGTTATATCTATAATGTCTTACTGCGATCATTGTGTAGTTAAATGTGATTGTAAATGTGAACAGAGATAATAATTGTATTTAGAAACTCTATGAGCATGCTGAAGGCGACTGTGGCAAGGAACACAAAACTTCATAAAATGTAGATGAAGACTTGCTTGCAATACAGAGAGGCCACAAGCTTCCTCATGCCTGCGATTGTCGGTATAAAATGTTCAGTAACCGTCATGTTAATATGCTTTGCCACATCCCTGAGAAAATAGAAAAAAAGAGGTTGAAGAGAAAGAAAAATACACACAAATATTAGTCCACAAACATGGAATTTGGAAAACATTTTTTTTATTATTGAGTACTGTGTTAAAGGAATCCTACTGGAATGAAATGTTATAATTCATCATAGTGGGAATTTTCCATAGAATCGAATAAGATCCTAGTGTATTTCAGATAAACTTCCTACAAGATTTTTGTATTCTTAATTGATTCTCACAGTCCTAATGGAATTTGTGTAATTGGTAACACTTTAAAATAAGTTTATATTAATTAACATAAGTTAACATCAAAGGCTATACTATATGTTAACATTAGTCAATGCATTATAAACTAACATAAACTAATAATGAATTACATGAGTATGAGTAGCGTTAATGTAACTATTGGCTAAAGCATTTTTTCCAGTAATCGTTCAGAACAGACGCATTCTTGCACTAAAAAAGCAAAACACCACAACGAATAGAGCAGAAAGCAGATGTCTCAAGATGCGTTTTTAACAGTTGAAGAAGGTCTTTTTAACTTAAAACGGCTTCTAAAAATGCAGTGCTCCCATGAGAGATCCCAAAAACACAGTGAAGCATGACAGTCAAAAGACATCCATCTTTACGGGGCGGCTGTGGCTTAGTTGGTGGAGCAGGTCAGCCAATAATGTTGGGGTTGGCGGTTCGAATCCCGGCCCACGTGACTCCACATGCCGAAGTGTCATTGGGCAAGACACTGAACACCCAGTTGCTCCCAATGGCAGGCTAGCACCTTGTGTGTATGAATGTGAATGTGTGTGTGAATGTGTCACAGTGTAAAGCGCTTTGAATACCGTTAAGGTTAAAAAGGCACTATTACATTGAAAACGATTGAAAAGGTGCTTTTACATGAAAAACATCATGAGCGGACGCATAAACACATTCAGTTTGACACATGACACATCACTAGCTGAAGTTACCTCTCAAAGTTAAGAGTAATGAGTTTGTCTCATTTGATAGTAGGTACATTTTCACTGTATTCAGCGCTGTTTGTACACTGTATTCATATACATATAGATCCAGATGTTCTTTTTCTGTGTGAGAAACTGCTCCAAATGATTCCATGAGAGAGTGGTCCGAATGAATTGTACTGAATCATGAATCGATTCAAGCAGTTTTGTAAGCCCGTTTGGCCAATTCACTGCAAAGGACCAAATCAAAATAATTATTCATTCGCAAAATAGTCATCGCTAGTTATTTTAAACAGTCACGGGACACACTTCATGATTGATTAAATATTCTGGGAGTAAATATATCTATGGTAAGTGCTGATGGTGTTGTGACATTCTGTGCTACCTGCTCAGGATGTGCCATCACCAGTAAAAACAGTGATATGTAAAGTTAAAACATGGGTATTACATGTCGGGAGGCACGGGAGAACATGTCGGTATATACTACAACAGCATGAAATGTGTTAAAAACCTAGGTAGCACATGTTGTCAGGCAGATACTACCTTTCAGGATGTGCTACCAGCATAACTATCAGACAGTGTGATATGGTGTGAGGCTTTACTAAGCCCCAACCCTACAACTATGCAAATATAGCTTTGGTAACACATCCTGATAGGTAGCATATATTTTCAGGACACCTGTCGAACAGCTGCAGGTGCCACCGCTCTTGGCTGCCTGACCTGGCATTTGCCAGTGATTTGTGCACTGTATTGTAAGTTGTTTTGGTAAAGAAAGCATCTACTTTGGATGTAGAATGAATGTAACGGCAAGATAAATGGGTGAATATCACACAGGAATGTCCAAGTTATATTTAAAAAATAAATTGATAATATATATATATTTTTTCACATTATAGTAATTACAATGGCATTTATACTTTGAAAAAATTAAATTTAATAGTCCTAAATTGGTCTTAATTTGTTAATGCATAACTATTTCAAGAGAGCCGTTCACACCAGACATGCTAAGAATATGGCTGAGTTGAAGCAGTTCTGTAAGGAAGAATGGCCAAAAATTCCTTCTGAACGTTGTGTATGTCTAATCCACAGCTAACAGAAACACTTGCCTGAGATTATTGCAGCCAAAGGAGGATCGGCCAATTATTACATCCAAGGTTTCACGTACTTTTTCCAAAGCGTGTGAATGTTAAATGGGGTGTGTTCAATAACGACATGAACGGTTATAACTGTTTGTGTGTTGTTATCTTATGCATTCTTGTGTTTGTCTGTTCTTGTGACTTTGATAAAGATGAGATCACATTTAATGAGAAATTAATGCAGAAAACCAGCTAATTCCAAAGGGGTCACATACTTTTTCTTGCCTCTGTATTTATTTTTTTAATTGAACATGTTATTTTCTATAATTATTAGTTATGTGTTTAACGTGTTAAAAAAATAATGCAGTATTAGTTTTTTTCACTTCTATGGCCAAAAGTGGCATATATAAACTTCCACGACTCGATTGCACATCCTATTACAGAAACGGATTGTGTACAGAAGTACACGCTTATAATGTGCTACATATGTCCAGGCCAAAATAAACAGGAGTGGATTTACCGTGGAGAATAGTGACTTCAACTGCAAGTGGTGAGCCAGGTGTGGGAGAGATACGGGCAGAGCTGGACTATTAATCTGGCATACCGTGAATTTTTCCGGTTTCCCTCACCATTATATCTAACCCGCAGTGGCGGAGCTAGGGGGTGGCCAGGGGTGGCCGTGGCCACCATGGACCAAAGCCTGGCCACCCCATTGCCCACCCTACTCGCATTTGTTGTTTTAGTAATTTTTCTGGTCAATTTTTGGCACAATATAGTTCTTTAGAAGTGAAATAATCTCTGTACAAACTAAACATGTGGGCACTCCCCACAGTCCGACGATATAAAAATGCTGCCGAACATTTCTTCTGGTTCCACCCCTGCTAGACAAAGTGTGATGGAGTGGTGGTGGCTTAGTGGGCTAAAGCACATAACTGTTAATCAGAAGGTTGCTGGTCACTGCCACCACCATTGTGTCCTTGAGCAAGTCACTTAACTCCAGGTTGCTCCGGGGGGATTGTCCCTGTAATAAGTGCACTGTAAGTCGCTTTGGATAAAAGCATCTGCCAAATGCATAAAAGTAAACGCTACCACGGAATTCGATTACACATAACACAGAATTGAACTACAAATTATGACATACAATGAGTGTTTTTGTGTTTATAGTGGTAGAGCACACACAAACTTTAACGCATCTGAGTTTACACCTAAATTTTATAATGCACCACCAAATTATTCTTTTTTCATGCCACAAGGCACATCACATTAAATATACAGTATGTCCCAGACTATTTCAAAAGCAATTTGACACATTGTAACAGACTAATCAACATCAAAATAAAAACTAATGATGAGGGTGAAAGTGTTCTGTACCTAAAGAAGTCATTATTTGATGCAAAGCGCTAACATGCCAAGTGATCTTCAAACCTGAACTTGAACCGGCATCCTAATTTAAATTTTCTCAACTATCTCATCAATTCTCTATTGAGAAATACAATGTTGTTCATATAGTTTGTACATCACAAGGGAACGTGTAGAGACATGTCAACAAACTAATTCATCTCATCCTATCTGAAAGGGATAGTTATGCAAAAACGATGTTATTCCAAATCTGTGTGACTTCTTTCTTCTTGGAACACAAAAGGAGATAGAAGACAGAATGTTATAACCTCAGTCACCATTCACTGTCATTGTATTGGAAAAACTATGCAGTGAAAGTGAATGGTGACTAAGGCTGACATAAGGGTAAGTGGATGATTACAGATAGTATTAATGGAAAACAAGACACATACACACAGAAGCATGTTTGTTTAGCTTGTCTAGGCATAGTTCAGTTACACTGCTCTCCTAAACATGAACCAGCAACTTTGGTGATCACATTGTATTGCATCTCAACCAAACTAGGTTGTGCAGCCTTAAAGCCCCCGGGCAGTCAAGTGCCCCCTGGGCACTGGCCCCATTGGCCCGGTTGGTAATCTGTCCCTGACACTCTACCTGACCAGAAAGTAATGCACACATAGAGACAGGGGCGGGCTTATGCTTTCTGAGGCCCCAAGCAACCGACCAAGCTGGAGGCCCATTTTGAAAACTTTTGCTTAAAGAATTACATAAAATGTATTTTTAAATCATAATTTTAAATTCATCCAATCAACCATTGTAGCCAAGTACATTCAAAATGTTAAATGAACTCTAGTTAAAGTCTAGTTAAAGATAATTAATGCATATTTCCCAGTTTTTCCAAAATACAGTGATAAAAAAATCAATATATGTACCTAAATAAATCTACACAAAACCATTATTTAATTTTTTTAACAGGGTGTACCAAACCTACTACTTCACCCAGTAACATTTTGGAATTCAGTTGCCATTATAATACAACAGTATTTGTATTACTTTAAGGATATGTTGTATACAATAGTCAAATATTCCTGTCTTACTTTACTTTCACCTGGAGCGTATATTCTGATGCGGAGGCTGTATTTTATTTAAGGATTGTAGGCAAAATTCGTAACTGTAACAATAAACATACAAAGCACGGCGGCCCCTCAGCTCACTAGAGCAGAAGGGGGGAAATCATTGCTGTTTATGAAGCACTGAAACTTTGCTAGTTGCAGAACTGGAAAAATGTTAAACATTGTAACAGTCACCTCTTTGCAACCTGATCTTGTTCAGAAGATTAAATCTTTGTGACACCTGTGCTAAAAACAACTATCAAGACACTGTCCAACGACTGCTACAGAACGCAAGTGTCTCTGCATGCATTTTTGAAACCTGAAGCTTTTGTTAACCTGACACAGTATCTAAAAATGTGGCAGTCCTCCGTGAGACACTGAAGAAACAGCGAGACGCAGTGCAACAAGTATGGACGTTCATACAGCGCATGTTTACACAGGGCAAAAACTATGGCAAAACAGAGTAGACGCAAGCAAAAACACATTCGGTGTGAACAGCCCCTAACTGCTCGTGTGCATCGAGTATCTGTGAGTGAGAACGCACGCGCGAAATTTTTTTTTTTAACGAAACCTACGTTAAATTGCATGGTGGTTAAAACCGCTACTGCATTGAGAGAGCTTAAGCAAGACCTATTTCATAAGAAATTCAGGTGTAAAAGATGGGTTTATATCATAGACTGTAAAAAAAGATGGACGACGCCCCTTCGCTCTTTTCCATTGGTGAGAACTGAAGCCGCCAGTGTCCCGATATGGCGCTGACATCTTGGGACTTGAGTTTGCGCAGTTGCGATTTCGAGACCAGACCTGCACAGTAGTGAGCAGGAAGTAAAGCCGCAAAATCAAGGCCCCGCCCTCACTCTCGCTGAATCAATCGCAAGGACACGCCCCTGCACTTTTGACTTTTGACTTATGACAGTGTGAAATAATTAATTATAGAAATTTAGATATTAAATTTAAAGCTCCAATCTCCTCAGTCCTCCGAAGATCCCGAAAAAAATTCAGTTGGTGCTTCAGTGACTACTTAACTCAGAGAACCTGTCAATCACAGCTGTCAATCACAATGTCACAGCACCGTTTTTATAGCATCAAATAACTAACTAGAAAAAAACTTATTTTGAAAACAAACACTTGAAATTACATCAACGTGATAGAAACAACAGTAAATGACAGAAACTATCTTTGGAAAAAAGATATGTGAAGTGTAATTTAATAGTTTAGTTGGTCTCACGTCCCGTTGAATAACATGGGGAGGCGGGGTTAATGACCTATACTAGGACCAGTCACCGGGGGGCGATAGAGACGTTTTGGCTTCACTTTTGAGGGCTCGTGCGGCACACTTGGTTTATATGCACCATTTCATTTATCTATCTATCTATCTATCTATCTATCTATCTATCTATCTATCTATCTATCTATCTATCTATCTATCTATCTATCTATCTATCTATCTATCTATCTATCTATCTATCTGTTTGTCTGTCTGTCTGTCTGTCTGTCTGTCTGCCTGCCTGCCTGCCTGCCTGCCTGCCTGCCTGCCTGCCTGTCTGTCTGTCTGCCTGTCTGTCTGTCTGTGTGCTACACTATAAAATTGTAACCAGCAACTGTTACCTTCAGGAGCTTTTAATATTCGTTTTCTATGAATTCATTTTGTTGATCTAACCTAATGTATTTTGGTTAATTCAGTAATGTTTTATAATATTTTAGTTTTTAATCAAACGAGTTACGTTATTTAGATGTTACCACATGAAGCACATTTTTTACAGTGTGGTGGAACGACCGGCCAAACCTCACTGGAGCATTTGTTTGGGCACCTATTATATTTTCACGAGATGTAATTTAAATATTTGGAGTCCCCAGAATGTGTCTGTGAAGTTTCAGCTCAAAATACCCCACGGATAATTTATTAAACCATGTTGAAAAAGCCAATTTTTGGGTGGGAATAAAAACTTGCAGTTTTTGTGTGTGTATCTTTAAATGCAAATGAGCTGGTATGATTCCGTATCCAGAATAGGGCGGAGCTTTGACATCTCTCCTTTAGGGATGGGCAATACCACTTATTTCCTTTCCGATCCGATACCAAGTACTTTTAGGCCAGTATCGCCGAAATTGATACCAATATAATACCTCTAATAAATGCAATTCCTACGAATTCTTTGGATAAAATTAGTAACTTAAATTAGCCTAATACTTGATTTTTTTATATATGTGTAGGCCTCAGCAGAAAATTATTAGGCTGCTTTGTTTACCTTTTAAGAATGATTAAGTATAAGCAATATATAAAACCACAAAATTATCCATATAATATTATACGGTTACTATTTCTAAAACCAAGTTACAATATGGGTACTACAGAAATACTGTAAACCTTGGTTACTGCTGAAATTAAAAATAATTAAAACTTGGTTACTAAAGTCTTGGTTTTTAGTCATGGTTAATACAATATAACTACAGTAAATCTATGGGTAGTTTAAGGGTATCACTTATTAACAATGTTTAAAGATCATTATCAGTGTTTTAACACCTCTGGATTTAATTAATCCTGTAAAAATGGTCACACAAGCTCATTATAATACATGTCACATCTAGGCTTGTCATTACTTGGTGTGAATAACTCCAGATGCTGTTTTTCTGTCATTATCTCAGGAAACCACAGTTCCCTCTTTGAACCAGCACTATGACTGAAAGGGCGAGCTCTGTCTGACTGCTAGTGTGTTTAGCATATCTGCATGTCAAGATGAGCGGAAGGTTCCGGTCTTATGCAACAATTAGTTAATATAATAATTTTTTCCACTTCGAAGCATATGTGATGCATTAACATTCATGTTATATAAATAATACGATCACTAGTTTAAAAAAAAATTCAGAATCAATATTTTTATGTGAGAATCGATACTTTAGTACCATCCCTACTCTGCTTCGGATTACTAGACATCATAAGCAATATGACTGCGAAAATAGTGTTGTTCAGCCCTATATGTTTGAACCGGAGCCAGACACTGACGAGGGAGAGACTCCGTCAGAAGTAACAACTTTGAGAATGAACCAGGAAGTTTCCGAATTCCGCCAGAGCTTCACCACCACCCGAGAACTCCCCGCCGCCAGTCCAATTCACGCAGACGGACCAGCACCCCTCCAACAGAGCGGTGGGTCTCATCTCGTTCGGCGCGCCAGGGTACGACGGTGAAAAGGATGACAGCCTTTCCAATTGGCGCTGCATCCGCCGACTGGACCGGGCTCGGCCTTCGACCCCGCGCCGTCGACATTAGCGGACACGAGCACGGGCACCAGCACGGTAAGAGAGTTCGCTGAACACTTCACTGCAGCGAGCAAAACGTGTAAAACATTACCCAGTCCCCTTACAGGCGGCTGGAAATGTCTGTACAGCAGTCAATGGGCCAGTCACAGAACTCGCTCACCTGCAATCAAACGCCGTTTTCACGGCAACACAAAAAAGAAATCACAAAAAGAGTCATTTTCTGCCTGTGTCACTAAGGGGTCACGTGTCCACACTAAAGTGCGCACTCCCACATATCAATACTGTCCAAACAGTGCCGAATACTTTCCCAGCTCGAGCTGGACGCCCCATAAATGTAGATCGTGTGCCTATTGTCATGTATGCACCACTACACACAAGCACTGGTCCCACAGTTATAAACACTTCCCCAGTAAAAGCGGGAAATACTATAAATGTAGCGTGCGTGCCTGCTGTCCTGCACGCACCCCTACACACAAACACTGTATGCATGGCCAAAAACCCCGCCGCTAGCGGGAGGCTTTATGAAAGTGGCGCGCTTGCCTACCACAGTAGATGCACCCCCACCCATAAGCGCTGCCCATACAGTTCCAAACAGATCTCTGGCTCACGCCGCGACGCGCGAGCCAAGAAACTCCCCGCTAAGAGCAGGAAGCTTTATGGAAGTGGCGCCCGTGCCTATTACAATGTATGCACCCCCACCCGTAAACACTGTCGTTTCAAACATTTCTCCGGCTCTTGCTGCGAGCATTATGGAGATAGCGCGCGTGCCTGTAATCTCACACGCACCCCTGCACTCAACAAAGCTGCTCAGCGCGCGCCCGCGCCTCTGAGAGCTGTAAGCTCAGTGTTAGCACATTTTCTGCCTGTGTCACTAAGGGGTCACGTGTCCACACTAAAGCGTGCACTCCCACAGTTACAAACACTGTATGCATGACCAAAAACACCCCGCCGCGAGCAGGAGGCTTTATGTACAGTGAGGAAAATAAGTATTTGAACACCCTGCTATTTTGCAAGTTCTCCCACTTGGAAATCATGGAGGGGTCTGAAATTGTCATCGTAGGTGCATGTCCACTGTGAGAGACATAATCTAAAAAAAAAAAATCCAGAAATCACAATATATGATTTTTTAACTATTTATTTGTATGATACAGCTGCAAATAAGTATTTGAACACCTGTCTATCAGCTAGAATTCTGACCCTCAAAGACCTGTTAGTCTGCCTTTAAAATGTCCACCTCCACTCCATTTATTATCCTAAATTAGATGCACCTGTTTGAGGTCGTTAGCTGCATAAAGACACCTGTCCACCCCATACAATCAGTAAGAATCCAACTACTAACATGGCCAAGACCAAAGAGCTGTCCAAAGACACTAGAGACAAAATTGTACACCTCCACAAGGCTGGAAAGGGCTACGGGAAATTGCCAAGCAGCTTGGTGAAAAAAGGTCCACTGTTGGAGCAATCATTAGAAAATGGAAGAAGCTAAACATGACTGTCAATCTCCCTCGGACTGGGGCTCCATGCAAGATCTCACCTCGTGGGGTCTCAATGATCCTAAGAAAGGTGAGAAATCAGCCCAGAACTACACGGGAGGAGCTGGTCAATGACCTGAAAAGAGCTGGGACCACCGCTTCCAAGGTTACTGTTGGTAATACACTAAGACGCCATGGTTTGAAATCATGCATGGCACGGAAGGTTCCCCTGCTTAAACCAGCACATGTCAAGGCCCGTCTTAAGTTTGCCAATGACCATTTGGATGATCCAGAGGAGTCATGGGTGAAAGTCATGTGGTCAGATGAGACCAAAATAGAACTTTTTGGTCATAATTCCACTAACCGTGTTTGGAGGAAGAAGAATGATGAGTACCATCCCAAGAACACCATCCCTACTGTGAAGCATGGGGGTGGTAGCATCATGCTTTGGGGGTGTTTTTCTGCACATGGGACAGGGCGACTGCACTGTATTAAGGAGAGGATGACCGGGCCATGTATTGCGAGATTTTGGGGAACAACCTCCTTCCCTCAGTTAGAGCATTGAAGATTGGTCGAGGCTGGGTCTTCCAACATGACAATGACCAAGCACACAGCCAGGATAACCAAGGAGTGGCTCTATAAGAAGCATATCAAGGTTCTGGCGTGGCCTAGCCAGTCTCCAGACCTAAACCCAATAGAGAATCTTTGGAGGGAGCTCAAACTCCGTGTTTCTCAGCAACAGCCCAGAAACCTGACTGATCTAGAGAAGATCTGTGTGGAGGAGTGGGCCAAAATCCCTCCTGCAGTGTGTGCAAACCTGGTGAAAAACTACAGGAAACGTTTGACCTCTGTAATTGCAAACAAAGGCTACTGTACCAAATATTAACATTGATCTTCTCAGGTGTTCAAATACTTATTTGCAGCTGTATCATACAAATAAATAGTTAAAAAATCATACATTGTGATTTCTGGATTTTTTTTTTTTAGATTATGTCTCTCACAGTGGACATGCACCTACGATGACAATTTCAGACCCCTCCATGATTTCTAAGTGGGAGAACTTGCAAAATAGCAGGGTGTTCAAATACTTATTTTCCTCACTGTAAGTGGCGCACGTGCCTACTACAGTATATGCACCCCCACCCATAAGCGCTCCCCATACAGTTTCAAACAATTCTCTGGCTCCTGTCGCGAGCATCACAGATGTGACGCTATGAGCTAAGAAACTCCCCGCTAAGAGCGGGAAGCTTTATGAAAGTGGCGTGCGTGCCTAGTACAATGTATGCACCCCCACCTGTAAACACTGTCTATACAGTTTCAAACATTTCTCCGGCTGCGAGCATTACGGAGATAGCGCGCGTGCCTGTAATCTCACACGCACCCCTGCACTCGGCACTCAACACAGCTGCTCAGCGCGCGCCCGCGCCTCTGAGAGCTGTAAGCTCAGTGTTAGCACGAGGCAATTTGCCGGTGGGGCCCATACGTCACTGCGACACGGCCCCAGCCAACATTCAGCCCATATCTGTGCGAGCAAAAGCCTGGGAAAAAATCCCCGACATGCCAAAATGGGTTTTGAACATAATAAAACATGGTTACTAACTTCAATTCGCTCGCAGACCACCCCGCTTTTCAAAGTGTAAATACGCGGAGAAAAATGATCACGACAGATGCCTCCAAAATAGGATGGGGGGCCATTTACGAGGGCAGGCCTGTATCCGGCTTTTGGTCAAACCCGGAAAAGCGCCTACATATAAACTGTCTGGAAATGAAAGCGGTCGCCTTGGCTCTCAGAGCCCTGCTTCCGTACCTGAAAAACGAACACGTCCTGGTCCGAACGGACAACATGAGGGTAGTTTCGTATATAAATTGCCAGGGTGGACTCAGGTCGAGCTCCCTGCACTCTATGGCCAGGGAGCTCATCTTATGGTCACAACACCACCTGCGCTCGCTGAGAGCAGCGCATGTGCCAGGTGCCCTGAACCAGGGAGCAGACATGCTGTCCAGAGACAAGGTTCTCCCAGGAGAATGGTCTCTCCACCCCCTGATGGTTCAGTGGTTATGGCAAAACTTTGGTGAGGCAGAGGTCGACCTCTTCGCCTCCAGGGGAAAACGTGCAATGCCCCTTTTTCTTCTCAAAGAGCACGGACGCGCTCGCCCAAGTCTGGCCGAGCCGCCCCTTGTATGCTTTTCCCCCGATCACGATGCTACCTCAGGTCATCAGTCGGATCAGGGAAGTGAGATGTACAGTGCTCAAGGTAGCCCCACTATGGAACAACCAAACGTGGTTTCCAGAACTGATGCAGATGATGCAATCTGCCCCATGGCCGATTCCGTTGAGGCTAGACCTCCTCAGGCAGGCCAACGGGATGATTCTTCATCCCCGCCCCGATCTGTGGGCCCTCCATGCATGGCCCCTCAACGGGTTCCCGAGAACCTCCCCAGTGGAGTTTTGAGAACCATCACTGAGGCGCGAGCACCCTCTACGAGGCGCTTATGTGCCCAAAAGTGGAAAGTGTTCAGTGACTGGTGTGATACCAAGAGCTTGAACCCCAAATCGTGCAAGATACCAAGTGTACTCGCCTTTTTGCAAGAGCTGCTGGAGGCGGGCCGCACACCCTCCACGCTCAAAGTCTATGTGGCTGCCATAGCGGCGTCACACAATCCTGATAAAGGACGTTCATTAGGGAAAAACAACCTAATCATTCGTTTCCTAAGAGGCGCTAGGAGGATGAACCCTCCTTGCCCCCCTCGGTGCCGATCTGGGATCTGGCCACGGTCCTGGATGCACTCAAGAGTGCCCCATTCGAACCTCTCCGAACCGTGCACCTTAAACAGCTCTCGCTCAAAACTGCGCTCTTGCTGGCGCTCGCCTCAGTCAAGAGAGTGGGCGACCTGCACGCGCTGTCATCAAGTGCTGCTTGCCTGGAATTTGGACCTAACGACTGCAGAGTTGTCCTTAGGCCAAAGCACGGGTATATTCCTAAAGTGCTCTCCACACCCTTCAGAGCACAGGTGATATCTCTGGCAGCGCTATCGTCCCCAGCAGACGAAAGTGACGCTAATTTACTCTGCCCGGTCAGGGCGCTCAGAGTATATTTGGAACGTTCTGCCCTGTTCAGACAGACGGAACAATTATTCGTATGCTTTGGCGGCCGCACTAAAGGTCTCGCAGTCTCAAAGCAAAGAATATCGCGCTGGATAGTGGATGCTATAGCGCTAGCTTTTGAAGCCAAGGGCCTTCAATGCCCTTTAGGCGTCAGAGCTCACTCTACGAGGAGCATGGCCTCCTCGTGGGCTTGGTCGAGTGGGATACCCATTGAAGATATTTGTGCGGCGGCGGGCTGGGCCTCGCCTTCGACATTTATCAGGTTTTATAACCTACAGGTCCCCTCATTGCATTCCAACATTCTATCAGCCTGACTGTAGAATGGACTGGAGTATGTATATGCTGAGCATTATCTCCTCCCTTATAAGGTTCGTCTCTGACTGACTTAGAGGATTTTTTATGCATATCAGTACATAGAAAACTCAGTACATAAGATATGTGCTTGTGTTTGTACTATGAGCGCCCCACCATGGACCACCTTGGAAGGGCACTCTATACTCCATTATGTAGCTCGCCATTGGCCGGCTCGTGGAATAATCACTTTGCTTTAAGGCTCAGGCATCTGCCTCTGGCTTTATAGAGCGAAGTCAGCACGCACGGCGTTTTACATGGTGTTCCCATAGCGTAAGCTACTTACGCAATAGGAGAGACCTCTCGATAGGGAACGACTCGGTTACTAACGTAACCTCGGTTCCCTGAGAGGAGGAAACGAGTATTGCGTAAGCTGCCGTGCTTGTGCTTGGTCAGTTCAGCTTCAGTCGATTGAACCTAAAGGAACTCGTATGACGGGTGCCCATTATATAGCCTGGCTATGCTAATTTCGGCGGCTCTGAGCGCTGAACGTGAGGCGCTAGCCCATTGGTCGCGCGTTCAGAGTCGCCCGTCATTGGTTCGAGCAGTTGCCGCAGCACAGCCAATGACCGAGCTGCCTCGCTCATTACTGTCTGCTGTGCAGCTGCAATGCGTTTTACATAAAGACTTCAATATTTCTCGAGAAACTGAGTTTTCCCATAGCGTAAGCTACTTACACAATACTCGTTCCCTCCTCTCAGGGAACCGAGGTTACGTTAGTAACCGAGTCGTTTTTTCTAGTGGAATCTCTCCTGTCAGAACTTGCAGAGCTGATATGGATGTTGTTTTTATTGCTTCACTGCAATGCCTCAGAGCTTGAGCTTGTATCTTATCTATTTTTTCCAATAAAGTTTTTGGCGCTGACCCATATACTATACTTCCATAATCAATCACGACCTAATCATTGTCACACATATAGTTTTTAATGAGAAGTTTGCCCCCCAATCCATTCCACTTAAACTCCTCATGATGTTTTTTTATTTATTTTATTTATATAATATGCCCATGTTAATTTTGTGTCAAATAAGATTCCTAAGAATCCAAAAACTTTCACCCTATCCAAAGTTCTTTCATACATTTTCAGGTTCATTTCTGGGAGAATTCTTTTCCTTGTGAAAACTACTACTGAGAATTTCAGTCCCCATTCGTACACCCATTTCTGCCTTTATTATTGATTCTTGTATATTTCTATTTATATGCAGAATGTTTCTGTGGCAGGGCGGAGGGCGGGGCCGGGTCGTGATTCCGTACACCCAGACAATATTTTGGATGCCCGAGAGGGATAAGGGCCGACTGGAGACGGCAGTGTGACAGAGAGAGATTTACGGGCAGCTGCCCGACACCTGTGTGTGTTTGTGTCTTTTGGTTCAGTTCTTCATTAAACTATTATTTATATTGTCAAACCGGTTCTTGCCTCCACCTTTCCATTAACCCCTTTATAGTTTGTTTCCCTTTCCCAAACTGGGAACTTAAGCCCTGTTTGTCAGTTCTCACATTGCGAAGTCTTGTTTGCCCCGGCTACATTTCTGAGCGTTATTATCTACCTGCATTATTCATCTGTGTTTTTGACCCTGCCTTGTACCTCCGATTACGTCTGTTTGCCGCCTGTCTTTGTTTTGTTTTGCCTGGATCTTTACTATTGCTGTCTGCTGCCTGCCCTGAACTTTTGCCTGTCTGACTACGATTCTGCCTTGTCATTGATAACACCGTTTGCCTGGTTCTCTATCTGCGCCTGTTCCACTGAGATTGTCCTTATAATAAAACCGCATACGGATCCCACTCAACCTGAGTCTTTGATACAATTACATAGTGTCAATGGTTTTCTCATTGCCCCATCCTTAAGATGTCTCCGCTTTAAATACCCTATTTGATCCATCCCTGGTGAAGTATGAGTATTGGCTGATTTACTTAAAGCTGTTTTAATTTCGTCTAGAGTAAATTGAAAGTTGATTTGCTGATCTTCCATTTCCCCACTCCTTTCCAGTATTTTTAAATATTTCCCCTTTTTTATTTCCCTCCTCCTTCCTTCCTCATTTAAGTTATCTGACCCATGTATCTGGACCAATGCTTTTACCAACATTTCTGCTTTATCTTTGTCTGTAACTGCTAATTCACTTTCTACATCGAATGCTGGATACTCCCGTTCCTTTCTATTACCCCCCATTCTCTTGCTCATATTCCAAACTTCTCCTACTGGAGTTGATCTTTCTATCTCATTGCAAAATCGTTGCCATCTTCCTCTCTTAGCTCGTCTTATTGTTTTCCTCACTACTGCTTGGGCTCTCTGGTATTCAGTTAATTGTGTATAATTATGTGTTGTTCTCTTAAGATTTCTAAAAGCTCTATTTCTGTCTTGTATCGCCTTGCTACACTTGTCAGTCCACCATGAAACAGCTTTCCTTTTCATTCTCCCTTTAATTTTGGGTATTGTTTCTGATGCTGCCTCCAGGATTCTTTTACAAAGTTTCTCATTTCATTTATCTTGCTTTCCATCAATTACTGTCTCTCTTTCCTCACATATTCACTCAAATTCAATCCAATCTGCTTTTTAAAAAATCCACCTTTCCCCTCCTTGTGTTGCTATCTTATCTGTGTCAATATCCATTGTTGTGACTATTGGGTAATGATCCTCCCTATGCTATTTACTTCCCATACCTCCCAATTACATTTTCTCGCCAAATTATTAGACACTAATGTTAAATCCAGCACTGATTCCAATCCAGTATAAACATCTATCCTAGTCCCCCTCCCATCGTTCAGACATACCAGTTCCTTTTCCTCTATTACATTTTCTACTACCTTTCAATTAGCATCTATGTTCCTACCACCCCAAAGTGTATTATGCACATTTAAGTCCCCACATCATATTATACACAGATTATAATAATTTATAATCAGCATCTCCTGCTCCCTGCACCACATTTCCACCACAACATATTCTTAATCTTTTCCCTTTCCAAGTACTCTATATGGTGTTTCTTTTTAATAAATGTTGCACATCCCCAACCATTCCCTTCTTCCCCATCACTTTGTAAGGGGGTTTAAGGGAAAGGAGGAGACGAGAACTGGCTTGACAATACAAATAATACAGGTGAAACTCGAAAAATTAGAATATCGTGCAAAAGTTAATTAATTTCAGTAATTCAACTTAAAAGGTGAAACTAATATATTATATAGACTCATTACAAGCAAAGTAAGATATTTCAAGCCTTTATTTGATATAATTTTGATGATTATGGCTTACAGCTTATGAAAACCCCAAATTCAGAATCTCAGAAAATTAGAATATTACATGAAATCAATAAAAAAAAGGATTTTAAATACAGAAATTTCGGCCCTCTGAAAAGTATAATCATGCATATGTACTCAGTACTTGGTTTGGGCCCCTTTTGCATTAATTACTGCCTCAATGCGGCGTGGCATGGATGCTATCAGCCTGTGGCACTGCTGAGGTGTTATGGAAGACCAAGATGCTTCAATAGCGGCCTTCAGCTCTTCCGCATTGTTTGGTCTCATGTCTCTCATCTTTCTCTTAGCAATGCCCCATAGATTCTCTATGGGGTTCAGGTCAGGCGAGTTTGCTGGCCAGTCAAGCACAGTAATACCATGGTCATTGAACCAGGTTTTGGTACTTTTGGCAGTGTGGGCAGGTGCCAAGTCCTGCTGGAAAATGAAGTCAGCATCTCCATAAAGCTTGTCTGCTGAAGGAAGCATGAAGTGCTCTAAAATGTCCCGGTAGACGGCTGCGTTGACTCTGGACTTAATAAAGCACAGTGGACCAACACCAGCCGATGACATGGCTCCCCAAACCAACACAGACTGTGGAAACTTCACACTGGACTTCAAGCATCTTGGATTGTGTGCCTCTCCATTCTTCCTCCAGACTCTGGGACCTTGGTTTCCAAATGAGATGCAAAATTTGCTCTCATCAGAAAAGAGGACTTTGGACCACTGAGCAACAGACCAGTTCTTTTTTTCTTTAGCCCAGGTAAGACGTTTGACATTTGAAGCCCATGTCCAGGACCCGTCTGTGTGTGGTGGCTCTTGATGCAGTAACTCCAGCCTCAGTCCACTCCTTGTGAAGCTCCCCACACATTTGAATGGCCTTTTCCTGACAATCCTCTCCAGGCTACGGTCATCCCTGCTGCTTGTGCACCTTTTTCTTCCACACTTTTCCCTTCCACTTAACTTTCTATTAATGTGCTTTGATACAGCACTTTGAGAACATCCAGCTTCTTTTGCAATTACCTTTTGAGGCTTTCCCTCCTTGTGGAGGGAGTCAATGATGGTTTTCTGCACAACTGTCAGGTCAGCAGTCTTCCCCATGATTGTGAATTCAACTGAACCAGACTGAGAGACCATTTAAAGGCTCAGGAACCCTTTGCAGGTGTTTAGCTGATTAGAGTGTGACACTTTGAGCCTACAATACTGAACCTTTTCACAGTATTCTAATTTTCTGAGATTCTGAATTTGGGGTTTTCATAAGCTGTAAGCCATAATCATCAAAATTATATCAAATAAAGGCTTGAAATATCTTACTTTGCTTGTAATGAGTCTATATAATATATTAGTTTCACCTTTTAAGTTGAATTACTGAAATTAATTAACTTTTGCACGATATTCTAATTTTTCGAGTTTCATCTGTAGTTTTAATATAAAACTGAACCAAAACACACAAACATAAACACACAGAGCAGCTGCATGTAATTCTCTCTTTCTCTTGAACTATCGTCACCAGCCGCTTTTATCCCTCGCTCGCCCCCTTCAGGCTGATTGGGGACCGGCGTACGTTGTTCCTGCCCGGCCCCGCACTCCTCCGCTCTACACTCCTCCCGGGGTTGCCTCAGGCCGAGGAGCCCCTGGCATGATGTACATACCTCCCGTGCCATGCACCCCATCTGCCGGCAGTACATCCCAGCCTTGCTCGACCTAGGAGGAGGCAGCAGGGTAAAAACAATAACAAAATAATAGGCGAGGGATAAAGGCCAACACGGAGTGACAGATAGAGAGAGAGAGAGAGGAGAGAGAGAGAGGAAAAAATAAACTCACTGGTTGTCTTATGTGCCGTCACGTAGTCCCCGATCACTTCTCCACTCTCTCAGGCAGACGGCAGCCTCTCCTCCCAAGGTGGACCGGAGTCAAACCGACCCCCAGTGGATAGAACGCCCCTGCGCGTTCTCGGCGACCAGTGGGGACTCTTCCTCTGCTCCTGGCAGCGGCCCTACTGCTCCAGGTGGTAAGAGAATCGCTTACCTCCTCCCCTCGCGGACGGCGGTCCTCTCGACCCCTCCGCATTTCTGGGGAATGGCAGGCACTCCTCCACCCCTGGCAGCGGCTCCTTCGCTCCAGGCGGTCGGGGAGTCCAGTCCCCACTCACCTCGTGTACAGCGGCTGTTCTCCACGTCCAGGTGGTCGGGCTACTCAGTCCCCCGGAGGATGGCAGCGGCACTTGCCTGGGTGGACGGCAGTATCGAGGACTCCGCGACGGGCATCCCACCTCCTTCCCGGGTTTCGGCACCAATGTAAGATGCTGATTATAAATTTAATAATTTATAATCAGCATCTCCTGCTCCCTGCACCACATTTCCACCACAACATATTCTTAATCTTTTCCCTTTCCAAGTACTCTATATGGTGTTTCTTTTTTAATAAATGTTGCACATCCCCAACCATTCCCAATATATGGGAATGGTTGGGGATGTGCAACCATTCCCAACCTTGACAATATAAATAATATTTTTAATATAAAACTGAACCAAAACACACAAACATAAACACACAGAGCAGCTGCATGTAATCCTCTCTCTCTCTCTCTCGAACCATTGTCACCGGCCACCTTTATCTCTCGTGCGCCCCATCAGGCTGATTGTGTGTTGTTCCAGCTCGGCCCAGCCCTCCTCCATTCTACACACTTTTTATTACTACATACCCTTGTAAAACAAAATTCATATAATGTTTTAACCATGTCTCTCTAACACAAATTACATCTGGCTTTGTTAGTAATCCTTCAATTAAATGCTTAAACTCTTGACCATCTGCTATTAGAGATCTTGCATTACATTGAAGTATTACTACCATAACTAATTATTACCCACATGTTTCTTGACTGGATCTTATCTGGAGTTCATCTCTTACTTCTTCCCATGTTAACACTTCAATTCTAAGGTGATGTATTGCTGCTATGACTATCAATTGTATTTTTGAGTTTTAGACTCAATCCCGGCTGTACTGTTCATAAATCTTTCAATAAATCTGACCAACTGTCTCTTTTCAATTCTTATGTTTTCCCTTGTTACTTCATTGTTTCCGCCCATCTGTTCCCTTGTTTGAACATTATGACCTATCTCTTGTCCTCTAATCTATTTTTGCAGCCTCAGCATATGTCATTCTTCTCTACTCTCCTTTTCTGTATCTCTATTTCCCGTTTCACTACTTCACATCCTCTATATGCAGCACTGTGGGACTCTCCACAGTTACCACACTTTGGTTGCACTCCCTCCCCACATTTACCATATTCATGATTCCCTCTGCAGTGTGCACATCTACGTTCTTCTCTTCACCTTGAGGCAACATGTCCAAACCTTTGGCAATTGAAACATCTCATTAGCCCTGGTGTATATTCTCTTACAGTATAACTCATCAACCTTAACATCACTTTTTTGGGTATTTCATCCCCTTGAAATTCTATCATTACTGTTTCAGTTTCTCTTCTATTTCTTTCCACATTTAATCTCAATCTTTGTACATTCAATATTATTCCTCCCTTTATATTACTTTTCATTTCAACCATGTCTATGTTAAGTGGTACCCCAGAAATAACACCTCTTTGTCCTCCACTACTACCTAGTATTCTCCTACTTTGTTTGTACGAACCACTTTAATTCCGGCGATTTCCTTAAGTTTAAGAGCATTATTTCTTCTTCTTTGTTACATCCCACTAATAATTTTCCATCATATAGTACTTTTGCAAAATCTATAATTTCCCTATAAGATCCACCATTTTCTCTTTCACTTCCTATCCTCATACTTTCCTAGCTATCCCCCCATTCATTCCTCTGTGTTCCATTCCAGGAGCAGCTGTGCCTCCCCACCTTTTCCTTTCTACTTCCCACTCACGAGGCCGCCATCCAGCAAAAATCCACCAAACACGTCACTCGGAAGACAGCAGTCAATCCTGGACACCTTTAAAAGACCTGCATCCAGGTCAAATGCAATAACTCTCTTCTTTCTTTTTCTTAAAAAACAAAAACAAATTCTCAATTCTTTATTTTATCGCTGTCTCTCACCTTTATCTCTTGTGCTTTACTGAGCAATTGCCAAATTTGAATTACTGCACTTCTCTTTTTACTGCCTCCTTAGGATGAATCGCTTCTGTTGTATTCCTTACTTGCAATTCGCTTTTGATTAAAGTGCATGCCAAATCAATATATATAGAAATGTAAATGTAATAGAGATTGCAGCACATTCCAATGGCTCAAAGAGCTCAATTATTACAAAAAATGTAGTCTATGGTTGCTAGGCATTTGATAGGGCATTCTGGATTGTTGCTAGGGTGTTGCTATGAGGTTACTACGGTGTTCCATCTGAATGTTTGTATACGGTTGCTAGGGTGTTAATCTGGTTACCGGGGAATGGATAGTAAGATGGTAGGATGTTACGGAATGTCTGCCTGTAGTCCCGAGTCAAAAGATCCCATCCCCATGTCTCTACAATATGCTATTGTTGAGATATGAGTGTTGTTAAACAATCGATTCAGAGTTGAGTCCTAGTCCAAAAGGGGCCGAGCCGGACTCAAGACTGAGACCATAATAGGCCGCATCTGAGTACAAATGAATGTGTTCATGAATCTGAATTAAAATTTTAACCATAAACTGAACATCAATATTTTTAGCTTGTTTTAAACTTAGAAACTAAGTAGCCACAACTAAGAAAATCTGTTTGTCAATATAAATGTTACGAAAACACCTCTGTTGCATTTCATATATACATTTTATGATTAGTATCCTGCTGAACAAACTTCAAAGTGGTTTCAGAATGACAGCAAATGCTTTAGGTGTATGAAGACAAAACTGTCCTTCAACACAATACTTATCGCGTTCTGTTGACATTTAAATTATTTGTTGTTTTTTCCCCTCCACTCAAACATAGACTACAGAAAGTTAAAGCTGCGTTAGTCAGTTTTGAATTTTAATTTTGGAACCCAGGGCCTATTATAAAAGAGGCGAATAAGTTACCAATAGACCCCCCTAGTCAAACTCTTAACAATAGAGCTGATTTTTGTACTTGTCCAGTGACCAACAAAATCTCATGACCGAAAGTAGCAGACGTAGAGATACATTTATTAAATTTATAATGTGAAATATTTACTTGAGAGCTTGAACTCAGCATCAAAACTGACTGGTCATCAAACAGACAATTAAAAATAATCTCATGAGCGCTCCTCGATGCTGTGTGAATTCAAATGGATGCCGTGTAAGAATCTTGCAAGATTGAAGAGAGAGGGATCCCTTCTAGACACGACCAGTCAAAAGAACCCGCTCTGTAGTTTTGACACTTTTCTCACTTAAACTATAGAAACTGTAAGATAGGGCAACCGTTGTCATGATGCCTCAAGGTCCAGATGAAACCAAGCCGGGGTCTGGTACCGCTAATTGGTGACCGCTGCTACAGCAGATTGTAACGTATGTAGCTGGCAATGGCAAAGATGAAGATGCAAACGAAGACGATGATTAAGCAGAACCCATGTGCAGTTTATTTTACAAATGTGATGTTCATAAAACCATAACTCCAAACTACAAAACGTTACACAAACAATACCTGACGAAGGACAATAGAAAACATGAATGCTTAAATGCTTGACATGTGAGAACACATGACAAGGATAACCAATCACAAGACTAAAATATAAACAAGATAACAAGACTAAATGAACTTTAACCAATAAAAAGACAAGACTAATAACAACGTAATCAAACAATGAACCAATGAAAACAAGACACATGAACATGAAGGGAAACAGGAAGATCACCTTCAAGGGTATTGTAGAGTCCATGCCTTGGCGGGTCTGCGCTCTTTTGGCAGCACACAGAGGACCAACAACATATTAGGCCGGTGGTCATAATGTTTTGGCTCATCATTATTTATATATATATATATATATTTGTTTGGTAACAATTTGTAATGTAACTTAATTATATCTTGAACGGCAAGTGATTTGCCAACTGGTTACTTATTTGTTATAATGAAATAATAAGCTACTTTTCAGCTGTATCTGTCAAAGTCAAACAGCCAAGTCTTGCCTTGCTCAATCCCCAAGATTTAAAAAATAAATAGAGACAAAATATGTTATAAAATGAAATTTATATGAAAAATATTAATTACGTAGATAAATAATACAAACAAACATTATATAATAACATGTCTTTCACGAAACATAATGTGTCATGGAGTGTCCTTCATAGTTTAAGTGCAGAGGAATTGTGTTAATTTGCAAAATTTTTGTAAAACTCCAGTACTAATTCTGTTACGAATATTCAGAGTTCAGCACAAATTAATCTTAATTGACAGCGTTTGTGGCATAATATTGATTAACACAAAACTTCATTCCATATTGTCTGTCTTTTTCTTTAAAAAAGACAAAGCAAAAATCGAGGTTACAGTGAGGCACTTACTATGGAAGTGAATGGGGCCAATTTTTGGGGTTTAAAGACAGAAATGAGGCAGTAACATTACTAAGCAAAGTAAATTCAATTTTTTTAGTTGGCACATTTAAAGTAACAGCAGCCTGAGCTTGGTGTAAACCACATAAGAATGGATAATACAGTGAGAAATACTTAATAAAACAGGATCAGAATGATGATACATACATAATACGGTGAAGTTACATACAGTTCATAACAGTGCTGATAAACTAAATTCACTGGCTTTTTTTAACATTGATGTCAACCACGCCATGCACCTGCGTGAGCTGCTTGCAATCAAGAGATGCCACCAGCTTCCTTGTGCCTGCTATCGTCGGAATAAAGTGTTCAGTCACCGTCACGTTAGCATGCTTTGCCACATCCCTGATAAAATAGAGAAAAGATGTTGAAGAGAAAGAAAAATACAACACAAAAATGTAAGAATTATACTGTATGCAACTGTTCAATTTACACAAATTCCTGCAATGAGTGGCAAACAATTAAGAAATATACTTAAAACTAATAAAAAACTAGTTAAAAGGCTTCCTGTAGCTCAGCTGCTAGAACATGGCACTAGAACATGGCAAGAATATGGGTTCGATTCGTTGTGCTCTGGTTTATAAGCCCTCTGAGGCCATCACTCTAGGGTGGAAGCTCCCCATAGCGTCAGCAACTGACGCAGTGTCGAAGTGACCATCTTGAAAGTGAACTAAAGCTGAATAGCTTAACATAACTAACACTAAATTCCTTAAGATATATATATCAGTTAGTTTATGATACCTAATGCATTTAATAATAGAACCTCATTGTAAAGTGCTACCGTGTAATCTTTTTGTACTTTATTTAGACCAGCATCTATTTGTACTTTATTGGAATAGATACGTTTTGACAGTCTACAAATGTTTCTTTACATTCCCTTTAATGTCCAACAGTGTGTTTGAACATTTTGCTAATTCATAGTTTGGGTTTAGTAGAATTCCCTAAGAACATTCCAATGGTAAACATTGTTTGTGGATTTTTTCTGATCAGAATGGCTGTTCTGTAACATGTATTCAGGCTCTTACCCCACTCTGATGGGATGGAGGTCTCTCAGCCCCAGTCCTTCCACTCGCACCACCACGTTACGGAGAGTACACGGCAGAGGATTCGTGAACGTGATCTTCGCTGACATCTCTTTGCCCACATAAGCCTCTCCAATAGGCTACAAAGAGATGCAAAGAATATGTACAAACCCACTTAATATTGTCTTTGTTGGTTTTAAAATGGAACAAACAAGAGCATAACATGATAATTTGTGCATATTGGTGGTCCTAAAACATGTTCATGGTCAAATACAGAAGTAAACACAACTGTATTCAGGTGCCTCACCTCAATGTTGAGATCAGGTGTCCGGAGTCTAAAGCTTGTCTGATTGGCCAAAACCTGCTGGGTTTCATTGACCCGACCAGACAGGGTCAGCATGAGCGCAGCCTGATCCACCAGCTGGTTTTGGTACTGCTCGTATGGCAGGCTCCATTCAATAATCTTTTCTAAATGAGATGAAACAGACAATCAGTAAGTGGATTGCTAAAGTGACTTTAGCAATGGCTATGAACTATACACATGATATGGTCTATAGGTCATCATGGGTGATGTTAACCACATAATCTGCATCTGTGTTTTGGAGATTTAATAACAGAGGCTGTTCAGAATTGAATGCTGAAACACTATTTACTGCATAAATAGTAGTATTGTAGTCTCATTTGTTTGGAATAGAATACTGGCAGAATGTACGTGAACACAGACAATTCTAGCTCGATTTTGTATTGTTGCATTCCGAAAAGTGTCAGACCGCAATTCATCATATCGGGAGTATGTGTTGCATTCTCTGTGCTGCCGCTAGGGGTGCTACAGTGGACATTAGTGTGACCCATTCACTTCTAAAGTGAGTTATCTCATTCAGGTCATCTAGTGTCATGACTGAGAAACAGTTTGAAGTGAACATTGCTAAGTAAGTTAGAAGTTAATATATTTATAGCAAGGTACCTGAATAATTTCTCACTCAAATCTGCAATCGTTTACTTGTGTAAAATATGTTTCTGGCCTAACAATAAATAACGCCTACAATTTATTTTGGTGAAACAAAAACTGTGAAACTGTACACAATAATGAATTACACATATTCAAACAGTAGTATGCTACATTGTGTCATGTGACATCAACACATTGCATGTTATTTAGCATTTTCAGTGCAATTTTTTGTATACCTTGTTAGTTCAATCAAATAATGTGGTCAAGAAAGAGATGTAGTAAATGTAATCTATAAAATTCATACATTTTTAAAAATCCAAGAACTTGATTTTTGTAGACATTCAAAGGTAGAATCTGATTACATAATCCAGGTTGCATATGGTCCATTACTACGCAACACTGACATTATGGCTGCATCCAAAAACGTAGACAGCTGACTTGCTGCATTGCTGCCTTATCAGGTAATGGCTTAACTGACAGCGTTTTGTTTTAAATTAATGTAACTCTTAAGGAAACTGGCCTCAAAACTGTTTGAAAAGCACCTTTTTTCTTATTTCCTCCTTATACAGCCTCTGAAGGCAGCATTTTCCAGTTTTTGGATGCAGCCTTTATGAGTAGCATACTAATGCTGTATGTATTCTGAATACATTCAAACTAACCTTCATTTGGCATTAGCTCAACAAGAAGCTTGTCCTTCTTCACTGTGTCCTTCAACACACCGGTGTAGTACATGACTGCCACCTGACTGTGGAGTGTGGTTCTGCGCGGCTGTGAGCTCAGGTTCTTCACGACAATCTTCAGCTGAGCATCTCCTCCCATTCGTGGACCTTCTCCATCCATCTTCACCTCCACGTGAACATCTTCAGCAATGGGACTAGAGTACGTGTCAGGTCTACTGCCATAGCGACAGGCAGTCTCCACGGCGATACGCTCCTCCTCCGAGCCTGATGATTAAGATCAATGCCCATCAGAAAGGAAAATTGCAAATGAGATATTTTTATCTCAGTTGTGTCTAATAGACAGCAAGAGGATTAAATGGTGAGACGTTTGCTGAAATTTCATACTTTTCTCCAGTAATCTCACATTTGTCCCCTTTAGAGTTTCAAAAGAGATCTCATCAATGTCTCAAAGTGTGTTCAGATTTTACAAGGTACCAAATTCTGCAATCAAAAGTCAGAGATCTCAATATGAACTCAAACATTTCTCGTCAAATTCTTCCTAGACCAAATTATCAGAGCTATTCCATCCACATAAATTTTTAGCTGTATACTCTTACGGTATGTCAACAATTGTCTCATTTGTGTCTATTTTTACTTCTCCTTAGGTATTTTAGGAGACAATGTTGATACTCTGGGTGGAACTTCAGTAAAGTTCAGTTTAAAACTACCAGTCCAGAAATGAAGATAACCGATTGAGGGAATGAGATGCTGTGGCGATGTAGTGGCACTAGGGGTCACTCTTGGGAGCCCCAAGCACCTCAGATCTTTGAGAAAAGCCCAATGAGAATTGGCGAGTGGAATTTGCATGCCACTCCCCAGTTGTTTTGGTATAAGAAATCATCTGCTAAAAACAAGAATGTAACTCCAAGCTAAATGGGTGAATCTCACACAGAAATGTCCACTTTATATTTCACCACAAACTCAAACCACAATCCAAAAAAATGTTTGCATTAAGAAAATTAAGGCTATTTTAGGTCCATTAAGATTTGTATTTCTCACCTTCAGGGTATTTGTACATGTGTGTGATGTCTTCACGCTGATCAGAGCCTACAGCTTTGGTGCTGATGCAATGTCCTACAGCTTTCTTCTCGCTGTGGATCTGAATGAAGGTGCCATCGAGGTTCCTCTGCCAGTAGATCTTATCACTGTTCACCTGCATAAGAAAAAAGCACAAGACAGCTAAGAGTTAGAGCTGAAAGAGACAGGACTAACACAATAAATGCAGGTTTCATACAGTGTATTGTGAGAAAATATTTATAATGGAATGCCAACAGGTTGGGGCCAGCCCATGTTGTAAGCCATACGCATGGTTGTTTTGAACTGTTGGAGGGGCCCCTGCGGGGTGTTTTTTTTATGATTGTCATAGAGTAGACAGTTGCAGACAGCAAGGCGAGAACAGATAGCAATAAAGGATGCAAATGTGAACTAAAAACGATTTGATTAAAATTCAGCATGAAGTCACCATTGCATTGAAGTTTCTAAATAGTTTTGATTTTTGAAACTGAATTGAAAAATAGTTTGGACTTATTCAAGTTTGGACTCACCTCAGCAAATACAAAAGGCGCGTCGTATTTGAGATAGACCTGTCCAGAGCGTATAGCGGCCAGTGAAGCTGGACCACAGCGGAATGTTCCATGGCTGGTTTCCTGAGGGGTGGAATCCACAGCCTGCCAGCCACCCATTCCAGGAGGCAAATCCGGACGAGCCATCCAGCAATCATTCCAAACATGGAAGTTCCTGTCAGGTGAATATTTATTCGTTTGTGTCACTTAAAAGCCAACAGTAGGTTTAGTTACTGGTATCATTGTAACTGTGTCATCTTGGACTTGGACTGGCACCTAGCATCTTGGATGCAGCATCATTTAAAATCAATAGTTTTCAGTTTCAGATGTCATTGTATAAATGTAGAATTCGCAGTCAGCCATGATTACTTTAATCAATGAGTGAAAGTGTCCAATAACAGGACTGCTACAGAGATTAAGCAGTATTATTCAGCTGGTCATGTGATTCTAACATGGCCACCCCCATGTGTGGACCCTCTCCATGTAGAATAAAACAGCTTTTATAAGGTTACTGATATGACTGGAGTCTTCATTTTAATGTGAGTGCTCATGATTTCCTACATGACTTTAGGAGTTAAACTTTATTCATGAGGCAAAAATTACTAAGTGCACCTTTAACATTTCCATTAAAACAACACAACTACACACCACACAGAGTCTGAGTTGAGGTGAGGTATCGGATCCATATTCTCATCAAGGAAAACATCTGTTGTCAAGGAGACATCGGTATCATGGGCGGACTGGAAATTTGTGACAGAACGGGCAGGAATACCTAAACATCTCAGAACTGGGACAGAGAGAGAGAGAGAGAGAGAGAGAGAGAGAGAGAGGTATTCAACTCAATGCAAACATTAAGTAATACATTGAAATAGGGAAAAGTCTGATTAATTAAATTATTCTGATACTGATTTAAATTTCCCTCCATTCTGAGAAAAATACTATTAATTTCTCAGTGTGGAATGAACAAGATGTAGGCTAGAGTATTTTAAACTGAAGGTCCCAACGAAGGACATACTTCTGCTAGCCGTGGGTCAGCTATGAGAGCACTATGACCGCAGTAAAGACTGCTTGAGTTTGTCAATTCAGGATTCAAAGTGAAACAAGTACACAATAGCATATTTTGGTTGTCCTGATTTATATATTTAGATGACGTTGTATACCCGCCTCAAACCTTTTGTATTTAGCATTGCATTACTATTATGTCAGTATTTACAATATGGCATAGCATGGTAAAGTGTGGTAAATGGTAAATTGGTTACCATTTTATAAACATTTTAAAGGGATAGTTTACCCAAAAATGAAAATGCTTATGTCACGCGAGAGGCGGAGGGACTTGAATATTGACCTATTTCTCACCCAAAGCGATCGTATCACTTTAAAAGACATTAATTTAACCACTGGAGTCGTATGGATTGGTTTTACTACATTTATCTATGCTTTATGGAGCTTTCACCATCTACTTGCATTGTATAGACCTACAGAGCTGAAATATTCTTCTAAAAATCTATGTTTGTGTTCAGCAGAAAAAAGTAATAAACATTTGGGATGGCATGAGGATGAGTAAATGATCAGAGAATTAAACAGTTTTGGTGAACGGTACCTTTAAGCACACAAATTGTCTATAAATGTTGCTTCAACACATTTTGGCTTATTTTATTGTATAGAATATCCACAATTTCATGATCAAATTGTAATATTGGTGCTCTACCATGAATATACAACTCAGAAAGATGAGCAATCATGTTTGTGATTTGTTCAAAGTACTGTCCTTTTTTTCGTATTGTGATTTTGTTTATTATTTAGATGCTTACAACTCTTTATAGCCATTAGAATCAGTAAGGTATCTTGTGTCGGTGGCTCTCTGGACAATGAAGCATGAAATGGGGGCCTCTATCTCTTAAAGGCACGTCTTGAGTCTTTCGACTCAAAGGTTGTCTGTCACACGTCAGTTCAAGTGCCATCACTTACCAGGGGAACACTCTGGTAAGTGATCTTTTATGGTTAGAAAGTGCTTATATATCGTTCTTTTTCACACACAAAGTGATCGATTTGCTTTAGAAGGATTAATGTCACCACTGAAGATAGGATGGGTTACTCTTTTGCTGAATATCTGTGCTTTTTGGACCTCCAAATATCTAATCAGCATCATCTCACATTCTAAGGACCTTCTGAGCATGGATCTTTTGCTACAAATATTCAAAAGGGTTTTGCAGAAGAGAGAAAGTCATACACATCTCAGATGGCACGAGGGTGAGTAAATTATCTGATAATTTTCATGTTTGGGTGAACTATCCTTTTAAATACACACACCTGTGGTGGTGATTGCAGAGAACACCCAGCACTGGCCGTATTTGACCGGCATTCCACCCTCCTTGTGGTATTTTTTGAGGATTTCCACACTACCACTCCAGGCTGTGGGAGGAGTTCCTCCCACATAATTCCCTGACCAGTTTCCCTCCAGAACACCACGGTCATCTGGAGAATTTATCTAGAACCGAGAAAGAAAACAAAATCTGATACATTTACTGAGCTTCAAAGCATTTCTCTATTATATATATATATATATTGTTCCAAAGCAGCTTTTCAGAAAATAGAATATATATATATATTAAATTATAATTTACAATTATTTACAATTACATGTAAATAAAGATATTTATAAAATATGCCATGTATAATGATTTTTGTGGCCAAATTTAGATAATTTTCGACTCTTTCTCTGACCCCTAGAATTAAACAGGTTGTTTTTGGTTTTTATTGCTGCTGTGCCTTTAAGATTTATATGTAAGCAGCAAAAGGTTCCCGCTTTTTCTCTCTTAATTAAGTACTCCTGGTATTTAGGAATTATAGCAAATATCCTATTTATATTTCCTCAGCTTGACTGGTTGGGCCAAGTTTCTAAACACTGAATAAGCATTGTTGGTGAGTAAATGTTGGCAGTCTTATATCTTATATAATATTTTGAGTTTTTGATGTCATAAATCTGAAGATTTCAGATTGAGTATTTATTTCCATCTCAGTTTCAATATTTTTTTTGTTGTTGTTTTTTTTTTAGACTGGGGAGGAAGTTTTAAGGTCTGAAAGTAGAGTATGATACTCTACTTATCCCTTATAAAAAGACCCCTTTGAAACAATATGTTCTGAATATTGTGGTTATAATCATAATTCACTGTATTCATCGATTTCTTTGGTGTTGTATGATGCTGAGGAGCATATAGCTCTACAGATGTCTCTTCAGTAGAACAGTTGCTGTAACATTGACGGATCGGTGGTTGAACTCACCATGGCAGAAATGACTCGGACCACACTGATGGGATCTCCTCTGCCTGAGGGAGGAACCTCACTGTTATCCAGCACAAACAGACAAGCTTCCAGAATTCCTTCGTCAAACTGACAGAAAGAGAAAATAAGCAGTCAGTGCTTGGATGTTTCATTTAGTGCATCTCAACATTTCTTATTTCCTATTTTCTAAACAGGGTCTATTCAAATTCATCAAACAGCAAGTAAAAGTTTGCTTTGGTCGAGTATCTAAAACAGCTTCTGGCCTGTTGCTTACTTCAGGAATTGCAAAATCATGCATGTCAGAAATCACAAGTACATTCCTGTCTTTAAACCATCGAAACTAAAATTAGAGGAACAAAATCACGATGGGAAGTGTTTCATAGAATGACTGGTTGCGTGCATCACATAAAAACATGCCACTCACCCACCCCCCATGTCCTCACTGCTGGGAAGACTTTTTATAAAAAACATCTGAAACCAGCCTTGAGTATGGTTATGTTGGCCTAAGCTGGTTTAAGTTGGTCTCCCAGTCTGACCAGCTGAAAATGCTGAAAAACAGACCAGCCTTACCAGACTGGGAGACCAGCTAAGAACATCTAAGGTTGGTTAAAGCTGTTGGTACTGAGCTCTGTTGTTCTCACAAAGACTGTACAATGAGAATTTTCCAGAGGAAATGTTTGAATAGAGGAAGCTGTTCAATTCTCTTTCCAGACCTGGCCAAAGTTCCATGTTCGAGCTCCGATCTGCATCTCAGTGCCATAGTAGACTCGTCCAGTGTCATTTAAAACATACTCCTTCAACTCTTTCTCACCCTCCATATGCACTGTGTCCTCTGCAGAGAGAGAGAGAGAGAGAGAGAGAGTTACGAGAAAGTGTTATGGAAGTTGAACACAATTCCAGGATTTGACATGGTGATTTGATTCAGTTCTAAGGGCAGCAGTATGACATCATCACCGCAAGCCTACCACATGCCTCTGGAATTACTGGACTTGTGGAATGTGCTGTGTCTGTTCATGGGTGTGATGTTCTGAAACAGAGGGAGGTGGTGCACACTGATGGAAACAGGAGAGAAAGGAACGAAGGAAATAAAGTAGGAAGGTGCACAATAGATACTAGAGATCGAAAAGATTTTAAAAAGAAGGGAGTAGTGACACAGTCAGACTGAGCGAAAACACCCAGTACACTGGAATGGGCCCCTAAATAGTGAACCACTGAACTAGAAGATGATCAGAAAGACTTTGTATGTCACTGCATGTCGCTAGTCGCTGTACTGATTGGTTCCTTGTTCTAGTTGAACAACTTGCCCTAGTAACGGTTATGAACGTAACTACAGCTAAAGCAACGTTCACACTGACCTAGACTTGCGACGACAAAGCGATCGAATATCATTCATTTTCAAAGATAGTCGCTGAACACTGACAGGATGTTCCAGTGTCCAGCCACACGACAAAATAGAGAAAAGTTCAACTTTTTGCAAATAAGCCGTGTTGGGTAGATTAGTTCTGAAATGTAATTTGGTACTAATTACAAATAGCACAGCTAAAACTGTAATCAGTAACACAATCTTTTAAAGCTCTTAATCTAATCGGATTACTTTTGGATTACTTATTGCATGTTTTGAGGAAAATACCATTTTAAGTGTACATTAAGCGCCATTTTATATACTCATCCACCCCTTCGCCGATTTTTTTAAAGTCAAGACTGATCCATAATGTAATCAATTTGTAATCATGTAATCCATAAAAAGTAACTTATCTGATTAGGCACGTTTAAAAGTGTACTGTACTCCAATTGCAAGAGTTTATTTTTGTAATCTGATTACATAATCCAGATTGCATTTAATACATTACTACCCAACTCAAAAAACGAGGAGCAACACGATGCGCTAATGCCCAATGCGAGTTGCTTTGATCTCAGACTTTCGGAGCCCACTGTACAGTATGTAGTGGTGTAAAGCAAAATGGGCTGAAAGAAAGAAGAAAAGAATGATAGGAAGTGGCCTAGAATGAAAGAGAGGCCAGTGAAGGGAAAGGTATATTTGAAAGCTGGCTCACCAGAGAATGAGAGCGAGCGAGAGCGAGAGAGAGAGAGATAGAAAAGTAACTAAAAAGTAAGATGTGTAGGGAAGGGTCTGTTCACACCAAATGTGTTTTTGTATTTGTCTATGATGTTTTTCAGAAGTAGTAGTACTATGTACACATGGGCTAGATGGAGTGGTGGTGGTGTAGTGGTCTAAGCACCATAACTGGTAATCTGTTAATCAGAAGGATGCTGGTTCAAGCCCCACAGCCACCACCATTGTGTCCTTGAGGCACTTAACTCCAGGTTGCTCCAGGGGGATTGTCCCTGTAATAAGGGCTCTGTAAGTCGCTTTGGATAAAAGCGTCTGCCAAATGCATAAAGGTAAATGTCACATATCACTGTTTGTGTAGCGTCCATGTTTTTTTAGGCTGTGTGTCAAGTTAAAAAGCATCTGCAACAAAGCTTTTTTCAGTGCAATGTGTTTGATTTGGCATTTTCTTTTTCCTTACCAAGCATATCTGGCATTCAGAACAGGAAAGCGTGAACAGTTCTCAGAGGATAAAAAGTGAACCACCCAAGATAACTGCTTTAAAATAACATACTAAAAAAGGACTTTCAGTGCAAACAGATCTCTCGTTTTCGTTGACAAACTGTTGAATTACAAAAAAATAAACATATGGAAAGCACCCCAAACCCTTAAGGCATTTTAAAAGCTCAAATGCTTTAAAAACATTGTGTACAACAGGCTGACTAAGGGTAAGGGTCACTCCACACAAATGGATTACAAAATCACAATCAGTCCTCCTGCCAGACTGAAGTAATTTATTGGGCCACAAGAGGAAACTTGCACCTTTGTGTTAAATTGTGTGTGTGCCCCACTTGATAGTGTTGCAGAAGTGCCCACCCATGCTCGATACTGGCACAGTAGTGCCCCTCCATGACAAATGTAATAAAGTTATGTATTCTTAACTAATCTTTTGCGTTCCTTAAAGCTGCGTATAAATGTAATTGACATGTTTTCATAACTAAACTTTTGCTTCCTTTATATTTAATTAAAGGGGCTGTGGTGGCTCAGTGGTTGAGGCTCTGGGTTACTGACCAGAAGGTTGGGGGTTTAAGCCCCAGCACTGCAAAAATGCCACTTTTGGGCACTTGAGCAAGGCCCTTGACCCTATCTGCACCAGGGGCACTGTATCATGGCTGACCCTGCACTCTGACCCCAGCTTAGCTGGGATATGTGAAAACAAATCAATTTCACTGTATATATGCAAAAATGTATGTATAATGTGTGACCAAAATAAAGGCTTCTAATACATTTATGTATACTTAATTAACCAGTAAATTTAGAGCTCGAGTCGAAGCTGATTCCTTGAGCCCCCCACCATGGACACCAAGCCAAATAAGTTTAACCTTAATAGCTTAAAGATTATACAGGCATACAAACTGGTAATATTGGTTTAAATGATTAACTGCTGCCGATAGTTTTCGGCAAAAATGTATGATAATATTTGCTAAGATTTTATTTTTATTATTCCTCCATGTTCTAAATTGAAGCATGTGAATCAATATATTCATCTTCATCTGGTAAATATATACTGTAGGTAATCAAATTAGGTTAATACATGTTATATTGTAACAGATTTAAGTCTTTGTCATTTCTCAGGCTTTTTATAGTTAAATATTCAGTTGTGTGCACCAAACCATCATTTTGTTCTGGTTATTATTGGGATAATGGTTTCACAACAAACTGCATCTGGGATTTCATTCATTTCGATTTTTTTTAGACGTTATTAAAATTTATTTTAATGACTATCGGCCGATTAATCGGTTATCGGCCTTTTCCACCACCTAAGTCATCGGTATCAGCAAAATCCACTTCTGGTCGACTGATATCCAGTACAGTTCCATTCACAGCACTGGTTTGCCGAACATGTGGTTGCAAGTCCTGAAAATGTTTGGGTGTCAGTTCGGTTATAGAATGTAATTTCCACTCTCGTAAATAATCTATTTTAACAATGTCTTTAATCTGCTTTAACTGTCTCTCTCTCTGTCACTCTTTATTGCTTTGTTTCTTTTTTTTTCTTTCTTTTTTAATTAGGGCTGTCGATTTAGCTTAAATATTAACGCAATTAATCACAATGCCCCTGGACCATAATAAGGAAGATTCCTGAGAATTGCAAGCTTGTAGTACCGCCTGTTTACTCCAGAGGGCAGTAAGTGAAACTTCAGCTGTATGAGCAACACACAGTTTATACAGTGAACAAAACAACCATCCAGCAGCAGCACAACACAAACATGCGTTAGTACGCTCTTGCGTTCAAAACACGCAAGATCCGAAATGAGGAATCTCAATATGTGTTCTAAGTATTAAACTTGACACAGTGAACTAAATATTTTATGTTTATGATGCAACGCATCCGAGACGCTACACAAGCGTGTCTGATGCAGGTGTAAATTGACGGGTCCTTAAACAAGCCCTCATAATAAATCTCCAACTGATTGACAAATTCACTTGTGTAATGGATTACTGTGAACTGTATGCCAATGATTGACTTATGATCAATAATATGGTAGTAAATAATACATTGTATTCTAAAACCACTTTTTGTCTTATCAATGATGAACTCTTCTACCACAAGAATGTAATGCATTATAATTTAAAATATTTAAAGATAACTATGTATATTTATTTCATCATTATATATTGAATTATTGTTAAAGGGGTCATGACATGAGAAACCAAATTTGCCTTATAAGAGTCTATTGGTATATAAGAGGTCTTTGTATCATTAAAACGTCCTGCAAGTTTAATATTTTAAGACGCCCTCCCCATTCTAAACTAATCATTTATTTAATCAAGCTCAAAATACAGCTCGTTCTGGATTCATGGTTAGAAGTGACGGATCGGTTAGAAGTGACGCACCAGCGTTTGCATATGACCGCCTCCAGCACAAGATAACTACGCTTTAAGCGCAAGACAACTACGCCATTTCAGATCGCCGTCGCCTCACAAGTGTTCAGTCGATGGACAGCGAGCTCTGACAGAGACTACTTGTGCACAGGAAAATTACGATGCCACACAGATGTGCTGTTCCTGGCTGTGGTCAAACAAAACCTCTGAATAAGCTGCCGAAAGATCCAGACGCCAGGGAAAAATGGATGCAGTTTATTTTTTGCGGACGCCCCAGTCACGGCAGTGTTAACTTAAGCGCTTGTTCTGTACATTTTAAGGATGACTGTTTTGAGAACAAATCTCAATATGATGCTGGCTTTGCCAGAAAACTGTTGCTCAAAGATAAGTCCGTGCCGACTATTCTGGGAACAACGACGACGCAAACTGTAAGTAATCTATTTTAAACTTTAAACTACTTTTTAAAGCGCAATTTCATTCATTATGAATAATCACAGTGTTTTTACTTAGTTTACTTGCATATTGTTCTGGCTGGGGCGCCAATAATTGATACATAGGCACTGACGTTAGCCAATCATAACAGTGGGCGTTAACACTGAAGTCTTAAATGGAAAACACCCCAAAACAGACTGTTTGAATCAGAGGATGAGAAACAGGGTGGGAAAAGGTCATAAATCACTAGATTTTAAAAGTTTTTCTTAAAAAAAAAATATATTAATACTATAATTGCACCTAAGGGAACATAATAATACAATAAAAAAACCCATGTCATGACCCCTTTAAATGAGGGGCTTTCTCCGATAAATATTTATATATGCGATTAATCGCTATTAATTAATCGGGACACCGTGTAATTAATTCGATTGACAGCCCTATTTTTAATTTCTTTCTATATATCTATATATCTACAGTATATATCATTAACCTAACTTTTTTTCTATTAGTTTAAACTTTCAGACAAGGCTTTGCCTTGAAAAACTTAACCTATCTAGTTTATATTATATTGTACTGTACATAACAGTAATTAAAGTTAAAGTAATTAATTCCATGACCTTTCACTGACCTTTCCAGGCGTTTATGAGTAATGACCAATTCAATAATTAACCATTTAGAGTGATTTGTGAGTCGCTTTGACCCATCATCGAACCAAAAAAAATTATTTACCATCAACAGTTATTTCACCTTCTATGTTTTTGGCCACTAAATGTGTGTAATCACTCAAATATGCACAATTTCAACACCCTCTTTATCTCTCCACGCTCTGTCTCACCTTCACACCAGGGATTGAAGAGCATGTAAATATCTTTGTCAGAGTCATGTGTTCTTTTCTCCCCGGTCTTCAGATTCTGCGTTGTGATGATCAGCTTGTACTTTCCGATAACCGCCTTGGCGTGAGAGTTGATCGACAGCTTGACTCGGTTTATGTTTTGCTCCACAATCTTGGCCTCCCAGCATTCATCCTGAAGTTCCTCCACTAAAGGAATGATGATGTGTGTGCCCTTTGACACCAGCGGGAGCGGCCCTGTATGACAACATAAAACATATGGTTTGAGGAGTGGCTGAGCTGGGATTAAAAGAATGTGTTGAAGTTGGTTCCAGGTTTCAAAATTCCCAGGAGAAATCAGGTTGTTGGAATGCTTCCAAACAAAATTATGCTGTGTGATTCAGTTGCGTATGGACAATGACTCAATAATAATCATTCGCATATCTGTCCAAATGAGTTTGCTGTTAATGTGAAATATCAAAAGTAGTTGTGTAAGAAAATCACATGCAAAGAGACAGTCACACAATAGCAGTTCTGAATGAGTGATCGGAAGACTCATTTTAGATGTAAGCTGGCAATTTCCAGTGATATGGGTGATCGATGCAATGTGTGAGATACTGTAGGTGGGTGTCAGCAAGATGGAGGAGAAATTAATGTCACTGTCTGTCACTGTTCTTAATTATTTGTAGGTTAACTGTTCTCGAACGTGTATCCCAATACTCCCCATATGTGATAAGATTTTCAAAAGCTGTAATCTAACTGAATATCAGCTTCACAAAGTAAAATTGGTTGTGTATGTTGACTTCAATGTTTTGAAAAACCCTGACCACATCAATTTGTTTGAACAGCTGAGATGTCTTGTAAACTTTTGTAGAGGTTTGCATTGCTTAGGGATATATTTCTTTGCTCTTTCTCTGACTCCCTAATTTGATCTCTAAAACAGAGTTGCGCCATACCTCTGGGTGAGGTTTAAGAGAGGCATTTGAGAGTCACAGATGTCTTGAAGCTCTTATCAGTGAGCTGAATACCAGCCTGTAACTCCCTTCGTGTTTCCCAGTTTAAAGTAATAATTCCTGCAATGTTTCCTTTTTAGTATAAAATGCAGCCAACTGGCACAGTAGAATGGAAGAAGGAAACTCAAACTCTTTACTGATAGGGATGAAGATACTGTATTTTAAATAAGACAATGGTAAGTTCAAACATCACTTACAGTGGAAGTGAATGAGGCCAATTTTTGGAGGGTTTAACCCTGGAATGGTCTTAAAGGTCAAGCCACACTGTTGAAATCACCAGGTCGAATTGACCCAGCTCGTTAAATCATCGTTCAACAGTTACAATAGAGCTGTTCAGCCATGGCGTCAATTTGTAGGCAAACCTGTAAGTCTAATTCGCCATTATTACACAATACGTGGACGTTTTGTTCTACAACATAAATCACACACAGTCACACCTCAAACGTGAATTTTGAAGCCACTGTGTTTTAAAAAAAGTATGTGCTTCAAAATTCACCTTTGAGGTGTGACTCAAGTGTGATTTATGTTGTAGAACAAAATGTGTGTGTGTGTGTGTGTGTGTGTGTGTGTGTGTGTGTGTGTGTGTGTGTGTGTGCGTGTATTTATCACTTTGTTGGGACCAAATGTCCCCATAAGGATAGTAAAACCCGAAATTTTTGACCTTGTGGGGACATTTTGTCGGTCCCCATGAGGAAAACAGCTTGTAAATCATACTAAATTCTGTTTTTTGAAAATGTAAAAATGCAGAAAGTTTTCTGTGAGGGTTAGGTTTAGGGGTAGGGTTAGGTTTAGGGGATAGAATATAAAGTTTGTACAGTATAAAAACCATTATGTCTATGGAAAGTCCCCATAAAACATGGAACACTACAGTGTGTGTGTGTGCGTGTGTGCATGCGTGCGTGTGTGTGTGTGTGTGTGTGTGTGTGTGTGTGTGTGTGAAAAGTATAATTATGAGTATAAGTGTATTTACAAATTACATTTTGGACTGTTCAATAATTGTACAGCTTTCTCAAATGTCTTTACATGAACAGGGTCAATTTGACCCCGAGGACCTTCTTATGTAAAAAAATTTTTATAGCTTGTTAATTAATACATTAAATAAAAAATAATAAAACGAATTACTTTGCCAGGTTCATAAAATCTCGTATTTTTTCAAGTTGATGAAAATCAGTGTTAAAAGTCCATTCAAGGGTTAAAGGCAAAAATGTGAAGCTTTTCATTTAAAAAAGCACTGACATTAATTCTTCTTTTAAAACTTGTGTTGATTTAATCTATAAAGATGTTTAAATCGTAATTTTAGCATGATCACAAGGTTTACAACCTCATGACAAGAGAGCTGTAAGATTAAATGTAACATTACACAGGAAAGGTTAGTAACCCATTTTTTAACACTAAAATCATATTAACATGCTGTGGCAGGGCGAAGGGCGGGGCCGGGTCGTGATTACACACACAATGCCCCTAATCAGGCGAATTAGCCCTCGAGAGGTATAAAGGCTGACCGAAGGCGGCAGTGCGAGAGAGAGAGAGAGAGAGAGATTTACGGACAGCTGTCTGACACCTTTTTGTGTTTGTCTTTTTGGTTAAGTTTTATATAAAATTATTATTTATATTGTCAAGCCGGTTCTCTCCTCCTTTGCTTTAATCCCTTTACACTGGTGCCGAAATCCGGGAAGGAGGAGGGATGTGCCTTAGTAAAGTCATCGCCACTACCATCCACCCCAACGGAGCAGCCGTGGCCATCCGCTGGAGGACGGAGGAGCCCGGCCGCCTGGAAGTGGAGGAATGGCTGCCGAACGCGAGGGGAGGAGGGGCTACCAACCAACCGCCTGGAGCGGTTACCGCTGCCAGAGGCGGGGCAGACCCCTACCGTCCACAAAAAATGCGCCGGGGCCGTAGGTCTGCCTCCGATCCATCTGGGGAGGCGCAGCTGTCGTCCATTAGAGGGTGGAGGAGTGGCCGAGGACCAAGATACGGTGTATCGGAGAACCGGCGAGTAAGTGTTTTTTTCCTCTCTCTTCCACTGCCACTCCGTGTTGGCCTTTCCCTCTCTTTTTCAAATGTTTTGTTAATTTGGCACGAGCGCCGTTTCGGCTTCCTCCCCTTGTCCCTCCCCTTGTCCCCTCCCCTTGTCCACTCCCTCATCCAGGTAGACAGTTTGAATGTGTTCATTGGTTTACAATGAGCAGCTATTAGAAAATTATTAGAAAAAATATATGATATTTTACCTTGGATGATAAAAACAATAAATCAAATTAATAAACAAATCCTAAATTCAAAACGTTTCCAAGTAGGTGTTTGAAATCAAGATCTAAAACCACTACTGGAGAAAACTAGCACTTTACTGATATACAGCCCTTGTGAACTCTTTCTTATGTGACAACTTGCCCCGGTCTCCACTATATCATTCCCTTCACACTCACCTGTCTGCAGTTCCAGGTGAAGTTTATCTGTGTTTGGGTTGAAAAGTCGTGAAAGTTCAAGCTCTATTTGGAAAGTTTGGCCTCTGCGGATGATGAGCTGGTCGCTGTGATACTGGTCTGTGTGATGTGACTTCCTGTTCCGATCAGACTTCCCACTAAGCAGATCCACAGAACGCACTATTAGAGAGAAATCTGATGGAGAGAAAGAAAAGAAATGAGAAATGAAGTGAAAATGGCAAAGTGAAAGTGAACTCAGGGTTTGCACTATATATAAACAATAAAATAAGAAAACACCCTGATTTAAATTAAACTCAACAACATGATGAAATGCAGCATTTAAACAAATATTTAGCTACCAAAAAATGTTACACTATTTTTTTTTTTAATAATTCACTAAATTGAACCTGATTTTCAAATTGCTTCATATGAGAGCGTCTTTGATTGTTGCCTCAGTTTGAAATTAAATAGCAATTTTGAATGTATCATGACATTACACATCGACTCTTGAGAAAATATAGCTTGTTTCTGGAAAAAACATTAGTATTTTATTAAATTTATTAATTCACTAAAATTATTGATTTGTTTCTGCTAAAAACCAGAACATTTCAGAATGGAGCCAATCCAGCCAATCAGATTGGAGCTTGTGTTTTGGGGGAAAGCTCTTATGATTTTTGTGTGTAATATGCATCAGACGGCCCATAAACAGTTAGACTGGCTCCTCACCATCCAGCTCTGTATCAGCAGTGAGAGGTAGTGGAGATGCAGGAGCGTTGTTCTCTCCTGCCCCGGCCACCACACCACCCGTTTCAGTGGTGAAATCGTACAAGCTGCTCTGTCGTCTGAAGCAACATGGACAAGCCTTCCGCAACCAACGGCGACATCCATTCTCATTTTTCTTCTCTTGACCCTCTGCCTGCTTCTCTGGGACAGTTCCGTTGCTCGCAGAGACACCGTGGAAACGGCCGACAGCAGAATTATCTCGGATGGACAATCTTTGTCCTGACATTCTGGAAGAAATCGTACAAAATATTAATGTAGAAAATGATGTAACGACTGAATTAAAATGATGTATAAAAAAAAGTATAAAAAGGGAAGAAAAAAAAATTATAATTATAATAATTTCCACCAAAGAATTCTATTCAACACAATACAGAATCTGAGATGTGCTAGTAATTACACTTGGTGAGAATGTTCATAACTTTCAGGGGGCAAAAAGAGATAAAAACCTTGTGGCATGTACATATAATGTAAGTAGACAAATTAAATACAATTATTGAGAATGTGAATTTGTTTTTAGCCAGATTTCACATTGAGTACACAGTGCTAATAGTGCCCGAAGTTGAACAAGCACTCAATTGTGCAAAGTGTGTACATTTTCTACATGCATGGAATACCTGGATAACCTGATGCAATTCCCTTGATGTACTGTAGGTATACACCGAGAGCACACTACAGTATAAGGCGCAACCATTTATTGGCCCGGCTTGGATCTGATATTCATAATTTTTCAAATTGTCCTGACTATTCATAGTGATCAGTTGAATGCCACTTTGGTGAATAAAAGTACAAATTTATTTCCATAAGAGCAAAATTTGTACATTATTCCAAAACTCTGGCCGCCAGTGTACATCGGAACCAAATATCGGTTAGCGGGTCTTGATTACCTATAATCGTTATCGGCATCGCCCCTGAAAAAACATATCGGTTGACCCCTAATACAGAATACTGAATCCCTCAAAGCAAGGCGCTCAACTTGACTGTCCATTTTCAGTGCTGAATGTATGTGTGTGTGTGTGTGTGTGTGTGTGTGTGTGTGTGTGTGTGTGTGTGTGTGTGTGTGTGTGTGTGCATAAACATACAGTGTACACTGTATATGGTATATAAATAAAAAAGTAAACTTTTTTTTTATTTCCAAGATGATAACTGAAGATTCACAAATTAAGCATGCAATTTAATGAGGCAACAATGCAGCATACTACTGTTTAAAGAATGTATCATCGTTGCCTAGTGTGTACTGTTTCTAGGGCTGGACTGGGAAGAGAAATCGGCCCGGGATTTTACATAGCAACTGGCCCAAAATGTATTGTGGTGCATAGCGCGGCAGCTCATTTTAGCTTATCGCGGCTCATTCAGCCCGTTTCACGGACGACCCACCGGCCCGCTTGGTTCTCCCGAAGGTCTGTCCGCCCCTGATCGGCCCTAAAGTGTGTCGGCCTACCGGGAAAATGCCCGGTATGCCAGATTACCAGTCCAGCCCTGACTGTTTCCCATGCCAGCATTGTCTTGGAAATATAGACTATAGCTTTCACCATGGTTACATACTGAAGACCATTGAATGAAAGGCTGCAGTTCTCCACCTTGTTATTAAAGTAATTGCCATTTTGATCATGAACTTCAACATGCTGTTCAGAGACACAGGAATTTACCAGCATCTGAGTTACCCCTGAAAATTTGAACCATGTGTTTCCCTCAATATGGCCTCCCGTAATTAACTAAAATTTCAGGAAAAAATCAAAACTAAAATATTTCTAATCAAATTCTTCCAAGATCAAATAATCTGAGCTATGCTCTCCACATTGCAGTCATTTGATAGCTCTATATTCTAACTGTACATCTGTTATTGGGTCTCATTTGGGTCTGTTTTTATTGCTTCAATAGGAATTTGAGGAGCAACATCTGAAACCAGTTTGAAACCCAATGAAACTGCCTCCTATTTCCATTTTTACAATGAAGCAGCTCAATCAAAGATATTTGACATGAACATGTGAGAGCGTGCGTGCAGTGAGTTACACAGGGATGTGTGTTATGCAGCTCTGGAGCATGCATACTGTATGCCATGAAGACTACAGTTACCAACTGAAGCATAAATGTAAATGCAAACATGTTTTATTCAGCAAAGATTGTTACTGAAATAAAACGTAATTAAGAACTCTATTAAGTCTCTTGAGCTATTAAAGTTTAACCTCTGAGCAATCAAAAGTCCCACTGGGTGTAGTGTTACATGGAAAGATGCCAACAAGATATGGACTTAAAGAATTTGAAGTATATATAGTCAACTATGATTGGAATGCAGTATGCAAACACAAACCTGACTTCAAGGTCTCCCAACATCCTGACTGCAATCTTTCTCACTCATCTGGTAATGCTTAGATATGACCCAATTTGACCTATGACCTCAGTACCTTACATTGTGAGGCTTTACATATCCAGTTTTGTAACTGGGTGTATATGAAGTGTAATGTAACCCCAGCAACTGGTCAAGAACCAAAGATTGAGAGATCATCTGACAAAAATGTGTACATGAGAGGGGTGAGCACCACAGATCTTGTGCCTTATTTAGATTTTAAAGGGACAGTTCACCCAAAAATGAAGATTTGGTTATAATTTACTTTCCCTCATGTCAACACAAAAGCAGAATTTTATGCTGCTCTTTTTCATAAAATGAAAGTGAACATGGAAAAGAGCAGCTGGGACATTTGGCTAAACATCTCTTTTTGGGTTCCACAGATAAAAATACCCAGAATGTTCATTTTTGGATTAACTATTCTTGTAACTACAACTTGTATGATGTACAATACATGTATGTGTGTTTATATGAGTTGTAGGGCACACACATAAACATAAACACAACTGAGTTTACACACCTACATTTTTTAAGGTATATAATTTTTTTTCCCACCACAAGACACACCATTTGCTGTGAACAACGCCCAAGTCGGTGAGGATATGTCCCAGACTACTTCACAAGCAGACACATGGCAACGGACTTATCAACATCAAAATAAATAACTAGAGATGAGGGTGGGTGTGTTCTGTACCTGATGAAGTCATTATTTGACGCAAGCACTAACATGCCCAGGCACCTTTAAGCAGTTTACCTCACAGGAAATATTTTAGAGATAAATTAATGACCCCATTCATCTCAACCTCTCTTAAATGAATAGTATACCCAAACATTTCAATTCTGTCATCATTTACCCTCATGTCGTTCCAAACCTGTATATGACCTTTAAAAACCAGAATGTTATATACTCAGTCACCATTTACTTTCATTGTATAGAAAAAAAAATGCTACAGATTCAAAGTAGCATTTTACATGTGACCGCGCTAATTCTAAGTGCAATTTTCATGTTGTACAAATGTACAAACTTAACATGTGCACACACCAAGGTTGCCAAACCTCTCCGTCCCGGGTGTCATTGTATCCAATCACCCCCAAAGCCCCCGCCCCCAGTGTCCGACAATATAAAAATGCTGCCCGAACATTTCTGTGCCACCACAGACTGATCACAACCCTCTTGTACCTAGACTTAGAACATGCTTGCAAAATAATGTCAAAACTTCTTATCGCATAGCGCTCTTAAAATATATATGATATAATTAGCATACTTTGTCTTTCTGCACCCGGTCGACTTTTAAAGTATACTTTTCTCACCGCGAGCATATTCAAACACGTTTGATGCATGCACACTACGTCTGCTTTGTGAAACTCTTTACAGTAATCTGCAGCCACATGTGCCGATGATGCATACAATAAAAGCTAAACAAAGTAATACAGCTTTGGAATGACGTGAGGGTGAATATACTGTATTATAACATGAGTTTTCATATTTGAGTTTTGGGTCTGTTTTTTAATTCAGACTAAGTCTGTAGAACTTTTTGTACAGATGCTATATGCATAAATAAGTTTTTTACAGCAGTCATTTTCTCCATATCGCGCCCCCCTTCGGTATAACGCAGCGGCAAGTTTCGGCTTGCCCTTTCGGCCCACCGGGAAAAGTCCCGGTTCTCCCTATGGCCAGTCTGCCCCTGATCTGTCCTCACACACATGTGCAGAAACCAGGAGGGTGATGGATAGCAACAGATGTTCTTGAGTCTAATATATCTGAACTATGTGAGGGGATTTCATATTTACGCTCCCTATCATAATTGGTTTAATATTTTTTTACCTAATTCAGTGACATTCAGAGTGTCCAAATAATTGTTGGGACCACTGTAGAATAACATTATCTAAGGCTTATCCTTAAAGCGATTACCAAAAGCTCACGCAGTCATCCAAACAAAAGCGCACAGAAACTGTGAAAGTTTTTGCTTTAAGGGAGTGCGTATGATTAGTGTGTCCCGCGATAACACGCCTCATTGTATGAACATGACCACATGCACAACCGTTATGTTTACTAAAATTGAATGACAATTTGATCTTTAACGCAACCAAATCTGCAGCGACCGCTGGAACAGCGCGTAAAACCCAAACCCGCAATGTACCGCGTACTTCTGCATAAGATCAAAAATCACAACTAATAAATAATAGACATATGATTTTATAAAACATTGTATAGTGTCTTACGTTTGCACGCTGGTTTTCTTCACGCGACTCCTTGTTCTTGAAATATGTATGAGTTCGAAGACTGAAGTATGCAAACACTTCTCAGCAGGGACACTCCAGAATCAGTACTAGCAGCCAAAAATCACTACTTTATGCGCTTTGAAATAAATACACGCCCACCGGACAAGAAAGTGACGCACACTGAGCCCATTCACTTCAAGGGATTGTTTTAGGGCTACACCCTTTTTCATCCATCCATCCATCCATCCATCCATCCATCCATCCATCCATCCATCCATCCATCTATCTATCTATCTGTCTGTCTGTCTGTCTGTCTGTCTGTCTGTCTGTCTGTCTGTATTTTCTATCTATCTATCTATCTATCTATCTATCTATCTATCTATCTATCTATCTATCTATCTATCTATCTATCTATCTATCTATCTATCTATCTATCTATCTGTCTGTCTGTCTGTCTGTCTGTCTGTATTTTCTATCTATCTATCTATCTATCTATCTATCTATCTATCTATCTATCTATCTATCTATCTATCTATCTATCTATCTATCTATCTATCTATCTATCTATCTATCTATCTATCTATCTATCTATCTATCTGTCTGTGTAACGAATGAAGCTCGGAAGCAAGTGCAAGTAAAACTCAGTTTATTAACTGTAAAGTTGAAATAATAAAGTCCAAGGTGACGGTTTAGTGGTGCAGGAACTCCAATGGTCAGATGAATCCGGTGAGAAGCGTGGTGAGGAGTGCTGAACAAACACGACGAATCCACAAACATCCACACGAACACGAACAGGAACAACGAAGGCACAGGACTGGAGCTTAGAGGGATCAACACAACCGGACATCACAAAACAACGATCTGACAAAGAGATGAGAAAGTGGTGAGTATTTAAGGGTAACGAAATGGGTAGCAGCTGGTGAAGGGAAGTGATTACAGCTGATTGCTGAACATGTAACGAGCAGTCACGCCACACACACATCCACACACACACACACACACACACACACACACACACACACACACGTAAACAACAGAGCACGAGACGAGGAAGAGACAGGATTTATGAACCGTGACAGTACCTCCTGGTACGCCTCCTGGCGTTCCCAGGCTCCCTTACCTGCCGATTGTAATCATCGATAAGGGAGTGATCCAGAATCGCCCTGGCCGGTACCCAACTTCTCTACTCCGGACCGTAACCTTCCCAGTCCACCAGGTACTGAAATCTGCGTCCCCTCCGTCTTGAGTCCAGAATGCGATTGACCGAATAAGTAGGTTCCCCATCTACGAGTCGCGGCGGGGGGGAACCGGAACCGGCGGATTAATGCGGGAGTAAAAAACTGGTTTTATTTTGGAAACATGAAAGACGGGGTGAATTCTCCTGTACGCCGGAGGAAGGCTGAGGCGGACTGCCTCTGGACTAACAATCTTGGTGACAGTGAATGGGCCGATGAATTTGGGTGCAAGTTTATTAGATACGGAGCGGAGAGGAATGTTCTTGGTAGAAAGCCACACTTTTTGACCAACGACGTATACGGGGGGCCTAGACCGGTGGCGATCGGCTTTGGCCTTGGTGCGTGACCCCACTTGGAGTAGAGTCTCACGGGCCTTAGTCCAAGTGCGGTGACACCTCTGGACGAAGGCGTGAGCGGAGGGGACAGCGACCTCGGATTCCAGACTAGGAAAAATTGGTGGCTGGTAACCTACACTACACTCAAACGGAGATAGGCCCGTGGATGACCCTGGCAACCAGACTCCACGAGGAAGGATTCTTGGATACCAAACATCGTAACGTTCTCTCCAAGTCCTGGTTGGCTCGCTCAGATTGACCATTGCTCTGGGGATGAAACCCTGAGGACAAACTGACAGTCGCTCCCAGTAGTTTACAAAACTCTCGCCAAAATTTGGACACAAATTGGGGTCCTCTGTCAGAAACCACGTCTGTCGGGAGGCCATGTAATCGAAAAGACGTGGTCAATGACGATCACCGCTGTCTCCTTGGCTGAGGGTAATTTGGGCAAGGGAATGAAATGAGCCGCCTGAGAATCGGTCCACCACGGTTAAAACTACCGTGTACCCCTGGGAGGGTGGGAGGGCGGTAATAAAATCTAGAGCGATATGGGACCAGGGTCTCAAGGCACCGGCAGCGGTTGAAGTAACCCGTCTGGGGGTCGATTGGAAGTCTTACCAGTGGCACAAACTGAGCACGCCAAGACAAAACTGTGAACGTCGCGAGCCATCTGAGGCCACCAGAATCGTTGCTTGACTAAAAACTTAGTTCGATTAACTCCCGGAAGACAAGCCACATTGGAACAATGTCCCCACTGAATAACGCTGGACCGTAACCCCTCCGGCACAAACAAACAATTCGGTGGGCACCGAGCCGGGGGCGTTACCCCTTCTAACGCCGTCTTGACCTTCGATTCGATCTCCCATGTGAGTGAAGAGATGAATAGAGTCTCTGGTAAAATGCACTCAGGAGTGGACGTGCGTTCGGAGCGATCAAAAATACGTGATAAAGAATTGGGTTTGATGTTCTTGGAACCCGGCGATGCAGAGAGTAAAATCAAAGCGACCGAAAAAAGAGCCCACCGAGCCTGCCTGGAGTTTAATCTTTTAGCTGTGCGAATGTATTCCAAGTTCTTGTGATCGGTCCAGACGATAAAGGGTACCCCCGAACCCTCCAACCAGTGGCGCCATTCCTCCAAGGCTAACTTGACTGCCAACAACTCTCTGTTACCAATGTCATAATTACGTTCGGCCGAGGACAAGCGATGAGAAAAAAATGCGCAAGGATGCATCTTATCGTCTGAATGTCTGAATGTCTATCAAATAAAGGCTTGAAATATCTTACTTTGCTTGTAATGAGTCTATATAATATATTAGTTTCACCTTTTAAGTTGAATTACAGAAATTAATGAACTTTTGCACGATATTCTAATTTTTCGAGTTTCACCTGTAGTAATTGCTAATTGAGGAAGTTCACTGTGTCAGGGTGACTCAAAGTTTGTGGTTTTCAGTAACGCCATAAGGGACCCAAATGTACGTTCGAAAATCAACATAGAGTAACACAAAAGTGCCTAAGCACAAGTAAATAAATGCAAATAAGATTTTAGCAACAAACTAATTTCCACCTTAACGAATGAAAATATATAAACCAACTTTTCAGTGAAGTTATTTAAGTATTTCCTAGGGGGAAAAGGGACATGACATAATAAATCTTTTGATGTAAAGGCCAAGACGTTTATGCAACTCATCTGTGGTTAATGACTACTACTGTCTTGGAAAGTAACAGAGTAAAAGAATGACGTGTATAACGCTTGCCTCTCCTTTACGACTCACAATTGTATTTCATCATATAGACTTGAGAATGTGACTTTATAAAGACTCTAGTGTAGAAGAAATTAACATTCATGTCTAAATATGTCAGCTAAGGTTTGAAGGTGTGTCTTATTTGCTTATCAAGGATCCATTATGAAATCAACCATACCGGTATGCCTGATTCATCCAAAAAACATCTTTCAGTGGTTTCAATACTGGTGAGAACTCTAAACTCTTTACTAATCTGACACAACAGTTCAGGTCAAAAGATTTCTCAATTGAATAAAGTAACAAGTTTAATCGGGTGTGCTTGTTCCCTGCTGATAAAAATAAATAAATACAAATAAAACCAGCATAGACTCATAAGATACATCCAGCTATTTCATTTCTCAGGGGTTGATTTTTATTCAAACAAACAGATTCAATTTTTTTTTTCCTTTTTGATATATGAAGGTCACATTAAAACTGACTTGGAAACTTTTTGCCATGAATTTATTATTTACTTTTGGTACATTTCAAATTACGTTTATGTATAGAGTTGACTGTTTTAGCCTTGTTACAGACCCATACTAAACACTAAAAATTAAAATCAAATTGTTACATGCATGATAATATAAACAAAGTGTAAATCAAACATAAACCATTTTAATATTTATTGTGTGAAAAATGATTCCAAAAATGACGGCGTCCCACAGTTGTGGCATCATTTCCACCACCACCACGTGTATGCTGAGCAAGTGGGTAAAAGTGTCAGTGAAGAGCACGCTTGAGATATGGAAAAATCACTTGTGATGTATCACTCTCACTTGTCTATTGGGCAGATCAAGCTGTTATTTTGCAAATGATGCAAAAAGTGTGAAATTATTATTTAATTGTGTGTCTTTACAATTCTTAATAAAATGTTTACAATGTAATTTGCCTTAGAAAGACAGAGTCAGACACTTTATTTGAAGATGTTCATTCTTTTTAACAATACAGAATTTGTGATGTGCTGGAAATGACAATGAGGTGACTTTCAGAAGAAAATTCCAAAATTATATAAATCTCCTATAAATTATTCCACAGTGCTAAAAATGCACCAAGTCACACACACACACACACACACACACACACACATACACACACACACACACACACACACACACACACACACATGTTGGTCTACCTATCATTATGAGGACTTTCCATAGACATAATAGTTTTTATGCTGTACAAACTATAGATTCTATCCCCTAAACCTAACCCTCACAGAAAACTTTCTGCATTTTTACATTTTCAAAAAACATTATTTAGTATGATTTATAAGCTGTTTTGCTCATGGGACCGACAAATTGCAAACCTGCAACGTCAACAATTTGGGGTTTTACTATCCTTATGGGGACATTTGGTCCCCACAAAGTGATAAATACACGCTCACACACACACACACACACACACACACACACACACACACACACACACACACACACGTTGGTCTACCTATCATTATGAGGACTTTCCATAGACATAATGACTTTTACACTGTACAAACTATAGATTCTATCCTCTAAACACAACCCCTAAACATAATCATCACAGAAAACCTTCTGCATTTTTTACATTTTCAATAAAACATTGTTTAGTATGATTTTTAAGCGATTTGAATTATGTTGACACTAGAAATGTCCTCATAAATCACATTTATAGCATAATACCCTTGTAATTACTAATTTGTAACTTACAAAATTGTCCTCGTAAATCACAAAAACACGCACACACACACACACACACACACACACACACACACACACATGTTTGTGCAGCTATCATATGAGGACTCTCCATAAACATAATGTTCCCCGAACAGAAAGCACGACACTCCAGCCGCCCCCCGCATTGCTCCTTCTTCCCACGGGATTGAGGACGGTGTGGCTGGTGATGGAGGTGATCTGGGGATGGTAGCGGGTGCAGCTCCGCCGGGTACGCCCCCTCGGGCCACCTGCCCCCCCAGCACGCACGTTGACTCCTGTCCGTGCTCGAGGTAACAGCGGCTCGCCTCACAGCCAGTGGATGAGCTCGCCGCTGCATCGCGGCATCTGACGCTGACTTGCCTTCGGGCCAGCACGCCCAGGCTGAGGCTGATGCGCAGATGACCGACATGCTTTCCCGGGCTGCCGATTGGAACCTTCCATCCTCCCCACAGCCATCGCGGTTGGATGACTGGTTCCTGGGGTCTGGGCGCCGCTCACAGCCTCGCCCCCCCCATCTCTACGCCCTGAAGTAGCGCTTATTCGCAAATTGGTGTTCTTCCCGGGCCGAAGACCTGCAGAGGTGCGCAGTTAGGTCAGTGCTCTTATTCCTGCAAGAGAGGCTGGAGGGGAGGCTGTCCCCTTCCACCCTAAAGGTGTATGTTGCTGCTATCGCGGCCCACCACGACGCAGTAGACGGCAAGTCCTTGGGTAAGCATGACTTAATCACCAGGTTCCTAAGAGGCGCCCGGAGGTTAAATCCCTCCCGGCCAAGCCTGTTCCCCTCCTGGGACCTCTCGGTAGTCCTCGCGGGCCTCCAGAGACCTCCCTTCAAGCCGCTAGAATCAGTTGGACTCAGGGCCCTCTCTCTTAAGACTGCCCTGCTGATCGCACTCACCTACATCAAGAGGGTTGGGGACCTGCAAGCGTTCTCTGTCAGCAACACTTGCCTGGAGTTCGGTCCGGCTGACATATGATCCTAAGACCGCGACCAGGCTATGTGCCCAAGGTTCCTACATGCCCTTTAGAGACCAGGTAGTGAACCTGCAAGGTTGGGCAACACCCAATACCTTTGCAAGATTTTACAGTCTCAGGGTTGAGTCAGTATCATCCCGTGTTTTCTCAGGTCCGAGCCAGTAGAACTCGGTAACACGCTGATGGGCTGGCCGGGTGAATTGCTTGCATATAGCGCCCTTTCCCTCGGTTGAGGTAAAATTGTGCGCTTTTTCTCCCAGGAGATCCCACTCCTCAGATATTTGGATGATTCCTCCCCAGCCCTTGTGGGTCCGCAGTTCAGCGGAGGAACTAGCCGTCCAAATCCACTGCGGAGACTCAATCTACCCTATATTGGAATAGGTGCTCCACAGGGTAGGACTCCTACATGGACTCCCCCTGTGTGTATTTTCTGCGGTACAGTCCCCTTGCGAGTGGACCAGCGTCTCCCTTAGGCAGTTCCAGCTGCCCTCTGGTCGCCGTGCTGTAGCAACTCCCCCCTCCTAGTGAGGCTGGATCTACCACTGCACCACTTCCACATGCCGCCTAAAAAACCCATGTGATGTATTCACCACCTTACCTCCCCTTCAGGGCAGGTGTGGTTTCCACAGGGTCTTTTCCCCCTGAAAGAATAGGAAACTGGGTAAGGGCCCCGGCTGTTATTGCTCTATGAGAGAAACATAGAGAGAAAAGAGGCCCAGCCAGGCTCGGCCCATTCCCAGGTTGGCAAGCGTCGCCTTGTTCCCCTGTTCAGGGTAACCAGAAGGATTCCGACAACTACTTTGGGGCATTGGGGAAGGTTACTTGCAGTCTGAAACAGCTGGACCCCTAGTGTCGCTTCAACGACACAAAGTCGAGAGAGCAACAGACGGGGAATGTCTAGGTTACGGATGTAACCTCCGTTCCCTGATGGAGGGAACGAGACATTGTGTCCTCCCGGCCACGTCGCTGAGCCGAGCCACTGTAGTGGCCGGACCATTTCCGGCTCCTCAGAAAAATCCTGAATGAACTCGACGTATTTCCTCGCCTTTGTACCCGTATGTCCAGGGGCGGGACATGCAAATACTGTCTGCATTTTTTCATAGATCAGAGGCATATTCGGTACTCAAGAGAGACCCCTAATGTCGCTTCTCCGACACAACGTCTTGTTCCCTCCATCAGGGAACGGAGGTTATATCTGTAACCTAGGCGATTTTTATACTGTATGAACTATAGATTATATTCCCTAAACCTAACCCTCACAAAACACTTTATGCATTTTGACATTTTCAATGAAACATTGTTTAGTATGTTTTTTGAGTGATTTGAATTATAGGGGACACTTGAAATGTCTTCATAAACCAGTTTGTTACCTAAAAAAAGTCCCCGGAAACCAATTAAACCTGCCCACACACACACACACACACACACACACACACACACACACACACACACACACACACACACACACTCACTCACTCACTCACACACCAAGTAATATCAGGAAGCCCTCAAGAGCATATTTGATGCTACTATCAGACAGGGGTTATGGCAAGCCGTTTTAACATTTAATCATTTTAACCTACTAGTCTCTATTTTCATGCTACTAGTGCTTATTTTTTAGATACTAGTATCTATTCCATTAAGTATTAGTACTTATTCAATAGCGACTAGTGCTTATTATTTAGGTACTAGTGCTTATTCAACAGATACTAGTGCTTATTCTTTAGGTACTAGTACTTATTCAATAGATACTAGTACTTATTCATTAGATACTAGTCCTTATTTATTAGATACTAGTGCTTATCAATAAGCTACTAGTACTTATTCAATAGATACTAGTACTTATTCATTAGTTACTAGTACTTATTCATTAGATACTAGTACTTATTCATTAGATACTAGTACCTATTAAATAGATACTAGTACTTATTCATTAGATACTAGTACTTATTCATTAGATACTAGTACTTATTTCGATAGTCACTAGTAACTATTCTTTTGTTACTAGTAACAAAAACATTTTTTTGCCATTGACTTCTATGGGGATCTGTCATTTAGATATCAACTATTCAGTTCTGACTAGTATCTATTCCAATTGTGACTAGTACATATATATTAGATACTGGTAGTTATTCTTTAGGTACTAGTACTTATTTTTTAGATACTAGTACTTATTCATTAGCTACTAGTACTTATTCAATAGATACTAGTACTTATTCATTAGATACTAGTACTTATTCATTAGATACTACTACTTATTCATTAGATACTAGTACTTATCAATTAGCTACTAGTACTCATTCAATAGATACTAGTACTTATTCATTAGATACTAGTACTTATTCAATAGATACTAGTATCTATTTATTAGATACTAGTATTAATTCCAAATGTTACTAGTAAGATTTTTATTTTACTAGTAAGATTTTTAATTGAACTATACAGTGGCCGTTCTGACTAGTCATAACATAAGACTAGTAAAAAGCAGTTGTGACTAGTAAGATAAGAATAGTTACTAGTAACATCTGGAATAAATACTAGTATCTAATTAATAGGAACTAGTATCTATTGAATAAGTACTAGTAGCTAATTAATAAGTACTAGTATCTAATTAATAGGTACTAGTATCTAATGAATAAGTACTAGTATCTAATGAATAAGTACTAGTAATATTTAAAAAGATACTAGTCAAAATTGGAATACTTACTAGTCATAAATTAATAGATGATATCAAAACAGAATAGCTACTAGTATCTATTAATTTGCAGATATCTTCAATGTCATAAGGAACTAGTAAGGAAATATTAGGAGATATCTTCTTTCAAGCAGATTATTACATAAACATGAGTACTCTCAGCCATCCAATCAGAGTTCATATGGTAATGTAGGCTAAACTACGGCAATAGAAGAAGCTGATTGGTTAAGGGGAGAAAAGATGCGTTTAATATGACTTTTACATATAGACCATACTAAAGACTTAACTGCCAATAATAAAATCCAAACAACCGGTTCATAATTACCAGCCAAACAACCACAATCCAGAGATTGTGACTTTTGGAGAGCATTCATAATTCACATAAAAAAATGTGGATAGTCTGCGTCTGATATGCGATTGAATGTCAAAATTAAAGTAGCATCCACTATATTAGGCTACATGCCTATTCATTATTATATTTTTTATACTGCTCACTCGCACACAGGTCTGCAACACAAGATTTTCATAAAGGTAATAACTTGTCATTTTGGTCTGCTTGGGTTATTTCACGACAGATTTGGTAAGATTTCATAAGGTGACTGAGTTACTAGTTCACAGTTCCAATACGTTTTTTATTAGCCTATTCAGCAATAGTGTAAAAGGCCGGTAAATAAAATACAACCTTAACATTGTAAACACAATAAACATGTAGGCTATGCGAATTTTACTTCCCTTACTTTATGACAAATCCTTCAATAAATGGTATTCAGAAAACAAGATTTAAAAAAATAAGTAGCCATGTAGGCTATAATAAAAAATATACAGTAGCCTAAAGCCTTTTGTGCTCTTTATTACAAACAACATTTAGCCTATTTAAACGCCAAGGCTAAACGAATTTATTTGTATCGAAACTGAAATTGTAGGCCTACGCACGTTGGGTTCGCGCATCTCTCATTCGGTCCAAAAGTTTCCATATTTGCAATGTAACATTTGCATCTATTAATATAAAGTCGAGTCCCAACATAGGCTAAATCCGCAACTTCACATCAAGGGATATGAGTTTGACTAACCGGCACAGCCTTTATATTTTAGGCTGACAAATTAAATTAAGCAACTTTTTATGTTTTGTTGACTGTTTTATGTGGTCTCATGAAAGTGCGTAACTATACCACAAATTTAATTTATCGTGCCATTTATACACCAAAAATAGTTTTTGCATGTAGGCCTAGCTATATGATACGCAGTTTTCGCGTGCATATGATATGGCTACTGTTATACAGCCTACGCACGCACTCCACATCCCTAATCTCAAGAGATTTGCAGTGCGTAGCATATGCACGCAAAAAAAAAAAACTATTTCTCGTATACATAGCACGAGAAATTAAAGGGTAACTAAACCCTAAACCAACTTTTTTTAGTTAATGATCTGTAAGCATGGGGCTTTATTAGTACTGGTCATTGATTCAAGTAATTTTTTTTTGACATTTGTGTATAAAGTGTTTTAATTCTACAATATATGGTGTAAAAACGTCTGAGTGCTGCCCTCTTCAGGATGAACGGTGGCTACTGCAGTTGAATTTTCCTATTGGCTGTTGCGGTACTTCGTGACGTAGGCGGTGACAGCTGACGTAAGCAGGTTCCAGCTCACCACGCCAGATTCATGTACATGTCGTCTTGCGACCGTGTGAGGAATAATAATAGGCTTGTTTGAGATGAGCAAAATCTGCGCAGAACCGATCACCGGTGATCAGCGCGTAATGCATGCCGGTTAGAAATGTGTCCGAGAGCGGTCGGCCTTGCTCTGATGTCATGCTGATGTATGTCAAAAAACTCTCGCGAGCGCAAGGCGCACGTGTCGGATTCTGCAGTCGCGCGCAGTTGCTCTCCACCGACTGCGCTGATCAAAAGCATGATGGGAAACGACTTGCTGACGACACAACTTAATGCTCATTGGCTGCGATTGTCAGCTGATATTTTTTTCCCTTAATTCTAAGAAGTCCATTACCTATAGCCTAATACTATTTACTTTTTCTATAGTACTTTATTAGTAATTAGTACATGTGCTTTATTTACCCTTTTATTTTTATTTTCTTATTTTGAAGTCCTGTTTGTTGTAATTTTCTCTTTATTGTATTGTATGCTTGTGTTAATTTTGTACATTGACATTTTTGTACCACATTATGCCATTAAATAAATTAGTCAATCCATCAATACATGCATACACACATCTAATGTGACGGTTTTACAATTAGGCCTCATGTTTGTGTGTTTTTATCTGATATCTTTATCTGGGTATGTCTTATTCCTGGAGTGCAGTAAACACAACCCACACATGCTAATTTCTTAATTTAGAATGTGTTTTTGTTTCATATTATTTTTGAATAATAATTAGCTGTACACAATTTTCCTAATCATTAAACATGAAATTCAAACTTACATTAAGGTGACAAACAATTGTGTAATATATTTATATAGAATATTTTTCATGTAAAAAAGGGATAGTTCACCCAAATATTTGTTTTTCTTTGGGTAAACTATCCATGAAGTAGGATACACATCATTAGGTTAATCAGCTGTGCCATATCCCACTCTGAAGTGTTTATCCCATAATTAGGGATAACAATGTAAATTTAGTGCAGCATCTGTATGCTCAACATTTCTCATTATGGCTTTGATTATAAAAGGCACCCACAAAGTTAACAATTGTAGCAAGATGGAGAATGTGTTATTAACACTATCAGACTCCCAGGGAGCAATAACATTAACAGTAAGCAAAGAAATTGCTGAGACAATAAAGAATGGTGATTAAAAAAAAAAAAAAAAAATTGGTTGCTTGATGATGGAATTAATTTTATTTTATTGATTGAAATTCCTTTTTACAGATAAAAAATATGCAACCCAAGTGAGAAATGCAGAACAGAAACAAGGTAAGGCATTTTTTTTAACCATAATAATATTTAAAATGATCATGGGGATTTTTTATTATTTTTTACACGACATAAGTTTCATTAGATGCAAGTTGCAACATACCACTCTAGATTTATATCCCTACCATTTACTGAATAAGCCATTTTAAGTAATGAGCACTGTTCACCCTCGGTGATTCTCCTCATCATAACCATCTTCGTGTACAAACAGTGGCATTTCAATTGCATCCACTTCGTCTGCGATAAAGAACGCGAACGCGATCTCTTCCATTGCTGACGTTTGCAGTCCACAACACAGCGAGATTCAGGAAGTGTCCGGCTTGCCTGCACTTTTTTCACTCCTCCCCTCACTGCAGCCGCCTACTCTCACCTACATTTCAGGCGAGGCAAGGCGCATCTCAAACAAGCCTAATAACATAGAGTCTGACAGCAGCTGTCAATTAATCCGTCACTACGAGTCTTAGGTGCCCCCCCCCCCTTTTATTTTATTAACTGAAAGTAACGGCGCGGCACGTTACAGGCTCACGCGAATGATGAAATTGTAATTGTTTACATATAGACCAAAAAGAAAGATTAATAACTGAATTTACCCAAAAGACAGTTCAAAAGTTTATATGTTTCTTAATTCTTAACAGTGTGTGCTGTGGAATGATCAAAAGCTGCAAACGTTCGCTGATGCTTATAGCAACTGTAAGTGGCCACTGGAGGCCGCTAGATGTAGTGCATTCTCAGTCAGGTAATTCATGTGACTGGGTTTGAGGCTGTGAGCCCAGGAACCTGTATAAACTGATCATTCGATTTGCACATGCCTGACTTCTCTCATCTCAGAATATCAGGGAAATGTAAGTTGACTCAGGTTGTGAAATCCTGGTGCTGTTCACTTTACAATATTAATTAGTTGATGTATTTTCGTTTTTCATGGTGTTTTTGGTGAAGTTTGCTTTGTCTTATATCCACACATTTGTGTGCTGTTTTAGTTCAGAGACCTTCAAGCTAGCGGCTAATTCTGAAAAGCAGCAAATCTAAAATTTGCACCCTTGGTGAGCGGAGCCAGGTGTGTATCATTTGGCTCCATGTATAAAAGGCGTCAAAGATGTAAAATGTCTATTTTGACTGTTATTGGAAATTGTTTTGTTGTTTATCTTGTACCAGGAAAGTGTATGTGTTAAGTGAGCAAATTATTGTCTTTGGTTGTTATTTTTAAATAACTTTAAAGGTCATTTGATTTGCATTGCACATGTACAAATGCTTCTTGATGCTGTAAATGAGGTGAGGATTTTTCTTGTGAATTTGTGTCCAAAGGTTCATTAACCAGCTATTTGTGTTTACTTTTAGTTTTCACGGTGCTCACGCTGATTTTGGAAGAATAAAAAATTATTGCACCCGTTAGAGACTCTCTGCCATTATTAAGGAGCCAAGGGCCGCAACAGTGAAAACTCGTCGCTGAGTCATCCACCAATGCAGACGTCTTCATCAGCCAGTGGACTCAAGATCATCTGATGTTTGCACGCCAATATATGGATGCCACAGCTGCAGTGAGAGACTTTGTCTGACTAACTGGGTAAAACCAACCTCAGATACACATACAGGAGCACTACATTAAAGTCAACGTGTTTTTAAAGGACTATGTGCTCAGCTAATTCATCACATGGGACATTGGACCTCTAGAGAAATCAAGAACTGCCATATTCTAAATAATTCCAAGAAAGGTTTTGAATGTGTAATACAAAATACGGTAAATGCTAGATCCATAAGGTTGACCAGTACAAAGTCTAAGAGTCTAAGAGTAGGTCAACGTCATCTCATAAGATTTTAATTCCTGAACCTAACAATATCTGAGGAGCAAAATTGTCTGACTGAAGATTATCAGCAGTATTCTTGTTTATGACGTTCAGTAGCTGTTTCTGTTTACTCTCCTTGCTGTGTCCACAAAGTGTAAATGTCTGATGTGAGTGGTAATATATAGTTTTAAAGATAAGTTAAAGCCACCACTCATCCAAATTTGAGTCTAGACATAAAACACTCTAAGGCTTTAAAGTACAAACAGATCCGTTTAGACCAACAAGATGTCATCACCTGCTGAGGAAATAGACAAGACCCCAGAAGCACAACAAGTCAGGTCGAGCTCCCGTGACCGTAGTTTAACAACAAAGGGTCAAGAATTACATGATCAGGAAGCAAAGAGGAATGAAAAGGCATTCAGCAAAGCCTATGATTCTTGGAAACACACAGCAAAGGAATTCAGAGTAAAATTGAAGGCTTTCTGCTTATCTGAGGACCTTGATAAAATTCAAACTAACATTAAATCCAAACAAGCTATAGTACATCAAAATTATGAGCCCATTCGACGCTAACCATACCACTACTCCTGATATTGTCAAAAGAATGGATGCATGTGACACTCTTACAGCTGAGATTTGTGACCTTGTCAGTAAACGACTTGAGAACATAGATGAGGCTTTCAATGACCAACTAGAGAAAGAGAGGGTGAGAATAGGCTCAATAAGGATGAGTATGAGTCAGTCTTTGGAAATACTGAAAACAGAAACAGTAATTTCAGAGTCATCACAAGGATCTGGCAACCACTCAAGCGCCACCTCCAGGTCCTCTAGCAAACGTGCAGATGCAGAAGCAGAACTGGCCGCCAAGGTAGAACAGGCAAAAGCCATGCAAAAAATACACTTTCAACAGGCGAGACTCAACAAACTGGAGAGTGAATGGAAACTCAAGGAAACACAGATGCTAGCAGAAATCAAGCAAAAGGAGGCTGAAATGAAACTAAAGCTAGTAGAGGAAAAAACAAGGTTACAACAGCTACAAGCGGACAAGGAAGTGAAGGTAGCAGCAGCTCGGGTAAGAGCGTACAACAATTTTGAGGGTTTTGAAAGCTTTGAGGAGGAGACTGACCATAAAACTCAGTATAGTGGGCAAAATGCTGGACTCAGAATCCCACTAAATCCACAAGCAATGCCATTCCAGCCTCATCCCGCACACTCAGAGGTGCCAGTAGCTCAGGAGGTCAGCCTAGCCCAGGCAATTGCAAGCTCACTTACCCTAAGCCGTCTACCTGTCCCGGAACCAACCACGTTTACTGGTGATCCCTTAAAGTTCATAGACTGGAAGATATCCTTTATGGCTCTCATCGACCAGAAGCCTCTCCCGGCTAGTGAAAAAATGCTCTATCTAAAGAGTTATCTTGCTGGTGAAGCACGCAAAGCCGTTGAAGGATTTTTCTACCGAAATTCAGAGGAGGCATATCAAGGTGCCTGGGCAGTCCTACAAGATAGGTATGGAAGTCCATTTATTGTCCAAAGGGCCTTCAGAGAAAAGCTCATGAAGTGGCCAAAGATAGCTGTAAATGACCCTATTGCATTAAGAGAGTTTGCAGATTTCCTTCAAGGTTGTGTTGAGGCCATTCCTCATGTTAAGGGCCTGGGTATTCTAAATGATTGTGAGGAAAATCACAAGCTCCTTAAAAAGCTACCTGAGTGGATGGTGCGCAGATGGAGTCGTATTGTTGTGGAAGAGCTAGACAGATCTGGAGACTATCCAAGTTTTGCGCATTTCACAGAGTTTATGCAGAACGAAGCTCGTATAGCTTGTAACCCAATTGCCTCACCCCTTCTGATGAATGTTAAAAACACGGACGAGAGGATTCCAAGGAGAGCCAAGGCGCTCAACACAAGCACTCAAATGAAAAACCCCACCTCAGGAACTCTGGAAAACGTGAAACCAAGGCCACCTTGCTTAGTTTGTAAAGATGAAACGCATGGTGTTGTTAAGTGTCCAACCTTTGCAGCAAAGACTACAGATGAAAAGAAGGCCTTTATCCATGAAAACCACCTGTGTTTTGGGTGTTTAAGAAAGGGTCACACAACCAAAGACTGTAAAAGGCGACACACCTGCAGTACATGTGGTAGACGTCATCCAACCTGCTTGCACCTAGAAAGAAACCAAAACCCTGTCAAATCTGCAAGCAAGGATCCCGTAGCCACAGGAGACCATGGAAGCAAGGAAATTCACAAGGTGATGGCCCATGCATTGACACAGCATGTTTCTGCCACCTCTAGCATTGTTCCAGTTCTTGTGTCATCAACAACAGAGCCCCAGAAAGAAATTCTCACTTATGCTCTACTCGACACACAGAGCTGACTCAACGTTCATCTTGGAAGATTTGGTCACCGAACTAAATGTGAACACTCAGTCAGTGCAACTTAAACTCAGCACAATGACAGCTGTCAACACAGTCATAGCAAGCAAGACTGCGTATGGCCTACAAGTTCGGGACTCAACTCTGAAACTTATATCCAACTACAGCAGACCTACACACGAGACTTCATCCCAGTCGACAAGTCTCACATTCCTACAAGGGGTACAGCGCTTCAGTGGCCTCATCTGAAACATCTTATAAACAAGTTACATCCACTCCAAGATTGCGAGGTTGGACTGCTAATTGGTTATGATTGCCCGTCAGCACTAGCTCCCTTGGAGGTCATCACAGGTGGTGAAAATGAACCTTTCACGCAAAGGACAATGCTTGGCTGGAGCATTATAGGGTCCGCCAATCCCCACTTGGATAGACAAGGAAATGAGAGCTTTGTGCATCGTGTTGCAGTGAAAGAGGTGCCAGTGGCCACCGATGTGCTGAAAGTACTGGAATCAGACTTCAACGAGAGGAGCTATGAGGACAAGTACGTGTCGCAGGATGACGTTCATTTTATACAGCTCCTTAGTGATAACATTAAGCAGAAAAAGGATGGACATTTTGAGATTCCCTCCCTTTCAAGGGCAGTTGTCCTCGGCTCTCCCTAACAATAAGAAGCTGGCTACTGTTCGGCTGCAACATCTTAAGAAGAAGTTAAAAGCCAACAAACAGTATTTCGACCATTACACCGCCTTCATGGAAGAAACTATCAAGAAAGGTGATGCAGAGCCAGCTCCTCCATTCTTGGAGGGAGAAACTGTGTGGTATATTCCACATCACGGGGTGTACAACCCCAAGAAGCCAGGCAAATTAAGAGTCGTGTTTGATTGCTCGGCAAAGTTCCGGGGATTTCTCTAAACGACACTCTACTCACAGGCCCCGACCTAATTAACTCTTTAGTAGGAGTCCTTTGTCGCTTTAGAAGGGAAGCAGTTGCTGTGATCTGTGACATCGAGAGGATGTTCCACCAGTTCAGTGTCTCACCCGAAGTTCGCAACTACCTAAGGTTCCTATGGTGGGAGGGTGGACTGTTAGAAACAGAACCGCAGGAGTATAGAATGACAGTCCACATTTTCGGTGCTGCGTCCTCCCTGGATGTGCCAATTTTGGTCTTAAGTATCTGGCACAGCAACACAAAGTTGACCACTCGACAGCTTCAGTATTTGTGGAGAAGAACTTCTACGTGGGCGATGGGTTAACCAGTGTTCCAACAGTCAAAGAAGCTAAGGAACTAATTGTCGAAGCACAGAAACTGTGCAAAAGTGCAGGTCTACGTCTGCACAAGTTTAACTCAAATCAAATGGAGGTCCTTTCCTGTGTGGCACCCTCAGAAAGGGCAGTAACCACTGATCCTCTCAACCTTAATCCAGACACAACACCAGAAGGACACATATTGGGCATTCAGTGGTCATCAGAAAACGACACATTCAGCTTCAACATTGACGCAAAGGACCACCCCCAACTCGCCGTGGTCTATTGTCAGTCGTTGCATCTCTGTATGACCCACTCGGGTTTGTAGCTCCCTTCACTTTGAGTGGCAAGTGCATCCTACAGGAGCTATGTCGTAGAGGTATTGGATGGGACGATCCTATTCCTGAGAACTTGCATTCACGGTGGGAGGAGTGGAAGAATGGTTTACAGAGGTTAAAGGAAGTTGCCATACCCAGATGTTACCATCCTCAAAACTTTGGTAAAATTGTTAGGGTGGAACTGCACCACTTCTCAGATGCCAGTAATGCAGGATATGGTTCATGTTCCTATCTCAGATACAAAAATGACAAGGACGAGGTTCATTGCAGTCTTGTAATGGCCAAAGCGAGGGTTGCACCTACTGAAAATCACAAGCATTCCAAGATTGGAACTCTCAGCCGCAGTCACCGCAGCCAGGATGAGTGTTATGCTGAAGGCAGAACTCGAGATGAAAATTGAACAAGAACTCTTCTGGACAGACTCACAAGTAGTGCTGGCTTACATCAGCAATGAGGCACGAAGGTTCCATGTGTTCGTGGCAAACCGCGTTCAATTGATAAGAGAGATTACAGACCCAAATCAATGGAACTATGTAGATACAGCACAGAACCCAGCTGACCACGCCTCTAGAGGTCTTCATGCAGCAGACATCTCTTCGACTCGCTGGTTATCAGGGCCCAAGTTTCTATGGGAACAGGAAGTGCTACCTACACCTAGGCCTTCAACCGAGCTGCTCACAGGTGATCCTGAAGTTAAATCGATTAAAGTGTTTGCAACTCAAGTCAGTGACTGGAACGACATTCTAAGTCGCCTGAGCCGGTTTTCCACCTGGACAATGCTTGTTAAGGTGGTTGCAAGAATCAAAAGACTAGGATCTAAGCTAAAATATCACGGTGAAACTGTGACTGTCGAGGAACGTAGGAGGGCTGCTGAGGTGGTAATTCAGCTCGTCCAGCAGCAAGCCTTCCCTCAAGAGCTAAAGGCACTGCAAAGGAGCCCTCATGGGGACATAATTCCAAGTTCCAGTCCTCTTCTTTGTCTCGACCCCATTCTGGATGGGAGACTTCTTCGCGTTGGCGGAAGACTTAAGGGATCCTCCCTCAGTCAAGAACTAAAGCACCCCATCATTCTCCCAAAAGACAGTCACATCACCAAGCTTATCCTGTCACACTACCATGCCCAGATCTGCCACCAGGGTCGGAGCCAGACCTTAATGGAACTCAGGTCAAATGGATTTTGGGCCATTGGTGGGAGTAAACTAGTCGCCAAGTTAATACATAGATGTGTGAAATGCCGGAGGCTCAGACGACCAGTTGAGGAGCAACGAATGTCTGAACTCCCCAGAGAACGCTGGGAAGTCTCAGCTCCCTTCATGTTCTGCGGTATGGATTGCTTCGGCCCATTTATCACCAAGCGAGGTCGCAAAGAGTGCAAAAGATATGGACTCATCTTCACTTGCCTGTCTTCTCGAGCAGTCCATCTTGAAATGCTTGAAGACATGTCCACGGATGCCTTCATTAACGCTTTAAGGTGTTTTATTAGCCTTAGAGGAGCTGTTTGCCAACTCCGCTGTGATCAGGGCACAAACTTTGTGGGTGCGAAGAATGAGTTCAAGGAAGCCCTCAAGCAATGTGACACAGAGGCACTGGAAGCCTTTCTGGCGGATAAACAGTGCGAGTTCATTCTCAATGCTCCTTCAGCAAGTCATGCAGGCGGTGTGTGGGAGCGACAAATTCGGACCATCCGCAACGTGCTGAATGTTACGATCGCTCAGTGTTCCGGTAGACTAGATGATGCCTCGCTTAGAACGCTGTTCTACGAAGCTATGGCCATTGTAAACAGTCGCCCATTAAACGTTGAAGGAATCAATGATCCTTTGGCACCAGAGCCCCTGACTCCAAACCACCTGATCCTGATGAAAGCTAAAGTCGCCTTACCACCTCCCGGAAAGTTCGTAAAGGAAGATGTGTACGCCGCAAAAAGATGGCGCAGAGTACAATATTTAACCGAACAGTTCTGGAGCCGGTGGAAAAAAGAATACCTCCTGAATACATCCATTAGGCAAAAGTGGCATGTACGGCGGCGCAACTTGAAAGTGGACGACATAGTCATCATAAAGGAAGATACACTCCCAAGGAATCAGTGGCAACTAGGACGAGTTGTTGAAACTACAGAAGGGTCAGATGGCTTAGTTCGTCGGGTAAAGGTACAAGTTGGGGAGCGGAAACTAACACAGAAACAGAACCACCGATGTAAGCCCTCAATCATCGAAAGGCCGATCCAAAAGCTGGTGCTCCTCCTTGAAAACAATTAACGGTCTGTCAAGCTTAAGTACACTTACATCAGACATGTTGGTTTAATAGTTTTATTTAAGGTGACCCTATTTTTCTTTGTGATTTATAGCTCTATACTTCAGTTATACGGCAGTTATACAAATCTAGAAATCATGTATGAGTAACTGTTTTGTTTTCCATGCTGAGTTCATTTATCATAACATGATTGGTGGGAGTGTAAGTGGCCACTGGAGGCCGCTAGAGGTAGTGCATTCTCAGTCAGGTAATTCATGTGACTGGGTTTGAGGCTGTGAGCCCAGGAACCTGTATAAACTGATCATTCGATTTGCACATGCCTGACTTCTCTCATCTCAGAATATCAGGGAAATGTAAGTTGACTCAGGTTGTGAAATCCTGGTGCTGTTCACTTTACAATATTAATTAGTTGATGTATTTTCGTTTTTCATGGTGTTTTTGGTGAAGTTTGCTTTGTCTTATATCCACACATTTGTGTGCTGTTTTAGTTCAGAGACCTTCAAGCTAGCGGCTAATTCTGAAAAGCAGCAAATCTAAAATTTGCACCCTTGGTGAGCGGAGCCAGGTGTGTATCATTTGGCTCCATGTATAAAAGGCGTCAAAGATGTAAAATGTCTATTTTGACTGTTATTGGAAATTGTTTTGTTGTTTATCTTGTACCAGGAAAGTGTATGTGTTAAGTGAGCAAATTATTGTCTTTGGTTGTTATTTTTAAATAACTTTAAAGGTCATTTGATTTGCATTGCACATGTACAAATGCTTCTTGATGCTGTAAATGAGGTGAGGATTTTTCTTGTGAATTTGTGTCCAAAGGTTCATTAACCAGCTATTTGTGTTTACTTTTAGTTTTCACGGTGCTCACGCTGATTTTGGAAGAATAAAAAATTATTGCACCCGTTAGAGACTCTCTGCCATTATTAAGGAGCCAAGGGCCGCAACAGCAACGCATCAAGATCCAGTGGCCTAAACTTTTGAAGTGGATGTTAATTATTCTTATTTAATTTAACGATCTTATTATATCTGTCCTGCACGCTCAGTTGTCATCAGTGTGAAAATATGGATCTCAAAAATCAGTCACTGCTGGAATTATGCAGAAGATGCTGGAAAGCCAACAATCCTGGAGGATTTTTTCTGAAGAACTGTGAGCAGGTGCTCAGGACAAACATGGGACTTTAATGCATTTTCAAGGTATGACACGCTAATACTGAGAATCAAATAAAACGTTTGAACTGCCTCATTTGTGTAAATGCAGATTTATTATCTTGTGGACTAGGCTATAACATATGTTAATACATAGTATTTTGTTGCAGTGCTAAATAAAGATGTAGCCTAATTTATGAGTTCTTATTTGTGGAAAAAAAAAAAAAAAAAAATTATTGATATTTTGCAGATTCTGCAAGCTGTAGCTACATATTATTTACTTTTACTTATTTATACATATTACTTGTTATTTCATGAGGCTAACGAGTGCAATGCGGATATTGATAATACTATGGAGCTAGGCAGCATTATTCCATATTTTACTACAATATTTAAATAATTTTAAAAGTTTTTAAATTATTTTTTTCGTGATTTTACATGGCCTGTAAATCACAATTTTTAAATTCTCTGAAAACGTCCACGTTTTCAATGATAATGTAGCAATGGCGTGAACGCGTTTGAGACCATATAGAGCTATTATGAAGGCGCTGTCCCCTAATTTAGACTGGGAGAGGAACGTAACATGTTAAGAAATGTAGCCTACTGAAAGAAACGTTGAAATTAAGAGAATGTTTTTTTTTCTTCTTTTATATTTTTTTTTTTTGCTGAGTTTATGAAGTTTCAATCATTTTAGGTTTTGTCATGATGCCTGGCAGAAGAGTTATTGCACTTGAATTGATACTCTTGAATAGAGGTCTCTTCACATAATTTCCATAAATTAATATTTATTTTAAATTATTATATAACTGTAATTATATATCGACCAGTAAACTATACAATTCTCTACAGGCTATCATAAATAACAAAACCTTATCCCATGAAAATGTGACAATTGTTGTTTGAAAAGGACAAATAATACGTTTATGCACTATATTTTAAAATGAGGATCGTTTTTATAAAACTATTTTTTCTTTTTTCTTGAAGACTCCGGGAGGGCCTGATGACTCTTGGCCTGTTGAATGCTGTTGTTAAACACAAAGAAGCCTTCAGACCCATTTTCTGCAGCCCACAACAGCCACTTACTGCAGACACCCTTGAAGACTTGTTTAATATTCGCTACTCAGTTGCTGGAAGTAACAGGCGGGCAGAAGAAAACACTGCAGTAGCCTTCTGGAGGGACTACCTTCTAGATGCAGAAGGCAAGTTATGTAACTGATTTGTATGTTAATGTCATCTTGTGCAATGGGGATAGTTAGTAACAACATAAAACTATTGAAGTTTCACATGCTTTTTATTACGGAAGAAAAACAACGAGAGGTAAAAGCAACGAAGAAAAAGAACAGAACTCTAGCAGCACACTAGATGGCACAATACAACAGTGACACCTATTGGCAAATTACTATATTACAACAAAAACAACATCCACCATTTACATCATAAAACAGAATTTTCTTATTTATTTTGGATTGGTATCCTTAATAACAAGTTGTGTATTCCTTAAAGCAAGGTTAACTTAAGGTAACCAAACTGTTGATGGACCCCATTGACTTCATAATATGGAAGTCAATGCATCAACTGTTTGGTTACTGACATTCTTCAAAATATCTTCCTTTGTTTTCAGCAGAAGAAAGAAACTCGTACAGGTTTGGAACAACCTGAGGGTGAGTACATGATAGAATTTTCATTTTTGGGTGAATTATCCCTTTTTTGTTAAGTAGAAAAGTTTAGCAAAAACTGGGTTTATTTGGGTGACAAATTGACACGTTTGTGTCAACCTTATAAAATCCAACAAATTGGATAAGTTCTATCCATAATTCATAGTACTCTTTTTGAAACCCTTTTCTTTCAATGTATACAACTGTTAAATGTAAACAATTAAAATAAAAGGATTAAAAAAAAATTAAAGGTGTTTATTTATTTTTTTAATGTATGAAATATACAAGGAGGCCACAGTGTAAAATTGTGGAAAAAAAACTTGTTAGTGGTTTTTATTCAAATAAAACACTCCAAAGAATATTTGTTTGGCAGCATGGAAGTTGAGAAATTGCCTATTCTACATTGACAAACAACTAGGTTTAAAACCTTATAGTAAAAAACTCAGCAACACTCAGCAAGCAGGTTTTCAGATTTTTCACATAGTTAATGAAAGTTGATGGGAAATTTCATTGCAGCACATTTCATATTTTAATTTTAAGTCTGCAATGCCTTCAATGGCAATCATAACCTCTTCCTGTTGTTCCTGGCTGAGGTCAACACTGGGTGGATTGACATTAACGGCAGGGAACTGGTCGACCATTTCAGCTGGGAAGTTGTTAATGCTATGTTGTGCCAGAAGTCCCTCTAAATTGTGCTCCGTGAATGGATCATCACCAAACACATTGTTGATAGACGTGCGATTTACCCCATGTTGGTCAGCATGCCATCAGTCCAGATCTGAGAGGGTGTTCGGTTGTGTTCTGTTCTCAGACGGTGATGATTCCAGGCTTCACGAAACCTGCTCAATCTACTTTGAATTTCAGGTAAATACACAAGATGAAGAGAAAGCTTGTGGACGTCGTTTGCAGGATCTAGGGTGCCATTGTCCTCAAAGCTGTAGAATTCATTGTAGAAACTGTGCAAAACATGCAGGAAAACATCCCTCCAAAGACGCTCTATTCTCTGATTGTGTACAGATTCCCCTGTGATGTGGCTTCTGTGCTCCACACCATGAACAACATTCATGAACAATGCCACTTGTGTGTTCTCTCCACCATGATCTGACCGCACTCTAGATGGAAGTCCATAAACACATGTGGCTTTTAAGAACTGTGTGAGCACTGTGGCAGCTCTGTTGTCTGTATTACAGTTCAAGTATGTTATCAGGCGGGAGTATCCATCTATAGCTCCATGAATGACTAAGCCCCATCTGAAAAAAAAAACCCAGATATTTAACAGCTCTAGCATACTGCTATAACTCACAAAAAAACTAATAAGCAAAAATTAAAATGATTTGTGGATTAGTTGTTAGTCTTAATGAATAGTAAATTTAACAAAACAATCTGATCAGCCAAAACACAGACAATTAGTATGGGTGTATTTTAATGTCAATTTAGATTTGTTTTACTGGTTTTCACACAGTGGACGTGGAGGGTTCAGCTAAACAGATTTGCTTTATGTAAGAAAAAATATTTGAAGGGATTTTTTTTAAAATTTCAATCAAGGTCAGTCACATCAGACCACAAGGATTAATATATATAAATGTGTAAAATGTTAAATAAAATGTATGTATATATATATTTTTTTTAAAGAAAATCCTAAATACCTGATGAGATGCATATTTCCATCCATGTGCCACAGACTGTTTGGATATGGCACATAATATGTTCTTCTGGCCACGGCAGCACTCCATCTACGTGCAGCTGCTGCTGGGTCAATGTTCGTCAACATTATTCTCACTCTCTGTCGTGATACCAGCAATCCCTGGTACACCCAATTTCACAGACAATGCTTAAAGGATTAGTTCAGCCAAAAATGGCAAAAATTAGCCCATGATTTTCCATCATAAAAGTGTTCCACATGGCTCTGAGGGGTTTAATAAAGGCCTTCTGAAGCGATGCGTACGTGTAAGAAAAATATCCATTTTTATTACATGGCTTGGTTGAATTGTAATGTAGAATGCGGTGTGTTATTTCTTGATAACAGACCGTTGCCATGAAAAACAGAGCGTTGCCATGGACACAGTTCTGTTCACTCTGCAGGACAGCTATCAATCCGAAAGCAATACAATAGTTTTTAAATCAATAAACTCCTTTTTTAAATCAATATTTTGTCAAATTATTGATTTATTTGGTAGGTAGCCATGTAAGGAGCGATGCGGTTGTTATAGCGAATACAACCCCTTCAGGCTGATTCAAGACACCGACGCGAATCAGCCTGTCTGGGTTGTATTCGCTATAACAACCACATCGCTCTACATTATCCCTTAACACATTACAAAGTAAAATTCTAGCTTCCGGCCAAACGCACATACATAGTCTACTTGCACCTAAACGCAACTTAGTTTTAAATATGGATATTTTTCATACACAAACGCATGGCTTCGCTTCAGAAGGCCTCACCCCAGAGCTGTGTGTAGCACTTTAATGATGGATGGGTTCACTTTTATGATGGATAGAAACAGCCATTCATTGCCATTATAAAGCTTGGAAGAGCCAGGACATTTTTTAATATAACTCCAAATTGTATTCGTCTGAAAGAAGAATGTCACATGAACCTAGAATGGTTTGAGGGTGAGTAAATCATGTAATTTTCATTTTTGGGTGAACTACCTAGTCCCAAACTATAATGCATGTTTGAATTTATACTGAAAGCAACTTATCTCACGATACACAGTAATATTTTTGTTTTATAGGCACATTTATAAAAGCTACTTATTGTCCTAATTGAACTAAGGCCAAATTCTGGCTTTATCTAATCCATATCTGTGAAACCAGGTGTTATACTTGAAAAACTTGAATAGTTCACCCAATAAAGAGTATTAACTTACACATGTTGCATACCTGTATTACTCTCTCGTATTTGTATATGCATGTTCATAGTTTGCAATGTACAGAGATTTACAAGTCACTTTTTTTTTCAAATTATTGCAACACCTGCGTGTGACTGGTCAGTGGATTCTGGCTAACTTAAACTCCTCTGATATGAACCGCATACTAGAACAATACTCTTACTCTGGATCAGCCTACATTTTAAAAACTATCTAAAAAGTTCACATTTAAAGTAACAAAATGTAAAATTACAATAATAATATACAACAATATAGAGATAAAAAAGTTTGGTACTACCTCATTGCCAGATCTGGGATATAACCCATGAAGTCGTCTAATGTGCTGTTCCAACTCCTCATCAGTCAACGATCTTGACATGGAATTCCTAGTTGGCAGCCCTAGAGCTTTTGTCCTCTTGTATAAAAATGATGCCAAACATCCCAAAAGTTGGGCCATGCGCTTGATGGTGTAGCCCTGGGTCACCAAGAATTCCAGCTGTTGTCTCGTCACGGTGATCTTAGGTCTCCCTCGCTGACCTATGGATATACACACACTGTTAAGCAAAACTGACTAAACAACAATTAATGATTTATTGTGTGAAATAAATATTTAAACACAAAATTTTACTTGAGAATATGCAAATCATGTTTTAACAGAAACTATGAATAATAGTAATGCATTTTGTCTTGTGGCAGTGATAGGATTTTGGTTTTTATGAAGCATAAATATGTAATATGTGCCAATACCACAAGACAAAGTTCTGAAGCTGATGTAGGGACACCTAAATATCTTTTATTTTATTGCCACATTTATTTTTGAATACATTCTTGTATTCTCATATGTAAGTATATGAATACAAAACCTTAAAAAATATGTAAAACTCTTAAAATTATTTTTATTTACAGCTAGTTTCCATTGAACTAAAAAAAAAAAAACAGCAAATGCACCAGGATTATACAAAATTTGGGTTGTTGAGATTAATATAAACTGTTAATTCCTTTTCTTCTTTAATTTTGTTTTTTAATTCCTTGCTTTGCTTAAATAGTGTCATTTGATCTTAAATGTCATTATGCATGTATATTTCAACGTCTAATAAACAAATTTAGACAGGTATTGTTTACTGGAAAACCCCGTAAGAACAGAATGTTTGGTAGCAGGGGCGTTTCTAGACTTTTATCAGTATTGGGGCAAAAAGCATTGGGCTCCCCTAACATTTTCCAGTTTCTTGAATAATAAATACTGTGCATCAATAAAGTACTGTATGACTTCACTAGCTCAAATTATCTGCATAATTATAACTAAACATGCATTTTAATTAAATCGAAACAATGACATCATGACAACTTTATATGCATTTTTGAACTGCAGAATCTCAAGACTCTGCCTATTTGATGTATTTATCGTTGGGAATTACATTATTGTAAAAAAAAACAATTGAAAACTCATTGATAACAATAAGAACAAGTTTGTTATGTTAATGTATTCAATTCAGTGCTGTTTATTTCCTTGCAATAAAAAAAGAACTGCATGTGTTCACATATAACAAGTTTTTTTTTTTTTTTACCTATTTACATAAAATCACTAATTGAACTTTTTGAAAATAATATTAAAGGTAGCCTACCACCATGCTGCAGAAAAATACTGTAGACTAACGTTATACAGTGGATATTAAATTATTCCTGCATTCATGTAGGCTACTGTAAGGAGGTATTTGCAAGGCATTAGTTCATAAAACCAAAGCCAATGTCAGTAGTTTAATTCGTTTGAGTGCTGTAGCGTTTTGATAACTTTTTTTTTAATTATCAGCAGTCATCTAAGTTCGGTAAACACTAGGCCTACATGTGCATAATGGACACGGAGAAGTTACTTACTTTTTAATTAGTCTTCTCATTAACACCATATTTGTTCACTCGGAAAGATTTGGGGATGGAACAGACACTGAAACAGAGAGGCGAGATAAATAAACGGGACCAACGTAAAAGTGTGTTTCCGAAAACTCAAGTAAAAATATGCTTACAGACCTGAGCGAAGTTCTAGGAACTGTGAAGGCGTCTGCCCTGCGCTCCTCGAGTGACACGGACTGTCTGACGAAAGCTCTGAGATCCGATAGACTGCTAATAAGTTCTTCCACTGTTTCAGGAGCCAGCATGCCTTCAATTCTTCTTAAATTCAATAAAGTCGAATCAATGGCATTCAGATGTGCGCTTCCTAAGATTCCATGTCCATGTGCTCTTTCTACATGACTGCATTTTCTGCGAATTTGTTCAACAACCTCCGACATGTTGCACCTTAATTCTTTCTCCTCTTCTCCTTCCGTTTCCTGTCATCTCCCCTTAATATGCAGTTGGTTCATTAATATTCAACATATTATTTGCATACTGATTATTTATATAGTACTAGTATCTATTAAGGTAAGGATATCTTTGATCTAAAATGTTACTAGTAACTAAAAAATAAGCACTAGTTCTATTTTTTCTTAAAAGTTGGGTATAATTAAATACTAGACACTATTGGAATAAGCACTAGTATCTAATAAATAAGGACCAGTATCTAATGAATAAGTACTAGTATCTAAAGAAAAGGCACTAGTACCTAAAGAATAAGCACTAGTATCTAAAGAAAAGGCACTAGTACCTAAAGAATAAGCACTAGTATCTAAAGAAAAGGCACTAGTACCTAAAGAATAAGCACTAGTATCTAAAGAAAAGGCACTAGTACCTAAAGAATAAGCACTAGTATCTAAAGAAAAGGCACTAGTACCTAAAGAATAAGCACTAGTATCTAAAGAAAAGGCACTAGTACCTAAAGAATAAGCACTAGTAGCTAATGAATAAGTACTAGTACTTAATGGAATAGATACTAGTATCTAAAAAATAAGCACTAGTAGCCTGAAAATAGAGACTAGTAGGTTAAAATGATTAAATGTTAAAACGGCTTGCCATATTAAAATAGAGACTAGTAGGTTACAATGATTAAATGTTAAAACGGCTTGCCATATTAAAATAGAGACTAGTAGGTTAAAATGATTAAATGTTAAAACGGCTTGCCATATTAAAATAGAGACTAGTAGGTTAAAATGATTAAATGTTAAAACAGCTTGCCATACAGGGGTTGCCATACAGACGATTCAAACTATCCAGGAACGCCCCCTTGTGGACAATGTGAAAAAGAACATTCTAACATGATTAACCATGTTCCACCTCTACAACATTCTGTCCTATGTGATACTTGGTACACACAAGGAGATGAAAGAAAGTGTGATAGCCTCAGTCACTATTCACTTTCATTGCATCATTTTTCCATACAAGGCACACAAGGCAAGTGAATGGGGACTGAGGTTAACATCTCTTTTTGTATTCCATGGATGAAAGAAAGTCCTGTGGGTTTAAAACAAAAATGATGGTGAGTAAATGAGGAATAAAGGGTGAGTAAATTGTTACTTCTTCTTCTTGGTCATATGATGGAATACACTCTCTTTAATACGGAATACAAACACTGAAAATAATGACTAGTATGATTGACTTAATTTGTATTATTTTTTAGTTTTTCTTAGTAAATCTACTTAAAAATGGGGAAAGGTAACACTTGATGCATGTTATGTAATCTACGAGACAGCATCACCCAGCATTACTGCGAATAAATACAAGATCTAAAGTAAAATGTACTTACCAGAAAAATGTTCTCAAATTAGCAAATAGATTTGATAATATATAATTTTAATTTTAGAAATAAAATAATACTTGTGTGATGTCTTTGTTAACTACTACTTTACAAAAGTACTTACGATGCGATCTATTTGTAGGTTACATTAACGTATTATTGTGTACGATTCTAAAAAATAGCATCTAGGTCAATGGTGTTGGAGCCATTATATTTTGTTGTAATCTTTGTTTGAGCCACTAGAGGGCGTATGAGTATCGAAAATTTAAGGAAGGTGATGACGCGTTACAGGTGCGCAATGGAAGCTCAAGCAAACAAGCAAACACATATTAATACGTTTTATTTGCTTATTTGTTTACACACCCACTTACCTCGTCAATAAACTGTGCAGTGTTACTTCTCTCCATATGATGGCAATATCTCACTATTAAAGTGGGTTTTGTTTCAGGGTACAGTCTTCACATTGGACAAAACGACTCACAATAAAGTTCCATTTATTAACATTAGTTAACATGAACTAACAATGACAATGAAAAAAGATAAAAAAAATGATTGTTTGATCAAGATACCTAATGCATTAAGTATATGGTATGCATTAAAGAGTTACCAACGCTAGTGTAAAAATAGAAGACCAAAGTATGGAAACTTTTATTTAAAATGTTTTTAATTGAGAATTGTTTTTTTGAAAAGTGCCTTTAGTTACAGAATCACCCAAAAACAAATGAAAACCATTGATTTAATATGCAAATATTTTGTGTAACATCCTGTAATTACTTTATTATTGTTATTGTTTCAGTAGAGAATTCCACATTGTGTGGAACATTGACTCAGTTTGTGTCATTTTCCCCTTAAAGACTTGTGTTGGAGTCACGTGGGTTTAAAGGACAGGTGTATTGCAGAGGTCTGTCTGACAGCACCGAGTCTTGATATAGGGGCTGGACTGAAGAATCATGCAATCTGACATGGCGATACACCTCTGGAAATAGGAAACTAGAGGAATATAAAAGAACATGAAACAAAATGAGTGTCCTCGCCCATCTTGACATATTTTGTTCTGCCTGGTTTAATAATATATATATTCATACGTGTAAGACACAGTGAATGGTGGGAGTATTTGGATACCTCTATATTTCTTTGATGTGAAGGTATGCACATTATGAACAGTAAAGAAATAAAAATGAAAGCAAGAAAAGGACATTTTGTCAATGTAAACTTTGAATGTTGGTTGGACATATACCCTTGCCTGAAAGATTGGTTATTTAGGTCCACTAGGGGATATTTGAAGTTATAAGATAGATAATCTGTGATCGGATGATATAAGGTAAACTCACAGGGAGACGTGGTAAATCTGGCAGCTACGCATGCATCTTGTTTATAGCCACAGGTCTCTTTGGTGATTGAACATCTTCCACCAGGTGTGCTGGGAACACACCTGTGACATTCCAAGGCAGAGCCTGCAACACAGTGTGCACATACTTTAGTTAAAGGATTTAAAACATGCGTTTATGACACTCGATATTGCGTAAATGTATTATCGGCAGATTACAGTGCTACGAGATTTTAACTTGATCTTTATGGTAATGCAATAATGACACAAATAATGGAGCGTTTAGTTACACAACAAGAATTCTTAGACTGCTGTGACATTTAACTTTCAAAGTTCAGACTGGTTTCACTTGCAGCCTTTAGGAAACAACCAGCAACTCACCATCTGCCAACACTAGGGCAAGAACAAGTGCCAATAGCAGAACCTTCATCATACTGTTGGATAAACAGAAAGAACTTCAGGAACATTAGATTTTAATGCAAAGTAGTTGATCCTGATAGTAGTTGTTATACTAAATTGCAACTAATATAATTGTGTCTGGCCATAATGACTCTCATTAATCTGAACTGAATTAACCTCAATGCAATATGTGTCCAGACAGAGGACTCAACCTATACACAACATAAAAACAATGACTGGATAGTGTGGAAGCATACCTTCACTGTGATGCAGAGCTGAGTTGATCATTTATTGACACTTGTGTCTGTCCCTTATATACTGCGATGTGTCCTGGAGTGAATCAGTTCCCGTAATCCGATGTCAGGAATTTGGAAATTCTGTGTTGAAATTAGGCCAAAGAAACTCAAAGTCAGTATTGTTCATTGTTTGCTCTTGGTGTGGACTCCAGTTGATAAATCCTTTTTTATTATTTGTTAACAGGTTCATGTGGTTGTGTAACTGTTTATTTTTGTTCTGTTCCAGTCTGTTCCTGTTGCTACAAAAGATCTCTTTTTTATCCCTTATCTTTGTTTTTTATCTGCTGTAACAAGCTTGTCCAAAGTTTAGAAGCATAGAGGCAGTTTTGGTGAGCCTTCGTACACATTTTAAATATTATACAAAGAGTTGTTCATGAGCAGCCATGAACTCCAACACGTACTATGATGTGCAATTATCTGAAAGGAATGTTCAGGTTCAATACAAGTCAAGGTCAATTGAAAGCATTTGTAGCATATTGTTGAATATCACAGACAATCATTCCAACTCTTCAGGCAAAAACCAATGTTCCAGTGATGGAGGTGAATGGGGCCAGTCCATAAACATTTCAATACACACGGGATAGCCATATTACGTAAACATTGCGCATGTTAATGTGACTTTACTGTGATAAAACCGCTTACAGGGTTTCCCTACGTTGCGCTGTCATGTCAACGAAGTTGCAGTATTGGATATGTAAGCGCAGTGTAGTTCTAGCGAGAAGACTAGCAGCTGTACATCATCGCACCATTAGCTGGGTAATTCCTAGCCAATCACATGTAAGCCGTTGCTTTATAAGTCTGCTCACAATCTATCACATTTCTGTTTCAGTGTGCTAATGCGGCAACCTCCACCACCCCACCATCACCAGTTGAGCCCTGTCCCGCACGGGGGTTAGGCTCCTCGCCCCTGCCTCCTATCTCCGGCAGGATATGACGGTTCTGAGTACAACTTCTTCGGACCGCCAGACGGGGCTTACACCAAAGAGAGACGTTACCTTTCTAATTTTGTTCTATATTCATCAAATATATGTCATCTTTAATCTCACTCAAGTCTACAAGTCTTCCTGATAGAAATAACTTTACCACACTAGGATAATGTTAACATATATAATGTTTACATCTTGTGGCTATACTTCTGAAAGTAGTATTACTTCTATTCACTTCCATTGTAAGTGACTTGCTGTAATCACAATTGTTTTTAATGTTTTTAATAAATGAGGGACGAATCAAAATGCCACAAATGCTGTTGATTGAGATTATCTTGTTTTGAATCGGGAACATTCTTTTATGGATATTTATTTGTAAATACTGTATGTATATGTGGTTCAATGTAAAATTATCTTAATTATCTTTTACCGTTTTTATTTTTAAATCCCCTTTTCTCCCAATTTGGAATACCCAATTCCAACTACTTAGTAGGTCCTCATGGTGGTGCGGTCACTCACCTCAATCCAAGTTGCCTCCACTTCTGAGACAATCCATGCATCTTATCACATGGCTCATTGTGCATGACACCGCAGAAATTCACAGCATGTAGAGGCTCATGCGACTCTCCGTGATCCATGCACAACTTACCACGCTCCCCAATTAGAGCGAGTGACTCTACCCTCCCTAGGGCCAATTTGGTTGCTTATTAGGCCTGGCTGGAGTCACTCAGCACACCCTGGATTCAAACACGTGACTCCAGTGGTGGTAGTCAGCATCAATACTGGCTGAGCTAATCAGGCCCCTTGATTTGACAGTTTTTCATAGTTCAAGGCAGAAGCTTAGCGACTATATGCAGAGGCTACTAAGTATACTATGTATAAAGAGGGACAAAGATAACTTTTGGAAGCACCAAGCAGAACAAGTGAAACAATAAGAGTATTATAAGGCAGACAAACTCGAGAAAGAGTAGGAAGGGTTTTATCTAACCAAAATGAACAACTCACTTGGTTTTAAACCTGTAAAACCTGAAATGACAAGAGCTTAATGGAAACGATGATTAAAGATATAAGAAAGTGGGACCTGTTATAGGATCCATTCAGAACTGCACAAGCTACATGTGGCTAGCTAAGCTACCAACTACTATACAAAAAATAGCTTAAATAAAACTGAAAAGCTGAAAGATAAACTTTTTTACACTACAAGCTTTGTGGCAAAGGTAGCTTGCTCCATATTATTTATACATCTGAAACATTAAAATTAGTCATCTAAAATTTGTATTTAATGTTTGCATTTTAGAAAACAGAAGCTTTTCAAAAGTAGCACAACAAAACATAATATTGCCAGCTGCCCTTTCAAAGAAGCCAACTGTGGTGTTATCATGATAAAGTGATGGTGTCAGATGGTAATACCATGTTACTGATATATCCGATAAACACGGACAAAATTCCCTAGGGGGGCAAAGAGCAAATATATAATCTCTGAGAGAATCAGCACAGAAGCTCGCCATCTCATAAACAACTGAGCAAGAATTACCTTGTTATTTCCTTCTCACCTCCTGTCCCTGTCAGCTCAGAGTCACCTAAAACTCAATTGAATCCTGTATCTTATTACATGTACACAATGAAACTGACTATACATGTTTAGTATCATTTAAAAGATCTCAGTACGACTGGTACTATGGGCTCATCCCCACAGCAGAATAATATCTGGTTACACAGTTTTAAGAATGTTTAAGAGAAATTCTGACCACTGCTTTGGGGTGCACCTCCTCCATCTAAATTACCTCCTGTATGCAGATAAGGAATGACCCCAGGACTTCAAAACTTAACCACTCCCAAGTACCTTTTGTTCATGTTTTCTCTGGTTTGAGTATTTAAAGCAACTTAGCACACTGATCAGTGGAATTTTCTGTAGCCAGAAATCCACATAGTTTCAAACTACGTACTTTGCTGAAGTCAGGAATGCATCTGTTACTCTTAAGATTCATCTTTGGGGGCCTGGGTAGCTCAGTGAGTAAAGACGCTGACCGCCACCCCTGGAGTTGCGAGTTCGAATTCAGGACGTGCTGAGAGACTCCAGCCAGGTGTCCTAGGCAACCAAATTGGCCCAGTTGGTAGGAAGGGTTAGAGTCACATTCGGTAACCTCCTTGTGGTCGCTATAATGTGGTTTTCGCTCTCGCTCTCAAGTCAAGTCAAGTCAAGTGGTTTTTATTGTCGTTTCAACTATATACAGTTAGTACAGTACACAGCAAAACGAGACAACGTTCCTCCAGGACCATGGTGCTACATAAAAACAACAAAGGACCAACACAGGACCACATGAGACTACACAACGAAATAAAATACCTATATAAAATACCTATATATACCTATATAAAGTGCATTTGCAAACATGTGCAAAAAGTACGGGACAGTACAACAAATTTCTGACAATGAACAGGACAATAGACAGTGCAGCGCCGACCAGTACTCAGTAGTGCAAAAAGATGACAGTTTCTAAAAATGTAAACATAACATACTATGAGATAATGTTCTATGCACATAGCAGTTATTGGGGTAGCAGACAGTTATAAAGTGACAGTAATTAAAGTGCAACTCAGGACAAGTGTGTGTGTGTGTCAAACCAGTCTCTGAGTATTGAGGAGTCTGATGGCTTGGGGGAAGAAGCTGTTACACAGTCTGGCCGTGAGGGCTGGCAGCCTCGGTGGGTGTGTGGTGAGTTGTGCATGGATGCCACAGATAATAGTGTGAGGCCTCCACACGTGCTAGGTCTCCGCGGCAATGTGCTCAACAAGCCACGTGATAAGATGCATGGATTGACGGTCTCAGATGCAGAGGCAACCGAGATTCGTCCTCCGCCACCCAGATTAAGGTGACTCACTACGCCACCACGAGGACTTAGAGCGCATTGGGAATTGGCCATTGCAAATTGGGGAGAAAAAGGGGAGAAAATCAATTAAAAATGTGAATTATTTCAATGCATTTGAGTGTTAGGTGTTTTGTATTGATTATTTCTGAATTGGTTAATTATATGATTGCTTCGATAAATATTTACCTGACTAATAAATTGTTAAACTTGATTCAATTCTGACTTATTCTGAAATTCGTTTCCTTCAGTACCTTTACTAACAGGAATCCAAATAAACGAGTGCAATGTAAAAGTATAGAATTAACTAGAATAATCAAGTATCCAGATCTAGATATGATCTCAATTGATGATCAGTAATGATTGGAATCTCAATCTAAATTCGAAGTCTAATATAATTGGAGTCAGATTAAATTATTAATGGAGTCAGATTCGGTCTTAACTATCTGAGTTATAGTTATGACACTTCAGCCACACACACAAGAAATAGACAAACGGGCAGATACCTTTACCACTTCGCTGGATTCTGCCATTGGGCCAGCGAGGTGGCATTTTTACAATGTCATGGTACTTTTACGTGTGGCTTACTGTTATAATACTCTTGGTGGAGGGTGTGTGCAGACGAGTACTTCACAAGCGGCACGTGCATCTGCTGAACACAAATATTTTTAAAAGAATATCTCAGCTCTGTTGGTCTATACAAGTCAACAGAGTCCAAAATTTTGAAGCTCAAAAAAGCATATAAAGGCAGCATAAAAGTAATCAATAAGACTCCAGTGGTTAAATCCATGTCTTCTGAAGCGATATGATAGGTGTGGGTGTGCACAAAGAATGAGAATTGCCAAAAATAAAAGAACTCTTAAGAGAGAAGAGTGCGTAGAAGGGCTGTTTGAAAGTGGAGATTTATAGTAAAAAAAAAAGGACTTCAATATTTATCTTTCTCTTATTTTGTCTTTTACTATCTTTATCTCTTTTCAATGTGTGATGTTCACAGTGTGTTGAAGATTAAATGTTACATGGATAACATGAGTGGTGGTGGCGTAGTGGGCTACAGCAGATAACTGGTAATCAGAAGGTCACTGGTTCGATCCCCACAGCCACCACCATTGTGTCCTTGAGCAAGACACTCAACTTCAGGTTGCTCTGGGGGGATTGTCCCTGTATTAAGTGCACTGTAAGTTGCTTTGGATAAAAGCGTCTGCCAAATGCATAAATGTAAAATCTTAACCTTAACGTACAGTCAGAAAGAGAACACTTTTACATTGTTGGATAATTTTATTTAGTTTTTTCTTTTCTTTAGCAACGTCACACTGTTTACATCATTACAACATTCCCTTAAAAGAGAATCGGACCTCTGATGTATTTCAGTGATACAATAAAGGAGTTTTTAATTGATATGATGTTCACGGTTTTCCATAAAGATTTTTTCTGAGAAACAAGGCTGGGCATAGAAATGCATCAATTCTACAACTACAAACTCTTCAGACATGTTTTGACAGTTCCCTTCACTGGTTTGTGTGCAGCTATGTTGTGTTTTATTGTCACTGTTAAGGTGGCAGACCAGGTTTTAGATAAAAAAGGACTTTTCCCTTGAATGCTCCATGTTGGCAGGGGGCTGCATCAACTTTTACTCTCGTGCCCTATCATGAACACGCACAAGACATCAAAGGTTGGTAAAAATTTTCACAAAATAATACATAAGATTTCAGGTTTGTTTCTCACAACTTTATTGGATGCTTCCATAACTATCATATGTCTCATGCAGGGCCATATTAAGGTGCTCTGGGGCCCCGTGGCTTAACGTTTCACTGGGTCCCTGTCAGTTGTCATAGCGGGGGGGGAAATTTGTGCTCAATCACCATTATGTTAAAGACAGGTTTACATTAGCGTCTTCATGCGTGCCTTTCTGAGAATGTCAACGGGGGAGAATACAGTGTAGGATGCGTTGACTGGGGCCCTCCCTGTGAGTTCAGACCCCACCCCATCCCGCTGCCATGGGCCCTGGAAAACCCATGCGCTAATACAGCCCTGGTCTCATGGAATTATTCATTAGACTTCTGAATTATACTCCTGTAATCTTTTAAAGCTCAAAGTGTTACTCACCATAAACTGACATTGTATGACATCACTGAGCATAAAATTGTTTCACAATTTCTCCCTTTGTGTTAAGAAAAATAAAGAAAGTCATATATGATTATAACAACATGGGAGAGTAAACAATGACTGAATGTTTATTTTTGTGTGGACTAATCCTTTAAGAACACAAAAGAGCATCCACAATAAACAGTAGATGAACATAAAAGAATGCATAATGATAAGATGAGGATAATGAATCACTCTTTTCTGATAACTGTTAATAAAAGGCGCTTGACTGTTCACAATTTAATGAACCGATCAGTGTCTTCATCGACAGCGAGAACAAAGTAGTTTCTGTTTACAGTGTTCAACCAAATTTATGTAAAGTTTAATGTTGATTTAATGTTATAAAACATGATGAGCGCTGTCGGCCTCACCATCATGTTTGTGCTTATTCACGTATGACATTTGTGAACTCCTCTTCCATCAAACAAGGTATTGTGGGTAATATTAGAGGTATTCCTCAGGCCCGGAACCTCATTTCACCCCCTGTACCTCATCCATAATTTGGAGTTGTGCCCACACCTCTTTAGTATTCTCTTATAAATAGTGTAAAATAAAATGAATTAAGTACAAGGTTATCCTGTAAGAAAACAGGCTTCCTTCCGCTCTGACAATGTTCCCCAACTCTGAGGATTGTTTTTTTCCAGCAGGATAATGCTCCATGCCACACAGCCAGGTCAATCAAGGTGTGGATGGAGGACCATCGGATCAAGAGCCTGTCATGGCCAGCCCAATCTCCAGACCTGCCACTGAAAACCTCTGGAATGTGATCAAGAGGAAGATGGATGCCCACAAGCCATCAAACAAAGCCGAGCTGCTTAAAGTTTTGCAAAAGGATTGGCATAAAGTCACCCAACAGCAATGTGAAAGACTGGTGGAGAGCAAGCCAAAACACATGAAAGCCGTGGTTGAAAATCAGGGTTATTCCACCAAATATTGATTCCTGAAATCTTCCTAAGTTAAAACATTATTATCGAAAAATGTTCTTTTGACCAGTTATCATTTTCTGCAAATAAATGCTCTAAATGACAATATTTCTATTTGGACATTGGTAAAAACATTGTCAGTACTTTATAGAATTAAACAAAAATGTAATTTTACTCACACACCTGCTGTACCTAGTAAATCCAGATCAAGTGAATGCTGTGGTCTCTTGATTTTATCCAGAGCTGTAGCAAGTAAAACACATGTATGATATGACTGCAGTCATTTGGGGGTACTACTGAAATTATGTAAGTTGTGCATCTATTCATATTCAGTTCCTGAGAAAATACACATGTGTAGATTATGTGTAGCTTATGTGTATTTTATGTGTAGGTTATGTTTGACATCCAGTTCGTCCTGTTCTAGATTTGTCCTGATTTGACTATATGTGCTGGGTCTCCAAAGACTTGAATATGTAAAAGTGTTTGCTGAAATTTCTATGCAACTGAGGGTTAAATAGTGTCTGTCATATCATTTAAAATTAGGTGTAAGGTGTGATGTGCAATGCAGAACAACATAAAAAGTTTTTTTTAAGTGCATTTATTTATAAAATGACTCGTTGCTCCAGTTAGACATAATCATTTAGGATGGGTATGGAAATGCTTAACTTTGTGGTTAATTTGTCACATTTGGGAAATATTGTTATGAAGTAGCAATTTGCCGATATATTTGGCAATTATTATATAACCTTCATTCATTCAACGATTGCAGCAAATGCTGAAATGAATCACAAATATCTATAACTCACATTGTGGACCGTGATTTATTGTTTGACAAAATCTATATTAAACAAGAACGAGAAAGTCTTAAACATCTCTGTTACAGTAAACAATATATTTCTCCCTCATTGTTTGCTTTATTAAGAGAACTGGATCTAAATGACAACATTATTGCAGAGGTCCGTATGGCAGCATTTGGTTTTTATGGCAGTGTTGCTCTGAAGAATCAGACACTCGGCCGTACTGCTGCATCTCCGAAAGCCAGTGACTGTTTGAACAAAAGAATAAAAACATACTTGAGATCCTTGTTCAGCTAGACATATTATAAAAGCTCCAAATGTATCTATTCACACATCTAGAGAATTTATCTGCATATAATATATTACCAAGAATCATGTACAGCTGGCTTCTACAATCCATATTACTGTAAATGTGCTCTAACTTCAGTACAGACTTCAGAGAACATTTTTAAGTGTGTATGATGTCATAGGAGAACATTTGAAGTTCCTTCCCATGACATCATAGGACAAGCTTTCCTATGGGTTCAGTTCTAGAGGGATCTTTACTGAACCCAAAATAGTGCAAAGAACCATTAAAGAACATTTCTTATTTTTGTAATTTCTTATTTCAGACATTTTTGTCAGCTCTAGTAGACTGATGTGATAGGAAGAAAGAAACTCACAGGGTGAGAACATAAACCTGGCAGATATACAGGCATCTTTTCCAAAGCCGCAGGTCTCTTGCGATGGAGTGCAACGAGTTCCAGACAGAGGAACACAGTGGTTGCATTTCAAGGCAGATCCTGCAACACAAAGCCAATGTATTATACCAAACATATGAATCTTTAAATCAGCGCTGTTGTCTATTTCAACTATTTCAAACCCCTCAGGTAACAAACAATAAAGCTGACTATTGCAAAATTCTTTTGACAGATTCCTATATTACTGATTATAAATGTAACGTGATTATGCATCTTTTAATGGATGCTTGAATTGAAAAAGTGTACCCTTTTTTTCTGGGGTGGTATGGGAGTGTCTTTACAAAAGTAGAACCAAAGCATTCAATTCTGGTGACCTCGGAGTAGCATTTTGTCTTTTTTAAGAACTATTGTATAGCATTAATGTAACTATAGCCTGGTTTCACTTGTAATTTTACAGATGAATTTACAATAAATTGCAACTTTCACTTCAACAGACGTCACAATCAGTCTCATGTTTTGAATAGGTAACCACATTTCATAGATCTGTATACGATTCACTCTTATGATTTATCTGTCAAATTTTACTGGGGCTTGTGCAAAAATCAAGGTTACAGTGAGACACTTACAATGGAAGTAAATGGGGCCAATTGTTGGAGAAATTTGAAACATATCATTGGAAAAGCACGTACATTAATTCTTCTGCTAAAACTTATGTATCATTTGAGCTGAAATGCTGTCAACTGAACTTGACTTTGAACCCAGAATATTCCCAGTATAATGAAACGCTCAAGTTCTCATCTGTGGAAATAAAACAGACAGACTGCCAGTTCGGGCTTCACTGCCAGCCTCTCAGAAAGAACAGATTGGCTTTAAAGTTGAAACCCAAAGCTCCAAACTTACCATCTGCCAACACCAGGGCAAGAACAAGAGCCACCAGCAAGATCTTCATTATTCTGTTGAATAGAGCTGAAAACATGAAGAACAATAAACAATCAAATATAATAATAGTGCGGTGTAATTTAAAGAATCCATTAATAATCCATGCGTGTGGCAGACAATATACCAAATGGACTTATGCCACCCTTAACTGTCTATTTTCAGTGCTTTTTCAATATGTGTCAATGTATGTCTATGTTACAGTGCGTCTATTAAAAGGTCTTTGCTAAATAGATCCGAACCGAATGTAACTGATTAAGTTCAGAATCAGACCATAAATCAGAACTGAACTGAATCTAGGTGAAACCTGCACAAAACAAACACTGTAAACATTTAATGTAATTTAAGAGTGTTGCTTTATGTAATATAAAAATGTACCTTTCACGCGAAGCAGTGTTGAGCTCAAACTAGTTCATAGACACCCACATTATGTCTGTCTCTTATATACTTGTAATGTAATCTGAACTGAATCATTTGCAGTAATTCAGGAAATCCCAAGGTATTTTGAAAGTGTTCTTTGTGTGTTAAAACAAGGCCAAATAAACATATAGCTTAATAATGTTTGCTGGCATCCGCTTCAGTTGATGAGAACTGATTGTTCCATGTGGTTGTGCAAGATCTTGTTTTTTTCCTGTTTTACAACAGTACAAACCACCCTGAACTAGTTTCTAACATTGACAAATGTAAGTTGAGAAATTAGGTTTTGATAAACAATGTAATCTTCATCAGATGCTTACAGTTTTTCTCAATCGCTTTGGCACAACATCAAACTATATGAATAGCTATAAGAACATTAGGTCATTTGTTCATTTATAGTCATTTTAATTGCTTTGGCACAAAGTGCATTGAGCAAGCCTTGCAGATCAAAACAGTTTGCATTAATTTGCTATTGAATGATTATACTCTCAAATGCAATTATACACATGTTCATTGTGTAAATCCCTACATGCTAAATAGAACAACCAACAATCACAATAACCTGCCACACATATATTAGATAAATAATAGATATGTGGTATTGTTGTAATAGTTGTCAGATGGTTAGACTTAGAATGGGAACCAATTCAATTTCCTCACAATTTAAAGCAATGTATGTCCAGGTAATTATTCATCATTGTACACTACACAGTGCTGTAATCTCCTTGTCTTTCAGTATTGACAAGTACAACCTGTATATGCAGAATATGTTACGCAATGTGGGATATGTGTAGCAGCACGCGGAGGACCAACAGCATATTAGGAAGGTGGTCACAATGGCACATCGGTGTACTAACATGATATTCTCTTGCATTAGGCAGAAGCTCCTCATCAATATTGCAAAAGGTTATCAGAGAAGTCAACGATACAGCACATCAGCAGTGACAGACAGATTACGTCAATCTTATTACGAGAATGCCCTGAACACCGTCCCGTTATTGTGGGTGGACTGGAATCTGCTATTGATGGACAAACTGGAAACCACAACCTCTTTCATCTCTAAACTAAGTCTGACTGCATTGTGATGGAAGACATTACTATAACTGAAGTGAGCAAAAGGGACGGGGGCCAATATCACTCATTATGAAAGTGTGAGATATACTGTATGATACAGATATAGTAACCTTGTATTATATTATATAATTTACAGTCTGAATATGTGTAAAAACTGCTCACAATCAGAGCTGGAAATTCATGTGTTACAGAAAGCATGAGTACGCTTACATGTCGTGGTTTGTTGGTTTGTTTATTTTGGGTTCAAATTTCAAGCGTGCACAAAGTTTTAAATGACGTCTGTTTGAATTTTGCTTTCCTAGTGGCTTTTTGAACTGGCCGACAAGAAAAATATACACTCACATATATACTATTGTCAGTTTTATTAAATCTTCCCTTGCACATATTACTCAACAAATGCATATAACTACGTTAACTTAATTTAGTCTTGTCAGCACTTTATCCATTTGTATTGGGACAACATAAATATTTTTGTTGGCATTAACTGAAACCGCACTAATTTGTAGTTCCTTTGCATTGCTTTGAATGAAACTGTATAGGGAGAGCAAATGTTGAAATTAAGTGTCATTTTTTGTTTTGTTTTTGTGTGTGTGTGTGTGTGTGTGTGTGTGTGTGTGTGTGTGTGTGTGTGTGTGAGCGTGTATTTATCACTTTGTGGGGACCAAATGTCCCCATAAGGATAGTAAAACCCGAAATTTTTGACCTTGTGGGGACATTTTGTCGGTCCCCATGAGGAAAACAGCTTATAAATCATACTAAATTATGTTTTTGAAAGCGTAAAAATGCAGAAAGTTTTCTGTGAGGGTTAGGTTTAGGGGTAGGGTTAGGTTTAGGGGATAGAATATAAAGTTTGTACAGTATAAAAACCATTATGTCTATGGAAAGTCCCCATAAAACATGGAAACACAACATGAGTGTGTGTGTGTGTGTGTGTGTGTGTGTGTGTGTGTGTGTGTGTGTGTGTGTGTGTGTGTGCAAGATGAATAGAAGGGGAGAATAGTTAGTATTTAATGTTTGTTAAGTTGATGAGTGCAGCTTGAGCAATGATTGAGGATGACAAACGTCTAACACTTCTGTAATGCTTTGCCATTGAGCTATTTTTGTGGTAAGAATGTACTTTGTTGACATTCTTCCCAATACATTTACCGTGACATCGCAAACTGTTGCTAGCCAATTGTTGACTGAAAGAATAAATGCTGACGCTTCATTATGAAGTAAAACAAACATAATAATAATACTACGTAACAAATCTAAATAGTTAGTCTGTACTCCCAAAGCCAATTAACTTGAATTTCTTTAGTTCATACAACTAAACCGTTGCTTGTTGGAACTACTCAACACTGTTGCGTGGAACCACTTGAACCCACTTTTTTCAGCTAATCCATCAGTTTATTTTTGAATAAGTTGTGTCAGGTGGCAGTCTTTCCTCATAAGACTTGTTTTTCTGCAATTGTTGGGGCTGTCTTGAACTAGTTTTAAGTTAGTTAGTTAGTTCGTTTTGAAACATTGCTGTATTGCTAATGCCTTTGGTAAATTATCTAAATACATAACCTTATAATATTGGTAATATAAAATTATTTTGACCTATCACAAATTGCTTATTTGATTATGTGTTTGTCTGCGAGTGCTGAATCTGCTTAAAGCTTTTGTTGGAATTTATTTGATCGATGAGACAGTTCATGAAAAATGGGCCATTTTTCACACTGAAACAAATCATATTATTTACTAAATCATATTACTTGTGATCTACACTAATGTGTGTTTCTCTTCTTTGCTTTTGGTTAATGTTATTCTCATTAAATCAACATGGACAAAGCGATTCATGGACATGACGTGGAGAGTACACATTTTTAAATAAAGTGTAATTTTATGCATTTTTGAGCAAGATGGGAAAAGGGGGAGGCTAATGGGAGGTTTCATGTTGTTATTTTGTGGTTTAGACGTGATTCTGGTGATGCGTGGAGTTTTTGCTTAGGTTGAGGGAAGGTACACATCATGCTATATGTTGCTTTACTCTAGGAACAATTACTACTTAGCATTTATCATGCTAATGTATGCTATTGCAAGCTAGAAGTTAGCTAACTAGTATAACCTTGTTACATAAATCATCAATTTGACATAAATATATTATGTCAAATGGAAGAAATGAATCATGTCAAGGACACATAGTCTTTTGAACTAATATGACACCAGATATAAATACAAATGATCTGTCAACTTTTGTCATCTTCAGATCTTGTAGTTACTTTAGATAGAGTTTTAATTGTTGGTGATTTCAACATTCACATAGATAACGAAAATTACACTTTGGGATTGGCATTAATTGCGATTCTCAACTTTCTTAGAGTCAGACAAAATGTGACAGGACCAACCATAATCATTTGCTAGATTTCATTCTGTCATCTGGAGTGGATGTTGATAATATAGCAATTCTGCAGCAGAGCGATGACATCTCAGATCATTACCTCGTCTCTTGTTTGCTGCGATCAGCTAATGTCACTCAATCTTCACCACGCTATCGTTCAGGTAGAACTGTTATTCGACCATTAAAGACAGCTTCACTGATAATCTTTCAGAATTGTCTCACATACTCAGTAAGCCAAAAAGTCTAGAAGAACTTGATGTAATAACAGAAAATGTAAATACAGTCTTCTCTAGCACTCTTGATGGTGTCGCCCCCCTTCTATTAAAGATAATTAAAGAAAAATGCCCTGCACCATGGTACAATGATCACACTGATGTTTTCAAGAGAGCAGCTCAGAAAATGGAGTGGAAGTGGATGAATACAAAATTAGAGGTATTTCGCAGTGCATGGAAGGATAGTGTCTGTAGCTACAGACTGGCACTCAAAGCTGCCAGATCAGCATGTTATAGCAAACTCAATGAAAAATAACGACAACAATAATAGGTGTGTATTTAGTACTGTGGCTAAATTGGTTAGTAAGCATCGACTGAACCAGATATTCCGTCGCATCACAATAGTAATGACTTAATTAATTTTTTTACTGATAAAATAGAAATAATCAGAAATAATGGCCCTGGATTGGAATTATGCAATCAACTGTCAGGGTGGGGAGGGTTACTTTTGAAATGTATTCCACTACAGATTACAGAATACATGCTGTAAAATATTCATATTCCGTTAGATTACTCGATTACAGAATACATGCTGTAAAATGTAATTTGTAACATATTCCTTTAGATTACTCAAGGTCAGTAACGTAATCTAAATACTTTGGATTACTTCTTCAGCACTGGTAGATTTTTTCACTTGTTTTGACTATAAAACTCTGCCAGTACAGTAAGACAAAATACACATGTTAAAAATACATTCTCTGAAAAACTCCGATTTTTAGATATTTTTAAAGGAAAACAATACAAAAATTATTATCAAGAATACAATTTTTGCCCTGATATCAAAGATCCAAAGGTTTTTTTGTAAAGCTGCTTTGAAATTATGTGTGTTCTACAAATATACAAATAAAAATGACTTGACTTTTTTGTGTCGTCAATGAGAATGTATTTAACACTTTCATAACTGTATTGAAAATTAAATAACTTCATCAATAAAAATGCTTGCATGCATTGTTTATTTAAGGCAATGTTAAAGAAATGTAACACAAATAAAATGTAAATTGGGAATACTATAACTCTAACAAAACAGAATTGTTTAATTAATGTGTAACATGATTCAGGTAGAGGGCATTGTTTGCACAGCTCAATCAAAGGTGTTGCAGAAGTCTTTCTGGCAGCACTTGATGTTGATGTAAGCGTTCTGTTTCACCATCTCACAGTCCGACATGGCCATGCACTTTTGGTAATGTCCGTCTATTTAAAAAAAAACAAAAAAAACAGAACATTTATCAAACCATTTTTCAATCTATGAACATTTATAGAAACATTAATGTTTGATATATTCAGGATACAGCATATGTAATATTATCTATATGCTTCAGCTATTCATTTCTGAATTTATGTGCTTGTATGGTGAAACTTCTGGGATCTAGTTCTTGGTGGTGGCGTAGTGGCTAAAGCACAGGGCTGTTAATCAGAAGGTCACAGGTTCTAACCCCACAGCCACCACCATTGTGTCCTTGAGCAAGGCAGTTAACTCCAGGTTGCTCTGGGGGGATTGTCCCTGTAATAATTGCACTGTAAGTTGCTTTGGATAAAAGTGTCTGCCAAATCCATAAATGCAGTTCTTGAAATTAGTTGTATTTAATTCTTTTGAAGCTAACATTTTGATCTTGGAAAAAAGTCCAGTTTGTCAACTACCCATTTGTAGTTTAAAGTCGACAAGTACTTGAAAGTACTAATGATACATCTTATGGACTCTGGGCATCGCACTCACATGGATGTCTGCGGAACTTGGCAGCAGCACACGCGCCTTTCTCCGGTGGGCAGGTTACTGCGGTGACCTCACAGGCTCCTCCTGCTTTAGCTGGGACACAGTAATTGCAATCCAGGGCCATACCTTAAACACACAGGGGCCTATGTTACATTCTCAATTTTTGGTGTGTGCACACACACACACAACCTTATTTATAATGTTATTAAAGAAATAGTTCACCCAAAAAAGGAAAATTCTCTCATCATTACTCACCCTCAAGCCATCACAGATGTGTATAACTTTCTGTCTTCTGCTGAACACAAACTATGGTTTTTAGAAGAATATCTAATCTCTGTAGGTCAATACAATGCAAGTGAATGGGTACCAAAACTTTGAAGCTCCAAAAGCACATAAAGGCAGCATAAAAGTAACCCATTCAACTCCAGTGGTTAAATCTATGTCTTCATAAGCGATATGATAGGTGTGGGTGAGAACTATAACTATCTCTATCAAACTCATATCAATCTCTTTCACGTTCACATTCTTCTTTTTATGTTATTGGTGATTCACATTATTGTGCATATAGCCACCTTCTGGGCAGAGAGGAGAATATATAGTAGAAAAGGACTCACTCATACCTATCATATCACTTCAGAAGACATGGATTTAACCACTGGAGTTGTATGGATTACTTTAATGCTGCCTTTATGTGTTTTTTGGAGCTTCAAAATGTTGGTACCCAATCACATGCAGAGGGCCATACTATTATAAAAATCGTTGTTTTTATTCAGCAGAAGAAAAGAAGTCATACACATCTGGGATGGTATGGTGAGTAAATGATGAGAGAATTTAAATTTTGGGGTGCGCTATCCCTTTAAATGCATAGTTATTTGTACTCAGAATAATATTAGTCATCATAATCTTTCTGAAATGTTTCTTTGTTTATTCTGCTTTTTATTTTCAGCACAGATCTGTATGCCAAGCAGGGTTGGTTGCGTCATAGACAATCTGAAGTCCGTTTTATGACAGGAAATCACTATGCAAACTCACTGCCTGTCACCACCAGCACAAGAGCAATAGCCAATATGAGGACCTTCATCATTCTGTGAAACAAAACAAACATCACAACTATTGAATTAATTGGACACATTTCACATTTAAGTATAAAGAAAATAACTAATATTTATTCTAGTCTGCAAATTTTACACTGCATAGAAACAACAACTAAACATCCTTAAAACTAATATATATATATATATAATTTACTTGAGAATCAAAATTGAGATAATAGACTTGTTTGCAGAGAATGCATGGTGAATTTAATGTATTTATTTTAACCCATTGATGTTTAATAATTTTTATCAGTAAACAAGACAAAACAATATAGTAAGATTATGATATACTTGTGGAGAAAAGCACTTGTATAAATCATAACTTACCAGAAATGATGTATTATCATAATTAATATGACTGAAGCACCACATTTAACCACATGCCATAAAATATCTCCCAGCAGATCAATAAAGTGCTATCTTATCTTAACTTATCTCATATGAAGTACATACATCTGATTTACATGTAGATAATGTGCACGCCTTAACGTAATGTGTAAAAAGTCCCAAAATAAAATGTGACCCTTTCCAGAAAGAATTGTACATTTGTCAGTGAAACTCACCGTTGTACTGCTGTTCTGTGGTCTGATGAGTGAAACTGTACTGCTCTTTATGTCTATATGAAACCTCACCTTTTTCCTACAGGTTTCTTATCTCTCTCTCTCTCTCTCTCTCTCTCTCTCTCTTTGCAAACAGACCAAGGTCTATCATTGGTTATGACACAGCAACATTAAACAGTACTTCCCAACTTTATCTGTGTACATTTGTGTATTGTAGTGTTTTGATGTAGAGACTTCTGCCATTTTCAGCTGCTGGCCTCTTTAGATGGGGTTAAGGAAGTAGAATGTGTAAGTTTCCTGTGGCCATTACACAACCTTTCCCTCACTGAGTCCATGCATACTATACTACTGTAACTATTTCTGCCATATAAAGATATTGCAGAACTAGCAGTACTAAGTTGCAATCTTTGCTGGAGTATTTTGAACTTTAGGTTGGGCCAGTGGTTGTCTCTTCATCGGACTGAGATGGAGGCGTCAGAAGTTTCTGGGGGGTCCCATGAGTAAGACTAGGCCATGAGTCAGAGTAGTATGTAATCATGCCATACTGAATTTAGCAAAAAGGCCAAAGTATACTTTGGTTGTCCTTGTTGCTGACCACACACGGACAGTCCTCGTTAATGCACATCGTGGGCGTATGCACCTTCCATTGACTGTAATAAAAGACATTTACAAAGCAGTTGTAGTGTGCATGCATCAAACTCGTTTGTATTCGCTCGTGGTCAAAAGAGTATACTTTGAAAGGCAATGCGGTCATCCAAGTACAATCTAATCCAGAACGCAGAAAAACAAAGTATGCTGGCCTTATGACTCCAACCAAGCCCAAAATACAAGTTAATAACATTAGTTAACATGAACTAACAATGAATACTTTTACAGAATTTTTTAATCTTGGTTAATGGTAATTTAAAGGGATAGTTCACCTTGAAAGTGAAAAAGTGAAAGTGAAAGTGGAGCTCTATAGTAAATAATTCTTGTTTTGTTTCTTACCCACACATATCATATAGTTTTTGAAGGTATGGATTTAACCTCTGGGATCTTATGGGTTACTTTTATGCTGGTTTTATCTGCTTTTTGGAACTTCAGATTTCTGACCAGCATTCACATGCATTGAAAGGACCAACAAAGCTGAAATATTAGTTTAACAATCTTTGTTTGTGTTCTGCTGAAGAAAGAGAGTATTCATATCTAGGATAGCATGAGAGTGAGTAAATGATGAAAGAATTAAAATTTTTGGGTGAACTATTCCTTTAAGTTCACATAAACCAAGATTAATAAATGCTGTAAAATTATGTTAATGTTAACAAATGGAACCTTATTGTACATTGTTAACAAAGAGTTATAAGGTCTATTGCTTCCTTGTAGCATATCATGGTATCATGGGGTTTGCAAGCCCAGGCTGAACTAGTTAAGGGAGCTGTACTGATCAGGTGATTGATTTACAGTAAACCAATTAAAGGGATAGTACACACAAAAATACACCCTTATGCAGAGGTTAAATTGGTCCGATATTTTGTTCCGGCACCTTTGATTCAAGAAAGAAAAAACTGTGAAACTATAGTATAATTATACAATGTATTTGTATCAAACTACAAAAGGGGGGTTTTCAATAGGGGGGTTTTGGCACCAGATTCTCCACCTGATATTAGGATTTCCCCACTTCCAAAATCCCAATTTAACCCCTGCCCTTGTGATATTCCAAATCCCTATGACTTTCTTTCTTATGTGAATGACAAAATGAGATTTTAGGCAGAATGTTACTGTAGCTTCAGTCACATAGATAGATAGACAGACAGACAGACAGGCGGACGGACAGACAGAGATGGACGGACCGACGGACAGACAGACAGACAGACTGACAGACAGACAGACAGACTGACAGACAGAGATGGATGGATGGATGGATGGATGGACAGACGGACGGACAGACAGAGATAGATATATAGATAGATAGACAGACAGACAGACAGAGATGGATGGACGGACGGACGGACGGATGGACAGACAGAGATGGATAGATAGATAGACAGACAGACAGACAGACAGACAGAGATGGATGGATGAATGGATGGATGGATGGACGGACGGACGGACCGGACGGACAGACAGACAGAGATGGATGGATAGATAGATAGACAGACAGACAGACAGACAGAACAAGTACCACCCCAGTGACAGCTTTGAGAGTGTAGTTTATTGTTCCATGTTTATATTCTTGCAGCCAGAGCTGTGTAGGCCTGCCTTGTTTTTGGCTCCGGACCGTAAATCTGAGCTTTAACACAATGCATTCTGTCATTGTGTATCTCACCCGACTGAAGTCCAATATCAGCAGAGCCCAGTGTAAGAGAAACTGTCCATTATGCAAAAAATGCTAAGCTCGCTATTGTGGAGATTTTGTGGGCAAAACCTCGCAATAACCCTTTATAACATATAGGCCATAAATACCCGACAGTCAAGATATTTCCCTCTGGTTGCTGTCTTTCTAACTCTTGTGGATGGTTGCACTGGAACCAAGCAGGGAACAATGTCACAGTATTCAGGGAAGGTGGGTACTGTAGTTATATTTGGAGTTTGTTTTTTGGGTATATTTCCTGACCAATCAAAACAACAATTTATGCACATACATAAATTGACGTACACTGCAGTTTTAGTTATACACAAAATATAGTCATGCATATATATGTTCAATGGATATTCAATGTTAATTTGCACAACTGTTTTGTGCACGCTTGCACACCAGCAAAATGTGTCCGTTTTTTTAGTACATGACATTATATTGACAGATGACTGGACATAGTGGTCCCAAAAAGTATTTGAACACTTAAATCACACTTAAAAATGTATGAATATCATTATTTTCTTGTCTAATTCAGTGAAATTATAGAAATAATAAATTGCATGTGTGACCTGAGTGTCCAAAATTGTCCAAATACATTTGGGTATCTGTACCCAAATCAGGGTCAGAAATTTTGGGTGGCTCATAATGGATCCAAAATGTTTAATTTGGGAGCAATAAATGCCCTCGTAATGAGGGTGTTTTTTTATTTGTAACCCCTGATATAGTTACTATATTATAGTCCTGATTAATTATACTATAGCATAAAATATGAATTAATGTTGATTTAATTTGTAAGCGGGCAATATAACAATCTTCAGAATTTGTATTAATGAACCAATTAAAGGTATAGTTCACCCAAAAATAAAAATGAAGTCATTGTTTACTCACCCCTGTGTTGTTATAACCCTATATGACTTTCTGTCTTTTCTTAACACAAAGGGAGAAATTGTGAAAAAAAAAATGTGATGTATATGATGTCATACAATGGCAGTTTATGGTGACCACCTCTTCAAACTAAAAAAATGACAGAAATAGACAATTCAGAAGTCCAATAAATTATTCTATGATTGTTATGAAAGCATACAATAAGGTTTGTTGTGAAACAAACTGAAATCAAATGTATTATTTAGTTAAAATGTTCACTGACCGTTGATCTCCTATGCACGTTCATGATAGGGCACAAGAGCAACAGTTCACTTAGCCTATATGACATTAGGGCGTTCAAGCAAAACTCGTTTAGTTTATCTAAAAACAGGTCCTCCAAAGCGATAGTGACAACAGAACACAACGCAGCTGCATGCAAAACAGAGAACAGAACTTACTAAACATGTCTGAAGAGTTTGTAGCCGAAGAATTAATGCATTTCTATGCCCAGCCAAATTTGTTCTTGTTTTGTTTTTGGACAGTTCACAGAGGAGAGAATTATCTGCGCAATGCCAAAAATAGAAACCAAGCGAACGATAGAATGGACAATCGCTCATCACTGCTGGTTAGGACAAAAACACTGATAACCATAGAAAATATATCTTTTAACGTGTGTCATTAGCCGTCAGTTTAAAACACGTTGTGACTGTGGCTGCCTGTAGTCTAATCTATGTTTCTGTTTGATTTCCGAAAACTCTGTTAAAAAAAGGCTGGGCATAGAAATGCATCAATTCTTTGGCTACAATCTCTTCAGACATGATTAGTAAGTTCTGTTCTCTGGTCCAATATTTGGCTGTTTTTATTGGGGGAGAAATTGCTTATTTTTCTTTAATTACTGTGAAATTAACAGATTTAATGAGATTCATTATTATTGCCATTCAAAAAGAACCATTCATAATTGACCTAAATCGGAAGGTTATTAATGCAGTTGCTCGATCTGTACTGTAACAAGCAATTCTAATTTGCATTTGCTCTATATGCTCTGCTGGTCTAATGCCAGTTTAGTGTAAGAAACATTGCATGATGGAAAGAGTTCACAGTGTGATACTGATTTATGAATCTCAAACTGTGAACTCATGGAGCTTCATCTTCACAGAGTCTGTTACACCACAAGTAATTGCCTCAATATGTCAATACATTCACGAGTATTTCCTTAAAAGGACAATTCACCCAAAAATTATAATTATGTCATCATTTACTCACCCTCATGTTGTTCCAAGCCTGTTTGACTCTATTTCCTCTCTGGAAAATGAAAGATGTGGCCTCCATTCACTTTCACAGTGAGGACCAAAGATGCAATGAAAGGGAATGGGGACTGAGGCTAACATTTTGCCAAACATCACCTTTTGTGTTCCAAGGAAGCGGGGTTGGGGAGTAACGGAATACATTTAACGGGATTCAAATTTAAAATACAAAATATAAGTAACTGTATTCCACTACAGTTACAATTTGAATGACTGGTAATTAGAATATTGTTACATTCAAAAAAATTATTTTGCATTTTATTGTCATTTGTTTCATTTAATATTTAGTCATTTTCAGATGGAAAACATTTATAAATATAAATGATGCGATCCAAAGTGTATTTGAACAGCGGTGAAACACTTTCTTATGATGTGTTACATTTATACGAGCAGACAGAGAGGTTTGAAGTACGTTTGAAGTAAGTTTGGAGCAGAAGAAATAGAAATAAACTTTGTGTAAATTGTTAGCTTTACGCTAAGCTAAAATTTTTAGCCAATAGCTAAATATTTCTAATATTTCTAGCCATTTTACATGCACGTTACCAGACACGATCATATTTTTTAGCAAGAAAATTCATGTTAGATCATAATTTCTTATTTTCTAGTAAGACCTTTAATATTAGGGCAAAAATTTTATTCTTGATAATAATTTTTGTATTGTTTTCGTGTAAAAAACATCTAAAAATCCTTAAAAAAAGATCAATTTGATTTATCTTGTTTTAGAAACAACACTGTATAAGATATTTAGGTTTTTCAGAGAATGTATTTTTAACATGTGTATTTTGTCTTACTGTACTGGCAGAGCTTATATAGTCCAAATAATGGAACAAATCTACCAGTGCTGAAGAAGTAATCCAAAGTATTTAGAATACGTTACTGACCTTGAGTACTCTAACGGAATATGAATATTTTACAGCATGTGTTCTCTAATCTGTAGTGGAATACATTTCAAAAGTAACCCTCCCAACCCTGCAAGGTGACGTTACTTAAAGTTTTTGGGTGTATTATCCCTTTAAACAGTTCTATCCATTAGTAAATGTGACAACCCTCGCTAGTGTTCTACGAGGGGCAGTGTTTCACAGGCAGGAAGCTGGAGGTGTCTGGAGACTGTGATAACTTCCAGGATCATGGATTCATGAACAGAGCAAACTCCATCCGTGTGGAAAGTGTGGCTTGGTTGTGCTTTGACCATCCAGACTTCAAAGGACAGCAGTACATTCTGGAGAAAGGAGAGCATCCGGACTTCCAACGCTGGAATGCCCACAATGATCACATGGGCTCCTGCAAGCCAATCAAAATGGTAAGGATGAATATGCACTAGCATACTGCAAAATAATGTCTCCTGCATATGATTTTTGTCAAAAAGTATGGGAAACAGTATGCAGTGTGCAGTGATACTTTTTTCAACAAGTAATGGTGAGACATGACAAAACACTACATTGTTTTATGTCGTATTGTATTGGGTACGCTGCAGCTGAGAATAACCTGGCAGTGATGAAACACGCCTCTCTCAATGGAAATCCAAAAACTTTTAAGTTAATTGGTTCTGTACAGTTCATACAAGCGAACCAATTAAAACATTCTAATTAATTTGAGCTCCTGCAAAAAAATAACTGCGCCCAGATAACAATTTATGTTTTAAGAATGTTTTCCTAACATTTCCATTAGGTAGAGAAAATGTTATTTGAAAGTTCTGGGAATGTTCCAAACGCCCAGTTTTTTTAAAGTTTAAAGTTTTTTTTGTTATAGGACAGTTTTTTTTTAACAATGTAGTAACGTTTAAAGAACTTTCCACTAACTTTGTATGAATAACATTTTCATGCTAATGTTTATCAATGACAGAAAAACATTAAAAGAACATTCTTGTCACGATTCCCTGGTTGTCTGCCCCGTGTTTTCCATGTCACCGTCACCATGGTTCCCAGTGACATGGAAAACACGGGGCAGACAACCAGGGAGTCGTGACAGAGTGTTGGGGACCGGGGACCATGGTGACGGTGACATGGAAAACATGGGGGAGACAACCAGGGAATCGTGACAGACCGGGAACCATGGTGACGGTGACATGGAAAACACGGGGCAGACAACCAGGGAATCGTGACAATTCTTATGATGTTACAGAGAAGCATAATTCTCGTGGGAAGATGTCGGGATTCATCAGGCATGCCATCCAATCACATCACAGCCTCCACTTTATAAGACCTATCAGCTGTCTCTCATTGTTGGCATACTTCCATTGTTTTCACCCTCCTCCACCCCATCACCACCAGTTTAGGTCCCGTCCTGGGCGAGGATAAGCTCCGCTCCCCTGCCATCATCGCTTTTTAAGCTTTTTAAAGAACATTAGCCAAAGTTCTGAGAATGTTCCCTGTTAGCTTTGAAGTAAATTATTTCGGTAACTGAAATTGTTTATCAGTATGTATTTTAGTTCATACAAAAGTGCTTTATGAGTTCTATTAATTATAAATTATTTTGTTTAATTTAGTATGTTTTATTTAGCTTGAAATTATTTGCTAATTGAGGTCATAATTATTTTTGTGCCAAATACATTCTGTAAAATTATTATAGCTAAATAATGGAAATGAAATACTAGGCCTATTTGTTAGTTATATTTTTAAATAATTTTCTATCTTTAATAGCTTCAATAACTTCAGTAGTTCTGTAGCTCCTTTTTTGTTTTGCCTTAATATCAAAATATCAATACGAGAAAGGCTAACACAATGTAATTATAGTAAAAGACACATGCACAAATGTATTAATAAAATAAGATTGTTTTACCTACTAGTTATTGGTAATTCAATATATAAGAACTGATTCAAGAGAAATTTAACAATTATCAAATATTGTTAAAACTGAGGTTGATAACACGTCTGGTTCATTCCTCCGGTCATGTCAAGTATGTTGCATTGGGTGTTTAATACTCTGTAGAATGTACTCAAAAAGTAGTCGGTTTACTTAATTAAAATGAACTAAAGCAACACAATTCTAGAACATTTTGTCACAACTTCATTTTTTTGTGTTCTATGCATTTAAATTTGTAAAATGGTCTGTGCTCAAAAATGAGCCACCAGTTAAAGGAGTAGTTCGCCTAAAAATGGAAAACACACTTTTACACACTCATTTACTCACCCTTATGTTGTTCAAAACCCATATGCTGGGTTTTTCTTGGAACATAAAAATTTATATTTTAAGCAGCTCTTTTCTATAGAACAACAGTTTATAGTCAAGCTTCAAAAAGGACACAATCTATAAAGCACTATTAATCATAACAGTAGTTCAAATGGCAAGTGCACTATATTCCACGCTTTCTGGGGCCATACAACAGACTACTTTTGTGATATGTTATAATGATTTTAGTTTTTTATCTTTGGACCTTGCCAGCAGTGATCAATATGAACTGTTTTTGTATGTAAATGAGCAGCGTTGTGTTAAGATTCTACTGGGGGAAAGAACTCTATGAGGGACAAACTTTAGAGCAGTCATTTTTCAGATACATCAGTGATGAAAATAATTATTCAATTCAATTCAAATGATATTCGTCTTTTCTTTGAGACGGCACAACAAAGAAATAAAAGATAACTGAAACAGGCAAATTGCTAGCAAGGCAAACGGTGTTTGTCTTGTAATGTGTAAACTTAAAAAAAAAACATGTATCTTTTAAAACCAAAAATTATGAAATTGTTGGCCTTTATCGGATTTCAAGCCTTTAGTCAGAAAATTATTGCATTCAACACCTTTACTATTATAAACGACCAAAGAGGACCATTATATCTATGACCTCAACACCCGTGACCCCACACCCCAAAATAATAATTGATCTATTGTCACACATTATACATACATTTCTGCATATATACAGTGAATTTATTTTTTTTTTTTCACATATCCCAGCTAAGCTGGGGTCAGAGTGCAGGGTCAGCCATGATACGGCACCCCTGGAGCAGCTAGGGTCAAGGGCCTTGCTCAAGGGCCCAACAGTGGTATCTTGGCGGAGATGGGACTTGAACCTCCAACCTTCTGGTCATTAACCCTGAGCCTCAACCACTGAGTCCCAAAATTTTTTGGTACCCACAATGTTCAAGACATGGTTATGGCCTTGATTTAAACTAACAGTGCAACAGTTTCACTGTCCTTACACTTGCTCACCTGGCATACATAAATGATTACTAAGATAAATTAAGTTGCACTAATGCAAGAAAATGTATAAAACCTTTATGAAGTTGAGTGAAGTTGAGTTACTACTATAGTACATTGATTTGACCTATTCCAACTAATCCAACTGACTTAATATGAATGTAAGACATTAAATTGCTTGTAAAAACTTTCTCAAATTCAATTAAGTAGGTTCATGACTTTTTAATGATTTTTGACTGTGTACTGCACATTTTGGCAAGATAATACCTGTTCCCATGCATACAGACCCTGTACAAAGTATAATGCATTCTGCCAAGGGCGTAGATTTGGCTTGAACATAGGGGTAGGAGTTGGCTTGAACATTGCATGAGTAGTGGTCTTCTCCAGACCATAGGATTCAGCAAGAACTGTCTCGGCTCCATTAAAGTCTATGGAGATGGCGCGTAAGTTACATAAAACTTGAAAAAGCTTTATTATTGAAACAAAAGCTGAAAGTGTTTTAGCACAGTGTGTAACTAGCGGGTCGTGACCCGAAAATGGGTCACGGGTCTGTTCTGATTGCGGACAGCAGTACAAATAACACAATATTGTTAAGGATCGAGTTGGGTCATTATTTGATGTCCAATGTAAAATCTGCATCCTGAAGCAAGACCAGTTGAGGGCGACTGTAGACAATGGACAATGTACGACAACTAACTATCTCTTTCTCTCTTTTCACTCAAATCCATTTCAGTTTTGTTGCGTGATTGGTATGATAAATAACTATATATTTGTTTTGCCAAATCATTTGCACCGTACAATGTGAAACTAAATGACTGTAGTGTAAGATAAAAATGAAAGTGTCTCTATCTTGGTTTAGTTGGGTGATGTACGAGGAGCCGAACTACCGTGGCCGCATGTATATTGTGGAGAGAGGAAACTACTGCTCATTTATGGAGTGGCAAGCTGAGAATCCCAACATTCAGTCATCCGTAGGGTGGTCAACAATTTCTAAACCTTTAAACCCAGCAGCCTGGCTCTAAGAATCAACACAACTGCTCTATAAGACGTTCTAGTTTATTGACCATCTGGAACAGCTGAGCTTTGATTTGTAAATCACAGAGCGTTTTGCTTTTAATCTCAATGATAACAGACAGAATTTCAATGATAAATCGGTTGTTTAAAAAGAAAATGTCATTAGCACTGTAATATTGTATCTAAAATTTTGTCTGTTTTACTTTGTGGTTGTCTTGAGGCAACGAGCTGAAATAAAAGTGAATTGTGAAAGAGTTGCTGCTCTCGTGGTTTATTATTTTAGACCTGAAATCAAATATGGTGGCTTCCGTACGTCAATAAAATAAATCTCACTGGTTCGTGCGACATGCCATCATGCTCCTAGGTCAAGAGATGCAGTGAGAACCAGTGAGGTTCGATATTTTCGACAGAGTCATAATTTTTATATCAGAGATTTAGTAAGGATTTATTTGATTTGAGAATGAATAATGACTTGACTTCACAAGACTTGGAAGCCATACGGGGCAGTGGTGGCTCAGTGGTTGAGGCTCAGGGTTACTGACCAGAAGGTTGGGGGTTCAAGCCCCAGCACCACCAAGATGCCACTGTTGGGCCCTTGAGCAAGGCCCTTATCTGCTCCAGGGGGATTGTCCCTGTAATAAGTGCACTGTAAGTCGCTTTGGATAAAAGTGTCTGCCAAATGCATAAATGTAAATATAGTGCATGAGTCATAACGATTCATATCACTTAGGTTTCAGTTTTTTTCTCCTTGTTGGAGCTTGACAAACCAGAGTCACTATTCAGTTTCAATGAATCGCAAATAATAGTTGTAAAGACTATTTAGATATTGACCTTTTGTGTTCCACGAAAGATAGAAAATCATACTGGTTTGGAGCAGCATTAGTTTGAGTAAATAATGACAAGTGTTTTCATTTTTGAATGAACTATTCCTAACAGATAATACCTAGAACCAATACACCGATCTGAAGAACCTACAATGAAATATGAAAAAACCTCAAGGGAACTCAAAAACACTTTTGTTGTCTATGTTGCTTCATTGGCTCAAATACAACACACAAAACCTTTGCTCGTTTTTAAAGTAAGAGCATCACTAGTTGTGGATGACTGAAATGTCATTGCAGTTCAGCTGTAATATGCTGACCTATCATGAATTTGCCACTGAATAGAGATTTTGACACCTGTTGTGAAGTAAATTAAGTCATTTTCTGCAAAATACAGCAAATGTTTTGAAACAAAGTTAAACTTTTTGGTCTATCTTTCACTCAGAGTCTGAGCAGCTAGTTAAAAGATAGCCTTGTTAGCTACTTGGTTGGAAAACAGAGCGAGTCTTTGTATTGGAAAGTCTGATAGAGGGGAATATCCTGGGTTTGTTCGTGACAGCTAAGTATCCGGGGGTCTGGGGGAGGAATGTGACCCTCTGAAGTTTTTGTTAGCAGGAGGGAACAGAATGGACAAAGCCATGACCTTTGGGGTCAACCAGCACTCTTTCTCTCACTCTTTGTGTTTTTTAATGCAATCGATTGGCTGTATAGAGAAGAAAAGGGATGACAGGACCAAGATTAGCTAAGGTTCGTTCACAAAAGATTTGAAACTTTCAAAAGTCCACTCAGGTCTTAAAATAATGCAGTTGAGTATCAGATGATATGTTGTTATCTTGAAATAGTACAGTTTTAAATAGGTCAATTTAAAAAAAGAACAATTGTACACAATGTATATTGTTCAAGCTTATAGCACTATTTTATTCATGTTATTTTGTTGCTTTATTTTATTGCTCACTTGCATTATATGTTGGAAATTTGAGTCCAGTGATGAAGCAGGACGTCAGTCATTTGCTTCAAAGTCCACAATCTTTATGTAAATACAGTTTTTAAAAAAAGTACAAATAAATAGTTTATAGGGCAATATTAATTTCAACTGAGTTTTAGAAATATAATTAGTTGTATAGAATAATTCAATTAGGATTTACTGCTTTTAGTAGAATTATGATAACACAGTTAAATGATGAAGCATTATGTTTTATTTAGTTTAATATTTAATTTTAATGTACATTTTAAAATGGTTAAACATACAGATTGCAAAACTGACCAATATCTGTTGTTCAAGCTTATGGGGGCATTATTATTTAATTTTATTGCTTTCAGTTGAGCTTTACACTTAAGATATCTGATATCATGGTACAATTAGAATTAGTAAGTGCATTATCTGCTGTTCAAATTCATGGGACAATAAGTTTGTATTGCTTTCAGTTGAGTTTAGGTGTGTGATAGATAATAGTGTGTGATAAAACATGACAAACGTCATTATTTTTATCCTCAGTGTCTGGTAATTAATGTTTAATTTTAATGAATTTTAAACTGCACAGGTAACAAATAGTAACATTAAAATTGTGCAATTAATAATAATAATAATGCTTTATATAATAAGCACTTTCTCACAGTCAAGGTCCCTTTACAATAGAATGAAAATATGACAACATACAAAACAGCCACATCGTGCTAATCTAATAAATAAATAAAAATAACAATTTAAAGATGTAGAGGTGTACTATACAGTACTGTGAAAAACATGAGTTTAGACAATAAGACAAAGATGAGAAAGTTGAACACAATATCTGTTTTTTGGGACAATTTTTATTTTAATTTGATCAATGTTATTGCTTTAGAGTCCCATGATTGAGTGTAGCTACATCATTAATTCAGTCCACAGTGGCCCTGATGAACATCCGGGTTTCCCCGCTGGCACCGCTGTTGTTCGGCTCTCAGAAGCCATTTTGGACGCTATACAGCTTTTCGCTTGTCAGTCCCTTCCTGCCCCTCTCCAACTGCCCCAGCAGCGTGCTGTTCCTGAGAGAAAAACACAAGTGGGGTTATTCCTTCTCCAAGCGTTCACCATTCTCAAGAGCTCCTCAATGCAGCCCAAGTATGCCCGGTCAGAATGAAATGTTGGATGTTCGAGGCATCAGGGACTTTTATTCAGAGGATCTTGTTTCTAAAGAATATATCCTTGTTATTGTAAAGGGGAGGTTGTGTTAATATTGTAGCAGTGAGGAATTGCACGCAGGCCCCGCGGCACCTTTGCGTTCATGTGTTTGCGCGAACGTTTCATTTCGTTTTTAAATGCTTTCAAAGCCTAAAGGACAATATCTATCGCCAGGATCCGTAAAGGAAGGAATATGTCTGTTCCCTGGCTGACTTTTGCACTTATCTGGGGAAGTTGGTGCACAGGTAAGGGTTTTAAATTATTTGGTTAATCTCAAGTCAAAACGGTAGTATCATAATAGGCTAGTTAGTTGTATTGGTTGCTTAATAGCACTTTGCGACATTGTATTCAAACAAGCACAGCGAGTGGTACAATGTTTCAGTGGCCGTGTTGCAAAATCTAGCAAGTTGCCTACTTGGGGGGGCGTTCACACCGAAAATGTATTTACGTTCACCAGCATTGTTTTTCAATTGTTTTCAAATGCAAAAACACACTAGACGGACGTGTTTGGACGTCTCGCACAGGAGCGTCGCTTTTTTCTGTAATTTTCAAAAGAATGTCAACTTTTAAAACGCATTGCGTTCGCTTGCATTGTATCCGTTCTGAACGTTCCTTTAGACCGCGTTTTAGGCTGTCCAAATTCGAACGTTCGAACTCATGGTTCCAAAATGTGTTGAATGCCGAACTTTCGGAACGTGATGCCTCATAATTCGCCGAACGTTCGAATTCGAACGTTCCAGCGCTCATATAATGCTTAAAATGACCGTGTCTATGAAGGCAGCTCGTTAGGTTTTCAAACACAACCAGTGTAGCCATTCCAGTGTTTGGGTTCACGTATTTGTTCACCCTTCCAAAACACCCGGATATTGTGATTTGTTTGTCAATTTAGGGTTGATTTAGCTGAAGAAAGATTATTTAAAAGTAGATTGGGGTTTCCTTTCTCGTTTTTAACATGTTTAAAGACACTGAACGAAGTAAACAGCAGCTTGTTTACAGCAACTGTTACAATGACCCTTTAATTTTTTTCATGCAACATTTGTTTTTTGTCATTGTCGGTTTATAAGACATTTAGATCATTGGATTGCTCAAAATCTTAATTATATTAAAATAAAGAACAAATTATATATATTTTTTTAGGGGATAACTGGCTATGAAATTGCCTTCTATATTGTCCATTTGTTTTGTCCTACATTGGCTATTTGTGGTCATTGACTAATCTTTTTATTGTGTTTAATCACAGGTTGTATGTTTATTGTAAAAAAAACTGATAGATTAGTGAACATATCAATGACTAAATTAAACAGTAAAATGTGATTTATTAAATTTAGTTTTATAAATTAGATTTATTATTAAATAAAAAGGACAATCATGTTTTTATGATATCAGATAAAACAAATGGGGAAAAATAAAGCCATATAAAAACTAAATCTAATTAAAGTTTAGGAATATGACAGCAGGGAGCACAGAATCCAATAGTTTTTGTTTTGTTTTATTTTTATAGCTGATCAATTTCTGACTTACGTTTTAAACTCGTATTAAATATCAAAACATATTTCTCAGTTTGTTTGTGCCCCATATAAATGTAGTTATTCATGCCACAATTGACTTTGACTAAAATTCTCTGTTAGTTCATTCAGATTGTTTGACCATTAGACAAAACTGGTGGCTTTGTTCAACTATTCTTCGTGTGTTTTGCTGATTAGGAAACAGTGAGGAACAGTATCTTTTTATCCTGAAAGCTGATTTGTAATGGAGTCCCTTACGGGTCCTACGAGGAGGAAACCCCCTCAAAAGAAAAGGGTCTTTGATACACCCTCTAGATCAGTGTGTGTGTGTTTTAAGAGGGGTGTTAGCGGGATGAAGTAATGAGAAAAGCAGAGTGCTATGGGTTTTGGGTAGATGGTTGCTGATCTAATACACTATCATGTGACGCCTAGTATCAGCGACAAAGGAGCCATAGAATCAAATATGTCCCTGTAAATCAGTAAATCCACACCATGTTTAAGCATTAATCCATTGCCAATGTCATAAATGTAAACTCATAACATTCACCCTGATGGTAAAAAAAAATCTATCCTCCTTTTTACCTTCTCTCTTGATCCTGGGGGTTTAGGTAATAACATTTGCAGGGGATGGGCAGCCTGCAGCTATATGTCGAATTTAAAGAGACAGGGTTGTTTATTTTTTGAAAGTGTGCAATGAGCGAAAATTCCATTGGTAGTGTAGCCTGTAAAACATTAGTTTCTATTATGTCATAATCAACAGTTTTGTTTAATGTTAAATCTGACCTGAACTCCATGGTGTTGTGTGCATCTTACGCTATGTCAACATCTTGTGATCCATGACCCAATTCTTTGTGCAAATATGTGCAGTGCATTACAGCGTTTAACACAGAGACCTGTCTCCAGACAGCTGATCCAGCATCTGGATTTGTTTTGGTGGTTTTCTAAAGACCACATAGCTCAATTCACTGGTCTTAAATCAATGCTTCCCCTGAAACATGTGGTCTGTGGTTGAATGTTTGGTATGCTATTGTACTGCGGTTTGATGGGTAGTTAAACATACGTTTTTTTTTTGCTGAGTGTTTTTTAAAGTGCTTAAAGATCCTATTCTTTTTTTGATTGATAGACAAATGTTGCACGATTCGGACAAAGTCATATTGCGGTTATTTTGAAAAATATTGAACTGATATGATTAAAAATAAAAATGGGAAGTGATTTCTGTGGACAAAAACTTGGTAATAATGCCCATGTTCCTTAGACTTAGGCCAATATTTGAGGGTTTACACTTGAGTCCTCTTAAAAAGAATCAAACTTTGACCTTTTTCACTTCAGCCACAAGATGAGAGAGAGAGAGAGAGAGAGAGAGAGAGAGAGAGAGAGAGAGAGAGAGAGAGAGAGAGAGAGAGAGACTGTTCATATTCACATTGTACCTGTCCACTTTGTGATAGGGTCCAATATTTGTCAGCATTAGTTTTTGGAACCCAGTCAACTTGAATATTGTATTATAATGTTATATTGATTTATCATTATTATACAACAATAAACAATTTCTGTAATAAAATCATAACTTGCATGGGGCATTTCTATTCAGTCCATTTAAACCAAAGTGTTTAAGCTTTTATTTTGGCGCACATCTGCATGAAGTGTTCCTGTGCAGCGGGATTCACAACAGCTGGATAATGCGCTCCTCATTTTAACATCTTCACCTCCTCTCAAAATAAATCTTGATTTACATAAATGAGTGATATTGAACAAATTGCGACAGAAAAATATTATAACGGTATAGTGAAATTTTATATTCACAGTTATAATAAAAATAATGATTAATAAATAATTAATTAATAAATAATAATAATATATAAGAAATATACAGTGCCTGGCCAAAAAAAAATAAGTTGCCGATACTCAAGCCTATGATTGGATGATTATTGCAGAGATTAATATGACTCAGCCGGCAACAATACTTTTCAACCTAACAGATGCAGTGTGTTGCTTCTTATTTCTTAAACAACCATGTTGGAAGACGTATCCCGTGTTCGTGGAAAAGATGTTACTGTGTTTCAAAAGGGGCAAATTATTGGCCTGCATCAAGCAAAGAAAACAACGTAAGGAGATTGCTGAAATCACTGGAATTGGGTTAAGAACTGTCCAATGCATTATTAAAGTCTGGAGGGATAGTGGTGAACCGTAAGCTTCACGGAAGAAATTTGGTCGGGAAAAAAATCTTGAATGATCGTGATCAGAGATCACTAATACACTTTGTAAAAAATCGACAGTAAAACTCGCAGCTATGCTTAATAGTGAAAGTATGAGCATTTCCACATGCATGATGTGACGAGAACTTTCAGATTTTGGACTAAACAGCTGTATGGCCACAAAAATGCCTCTTGTTAGTGAGTCTACTTGGGAAAAAAATGACTTAAATTTGCTAGGAAACATAAAGATTGGACTGTTGATCAATGGAAAAAGGTCAATGGGTCTGATGAGTCCAGATTTACCCTATACCAAAGCGATGAGCGGGTCAGGGTAAGAAGGGAAGCATGTGAAGTGATGCACCCATCATGCATACTGCCCACTGCACAAGCCTCAGGAGGCAGTGTTATGATCTGCAAATGCTTCAATTGGTCAGTTCTAGGCTCAGCAATGTTATGCAGCAATAAAGCAAAGTCAGCTGACTACCTGAATGTACTAATGGACCAGGTTATCCCATCAATGGATACTTTCTTCCCTGATGGCACAGGCATATTCCAGGGTGACATTGCCAAGATTCATCCTGCTCAGATTGTGAATGAATGGTTCGGGGAGCATGAGGAATCATTTTCACACATGAATTGGCCACCACATAGTCCTGACCTTCAACCCCATTGAAATTCTTTGGGATGTGCTGGAGAAGACTTTACGGAGTGGTTTGACTCTCCCGCCATCGATACAAGATCTCGGCCAAAAATGTATGCAGCTCTGGATGGAAATAAATGTTGTGTAGTTGCATAAGGTTGTGGAAACAATGTCATGATGAATGCATGCCATAATCAAAGCTAAAGGTGGTCCAATGAAATATTAGAGTATGTGACTTTTTTATCTAATGCAATGATATTCGTACGTTAAGTGTTGCAATAATGTGTCTGCTAATACCTTTTAAAGCTACTGTAAAATATTTCCAATGTGCTGATTATTTTGCTGATAATCATGAAAAATAATCTTTAATAAGCTGGACAATGTATGGCCAGTCATTATGTCACATATAAATCCATTCAAGATGATATAAGACCACTACACTTTGCACGGGGGTCAGGGTTTTTTATTCTGGCTTGCTGACTGTACTTGTATAATGCAGAGAAATATGCATTATATATATATATGTTTGAAATAAAACATAAATAATGCATATGTTTTCATTTAAATATTTATAATGCATATATTTGTATGTAAATATATATAATGCATATTTTCATGTTTTAATGTCACTCTGTCAGAACCCAGTCAGGGGGAGGTGGCAACTAGAGAGTGTGTCTACTACAATGATAACTGGCGAACGGAGAAGACCAATCAGAGTGGTTTTGAGCGATGTGAGGGGGAGAAAGACAAGAGGCTGCACTGTTATGCATCCTGGATGAACTCCACTGGAACAATCCGCCTGGTGAAAAAAGGCTGCTGGCTCGATGACTTCAACTGTTACGACAGGTAGGTAACTGATTCAGGCTGAGATGTCAAAACACCATCTTTTACTGTGGTGCAGCAGTGCTAGAATTGACTCCGCGAGGATTGGAAAGTTGTCTTTTGCATATGCCCTTTGCAGTTTTCTTTGCAAACATCAAGTAATTATTATTATAATTAACTATATAGCAGTCTTAAAATCAATCAGTGCTTTAAAAAAATAAACAATAATTGTAGATTCCTACTTTTGCCTGTTTTCTTCTTCTGTGTGTGAATGTGCAGACAGGAGTGTGTGGCCACAGAGGAGACTCCACAAGTATTTTTCTGTTGCTGTGAAGGAAACTATTGCAATGAGAGATTTACACACCTGCCCGAGGCCATCACTCCTGCAGGTAAATCCCACCCTCCATATGTTACTACACAGCTGTGGGGCCCCTGTCATGCTGGTATTCTCATTGTATTTACTTTTTAAAGTTTATCTGTAATATGAAATGTGGTAGTTTTATATTTGCATGCGAGAAGTCATAATTATTGCCATTCTATAGAAGATAACATGCACAAAAAATGATGTAAGCAATCAAATGTTGTTTTTTTTAATTAATTTATTAGTAATGGAATGGTATGCAGTAAATGTTTCTTCTCAAAAGATTACACTGAAATTAGTGTCCTGAGATATCTCATCGGTCTCTGTGACCGCACTAGACTGTGTAAACAAACACTTTGCTTGATCAGCCAATCAGAAGTAGGGATGCTCTGATACGTGGATCAGTATCGGCTCTGATATTGATGTTTTTAAATGGATCGGGTATCGGTCCGACGAGCCCGATCCAAATCCAATACTGTTTGTTCGTCATGTTCGTTACTGTCAAGCCCAAAATATGACAAAAGAAACATAGAAACACCATTAAAGTAGTTCATATGACTCGTGCATTTTATTCAAATCCACTTGAAGATGCGCGATAGCTCTGCGAATCACAAAAGGCGGTGTTTTTATAAGTAAATCTATAAAATGCACGCGCAGCTCCAGCGCGTTATTGAATGGCGCTGCTCTGTTTACACACATGCGTGCCTATTTTTAGCCTTCACACGGTGCGCAATATTTGAGCGCTACTCAAGAACAACATATCAGATGTAGATCCTCAATAGTTCGGTTCACTTATAATATACATTTAGAACAGCACTGGAGGTGCTTTACCAGAGTTTGAATAACATTTACATTTATGCATTTGGCAGACACTTTTATCCAGTGCCTTTTATTACAGGGACAATCCCCCCGGAGCAACCTGGAGTTAAGTGCCTTGCTCAAGGACACAATGGTGGTGGCTGTGGGGATTGAACCAGTGACCTTCTGTTTACTGTTATGTGCTTTAGCCCGTTACGCCACCACCATTCAAAGAAGCGAATTAAACTACTGCATATTAAACTACTTTCTCATAATGTAGTAGTTAAAGCAGATCATTCAGGTTCAATGTTGTATTCAGATTCATAACAGTTGTCAGCGGAGGGTGATATTTTACTACTGTTGTGATTGTAAACTGTTAGAAGACACACTAATGCTGCTCTACTGTTTGTTGGTGGTCTTGACGTTATCTTTGGGGGGTGGATTTTAAAAAGGGGGGTGTCTAATTTAACTGCTTAGTCTCAGAAGTTCCAGGATGGCTAAAATCACTTGCAGCGCCTTTAAATAAAGCAATAAGCCACAAGAGGATAAGCCTCGTTACATTGATTTTACCATGGTAAAATGGTGTTGTAAGGAATAACTTGAAGCAGTGTGCTTAAACCCATTCAGTAGAAACAATTCTGACAAAGGAGAAACATTTAAAAAAAAATTTTTTTATAGATGCAATCCATATTCCCGGAGATAGGGGTGTGAATCCTTAGGTTGAAAGCCAGTTGATTCAATTCACAATTCATCGATTTTTGATTTGGATCAAAAGCTTCTTTTTTCTTTTTGTGGCAATTTCAGAACGATTCAATTAGATTCGATATACAATGAAATTGATTTTATTCAGCGCATTTATTTTTAGTATCCTTTAAAGGTGCATTCAGTAACTTTTTTGTCATCTTGGACTTATACTGGCACCTAGCATCTTGGATGCAGCATCATGTAAAATCAATAGTTTTCCATTTCAGATGACATTGTAGAAATGTAATTTTCAAAGTCAGCCATGATTATGTTGATCAGTGAGTAAAAGTGTGAAATAACAGGACGGATACTGAGATTAAGCAGTATTATTCGGCTGGTCATGTGATTCTAATATGGCCGCCCCCCCCATGTGCGGACCCTCTCCATGTAGAATAAAACAGCTTTTATAATGTTACTGATATGACTGGAGTCTTCATTATAATGTGATTGCTCATGATTTCCTACATATATTGCAAAATTACAATTCATGTCTTTAGCAGTGGGGATTTCTTTAAGACTGCAAGGGAAGCTCAGCTTCCCCTATAATGTCAAAAAAAATAATGGTCAAATATGTACTATTGTGTAAACAATTTATTGACTAAAAATGCGTTAGAACACGTTCATCTCGAAGACGAGTTCGTTCAGAATCAGCTACATTACATATATCGGGTCGGCTGACTCGATTTACTTCTCATACATTCCCGTAGCGTCAGTGCATTTCCCTGTTGAAGCCGAGCGTCCATTGACTTCAATGGGGCTGCTCTGAACAGTTTTTTTCAGTGCTCCAAAAATAGACGGTCATTGGATAAATGCTGCGATTATGTCCGCCCACGGACGCTCAGCGTCTCTGGGGGTGAATGAGAGTGGGCTGGCCCGGACTCCGGGCTTCAGCGTGATGATTGGAGGATCTGTCGAAAGACTGCATCTCCTTTTGATTGACAGCGAATCTGTACTATAAGAAGTCACTGAAGCTATTTCGCGCTCAGTCCCATCACGGATTTCTCAAGTGTAGTCGAAAGACAAACTGCTGCAACCTATTTCTTTATATTTGTTTGGTGAAATTGCTAGTCAATTTGCATAATACATTTCACACAATTATACACCACATTCCTTGTTTCAGTTTTACGAAGTTTAATATATTTTGTTTTAGAGCGTTCGTTCGTTCGTTCATTCATTCATACAGTAGGCTAGGCTAGCGTCGTACGGGTGAAACTGTGCACGATGGCAGACGGTGCTAATATTGTCGACCTGATTTTGGCGAAGCCATTTGAAAGTCTTCCTTACGAGGAAAAAATTAGAATTAAACAGCAGGGCAGATCAACACCTAAGATTGATTTAGTGCAAATAATAGGGAAAAATAACAGGTCTTTTCAGCTCTCCTGGTATGACAAAGTTAGCTGGCTGACTGGAAGTGCTGTGACAAATAAAATGTACTGCTGGCCATGCCTCTTGATGAAACCATCTCACGGATGTGTTGTTTGGTCAAAAGTGGGGTTTGGAGATCTGTCTAACTTTGACAGGGCATATAAAAGACATGAAAAGAGCAATGAACATGTGAGTGCATGTGCAAGATTAAGTTGCATGGGCAGGATCAGGGTTGAGCATGCAATCAATGAAGGTGCTCGCGTTCAAGTGACTAAACATAATGAAACAGTCAAACAAAACAGGGCCTTCCTAAACCGCCTTATTGATGTAACATCCTTGCTTGGCCGACAGGAGCTGTCATTTAGGGGACATGATGAGAGTAGTGAATCATCCAACAAGGGCCAAGTAACACAATGGGCCAAGGTCGTTTAAGCAGCCTAGCTCTGCTGGCCATTGAGAAGACACTGGTCAAGTCACTGGAAAAGACGCCTAGTTGGTACGACAGAGTCACAGTGCATTTTCTCGAAAAGGAACGTAGGGCAGAATTTACTTTTAAATAAGTTTATAATGTAGGCCGAAAATGAGCTTCCCCTCTTTGAAAGACCAGCAGCCGCCACTGGTCTTTAGGTGTTAAACTTTATTCATGAGGCAAAAATGACTGAGTGCACCTTTAAATACTTCCCCTTATGTGTTTTAAGCAAGAAAAAAAAGAAACTACTTAAGATTGTTTGTTTATTGCACCAAAAGGAACTTGAAAGAACTCATTACATATGTGCACATATTGGCTACTTGGAATTCAGGAATGACTGCAATGTGCAAATAGCATAACGTATAAAATTTTCCGTAATTGACTACAAAAATCAGCGATTCATGCGTTTGAATCAGACTACATTGGTCATGTTGTGTGTTTTGTGCTGCTGCTAAATAGTGCTGCAGAGTTCTGTCGCATAGGTGGAAAATTTCATGTTCAGGAACCGTTAATAGGACCGAATGTCATAATATGGTTTTTCCCTTTTTTTTTTTTTTTTTTTTTTTTTTACATGTTGTTGAGCCCATGTTTGTGTTATGTTTACTTGTAGTAAAGATCCAGCCCCCAGAACCGGGGCCGTCTCTTTTGGGCGTGCTGGTTTATTCTCTTCTGCCATTAGCCATTCTTTCACTCGTCCTGGTGCTCGCCTGCTGGACGTACCACCAGCGAAAACCACCCTACAGACATGTGGACATCGGCCAGGTTTGATGACTAAGCTCTATGTTCTTAATATGTTTTTTTGTTTGTATTTTTGACACTTTTTAATGAGAGGATAGTAGACATATGACAAGATATAATTGGCTGAGTGGGGTCAGGATTTGAACTTTCAAGTGTCCATATGACATAACCGTGTATACTGTATATCTAAGAATGTCTGGTAACCACTAGACTACAGTTAAAAAAGTTTAACTTGAGTGCTGTTTTTTTAGTTATGCTTGTAATTTCTTACAGATGTTTAGTGATTATTGCAAATTAATGATGTACTATATATTGTTCATTTGGACTTTAAAAGTCTCAAATAATGTATTCTGTGCAAGCACTATATTGGCACTTTTCCACAGCACGTTACGTTTCGACTCTACTCGCTTTAGATTTCTGAGTTTCCTTTTCCACTACTGTTTAGTGCCTCCTCAACGTGGCTGATCGTCATAGTTGCGCCACCTCTACTGCCGTGACATCATCTTAAATGCGACACAAAACGATAAACGATAACACGACCGCTAGCTGTTAGCTACTAGCTCATTGTGCTGCATAAAGCAGTTGTTGCATGATGATTTTACACAAGTGTAACAGTTAAATTGGCCTGGTTGTAGAAGCAAGCTTTCCAGTAGCTGGTCAACTAAATAAAGTGAAGCTTTCAAGCAGAGTAACATACCATCCTCCATCGAGTCCAGGGCACTCTCCCTCACATTGCTCGCCAGTCTAGATAGCGTCCATTTGGTCGAATCACTTCCACTTTTCCTTGATGGTTCTGTAGTCACAAGTTTATTTTTTACTTTTCCCTGCTCTGTTGGTAGGTCCGGTGGTAGCCGTGTGCAGCCAACAGCAGATACACTTCCTGAAAGACTTTTTGTTTCACATCGTTTCATTCGTCGCTAAAGAGAGGAACGTCTGCACCTCGTTTATTGACCACAACGTGGTTTTGCACACAGCCATTTCTTTTTACAATTCGAAAGTCGCGTGAACAAATGATACTGCTATCGGTGTAGCTAACTTTAAAACTAGCGGATTGATGTCCCGCGTCGCAAATCCAGTGACGCTTGTAGTGACGATTATCTCTGACAATCAGTGGTCTGCAGGGTTTTGACGTCACATTTAGTATCGACTCAGATCGCTTCGAACCTTGACCGAGGTGGTACTAAAAAAGTAACCAGGTACTATCCACAGTGGAAAACCCCCAAAAAGTGAGCAGAGTTGAGTTGTACCGTGCAGCGTAAAAGCTCCACATATGTCTGTGGCAGACAAACCTCTTGTTCGTCGGGAAAGGAGGAAGCAGGAACCGGGTTATACAACCAAAAACCTTTTAATGAAACAAAACACAACATAATACTGCTAGCATTAAACTGCTGCATAACACAAAATTTCACACACATGAACACTGCTGCGTGCGGCTCTCTCTCGAACTGGCGTGCCGGCTCCTCCCCCTCTCCCGGTTGATTGGGCTGATTCAGCGCCGGGTGTCCATTGTTATGACCTGGCCACACCCTCCTCCTCGTCACATATCCCCAACTTACTCCCCCCTCCCTTCCTTGAGGGGAGATGTTGATCCTTCAGCCATCCTCCCGCCAGCCGGTCTTCCCTGCATCTTTGGAATCTGAGTAGGACAATGGGAAGGAGAGGGAAAGTGAGAGCAAGAGAGCCCAAAAGAGAGAGAGGAGAGAAAGAGGAAAAATAAAACGGGAACCAATTTATACAACCAAAAAAGACTTTTAATTAAATAAAACAGATTTTCAGCATTACAAAAGCACACTCATAATGCTTATAATGTTTTAATGCTGGTGTTTCATTACATTTTGTGACAAACATACATTTCTTTTGATTAGGATGCTGGTCTTCCTCCACCATCTCCTCTGGTTGGACTGAAACCACTGCAGCTGCTGGAGCTGAAAGCAAGGGGGCGCTTTGGCTGTGTGTGGAAGGCCCAGTTACAAAGTGAATATGTGGCTGTGAAAATATTTCCAATTCAGGTAAATGTTTCACTCTCACACCATTAAGACTTGTTTTCAAGCTTGAGTTTTTCATTATATAAATAAATAAATAAAATCATATGACTGCATTAGTTTGTATTGTTATTCATTCTGAAATTGTGTTTTAATAGGACAAGCAGTCATGGCAGAATGAGAGAGACATTTTCCTCACCGAGGGTTTTAGACATGAGAATATTCTACTCTACATCTCAGCAGAAAAACGAGGCACCAACCTACAGATGGAGTTGTGGCTGGTCACAGAATTCCATGAAAGGGTCAGTGTGTGTTTGTGTGTGTTCATGTTTTGTGAACCCTGTGGGCAATATTTCTATAAATGTCCCAAGAAGAATAGCAAAACATTTTGAGGTGTTTCACAGTTCTACTTTTGCTCACCCCTAATACAGGTGCTGGTCATATAATTAGATCAAAAAGTTGATTTATTTCAGTAATTCCATTCAAAAAGTGAAACTTGGATATTATATTCATTCATTACACACAGACTGATATATTTCAAATGTTTATTTCATTTAATTGTGATGATTAAAACTGGCAACTAATGAAAATCCCAAATTCAGTATCTAAAAAAGGATTTTTAGAAATGTTGGCCAACTGAAAAGTATGAGCATGTACAGCACTCAATACTTAGTTGTTGCTCCTTTTGCCTGAATTACTGCAGCAATGCGGCGTGGCATGGAGTCGATCAGTCTGTGGCACTGCTCAGGTGTTATGAGAGCCCAGGTTGCTCTGATAGTGGCCTTCAGCTCTTCTGCATTGTTGGGTCTGGCGTATCGCATCTTCCTCTTCACAATACCCCATAGATTTTCTATAGGGTTAAGGTCAGGCGAGTTTGCTGGCCAATTAAGAACAGGGATACCATGGTCCTTAAACCAGGTAATGGTAGCTTTGGCACCTTGTGCAGGTGCCAAGTCCTGTTGGAAAATGAAATCTGCATCTCCATAAAGTTGGTCAGCAGCAGGAAGCATGAAGTGCTCTAAAACTTCCTGGTAGACGGCTGCATTGACCTTGGACCTCAGTAAACACAGTGGACCAACACCAGCAGATGACATGGCACCCCAAACCATCACTGACTTTGGAAACTTTACACTGGACTTCAAGCAACGTGAATTCTGTTCCTCTCCTCACTTCCTCCAGACTCTGGGACCTTGGGAATGCAAAATTTACTTTCATCAGAGAACATAACTTTGGACCACTCAGCAGCAGTCCAGTCCTTTTTGTCTTTAGCCCAGGCGAGACGCTTCTGACGCTGTGTCTTGTTCAAGAGTGGCTTGACACAAGGAATGCTACAGCTGAAACCCATGTCTTGCATACGTCTGTGCTTGGTGGTTCTTGAAGCACTGACTCCAGCTGCAGTCCACTCTTTGTGAATCTCCCCCACATTTTTTAATGGATTTTGTTTCACAATCCTCTCCAGGGTGCGGTTATCCCTATTGCTTGTACACTTTTTTTCTACCACATCTTTTCCATCCCTTCACCTCTCTATTAATGTGCTTGGACACAGAGCTCTGTGAATGCCAGCCTCTTTAGCAATGACCTTTTGTGTCTTGCCCTCCTTGTGCAAGGTGTCAATGGTCGTCTTTTGGACCGCTGTCAAGTCAGCAGTTTCATGATTGTGTAGCCAACAGAACTAGACTGAGAGATCATTTAAAGGCTTTTGCAGGTGTTTTGAGTTAATTAGCTGATTAGAGTGTGGCACCCGGTGTCTTCAATGTTGAACCTTTTCACAGTATTCTAATTTTCTGAGATACTGATTTTGGGGGTTTTCATTAGTTGTCAGTTATAATCATCAAAATTAAAAGGAATGAACACTTGAAATATATCATTCTGTGTGGATTGAATGTATACATTATCCAAGTTTCACTTTTTGAATGGAATTACTGAAATAAATCAACTTTTTGATGATATTCTAATTATATGACCAGCACCTGTATATTTAATTGGCTAGAATTTGCTCTTTGAGTGCAGTCTCTATAAAATGATAAAAAAAAAAAAAAAAGCCTTAATCAGTATTCATAAACTGTTGGTAAAGTCATGGACATTTTTGGTCAAAAAGTGTGAGAGCCTTGTTACAAAGAATGAGGAATGTGAAGAGAAGTCCCCACAAAGTTATGTGATTTATCTGCATTGTTTGAGATAATAACTGTTTTTATGATCAGGATTTTATTTAAACCCAAAATGTATGCATTGCAGGGTTCTTTAACAGATTACTTGAAGGGGAACCCATTGAGTTGGCCTCAGTTGTGCCATATTGCTGCAAGTATGTCCCATGGTCTGGCGTATCTTCATGAAGATCTTCCTTACAGAGCTGAGGGACCGAAACCTGCCATTGCTCACAGGTGCACAAGCCAAAGCAATTCTGATTACTACTATTACAAGATAATTATACAGTAGATTAAAGAGGAGCATGAGTCCAGTTGCAAGAAACCTCTTAAATTATGAAAACCCTTAATAATTGTAAGTGTATTGTCACTAAGGGTTTATATTTATATTCATTATATCTGCATTGTTAACAAAGAGTAAAATACCCAGATGTTCCTTTTATCAATGGTTACTGCCATTTAGTAGTTTATTTAGACATGTGCACAACCTCTGAACAGTTTGGCTGTACCCATTGGTTGATTGTGAGATCTATGCTTTGCAGAGATTTTAAGAGTAAGAACGTTTTGCTCAAGATGGATTTGACTGCCGTGATTGCGGATTTTGGGCTGGCTGTCCGATTCGAGCCAGGCAAACCGCCTGGAGATACTCATGGTCAGGTAAGTGAACCATTAAATTTCATAAAGTTCATACCGATTAAGCCAACTCTTGGGCTCAAACATTATCTATGGAATACCTTGGGTACTGTCCTGTTATCAAAATGTTTTGCTCAATTGGGATGACAATTAATTTGTTTCTAACTCATCACTGTGTTTGTGTTTTCTGTGTCCGTCCTACCACAGGTTGGAACTCGGCGTTACATGGCGCCAGAGGTTCTAGAGGGAGCCATTAATTTCCAGAGGGACTCCTTCCTGCGTATTGACATGTATGCTTTAGGACTGGTGCTATGGGAGCTGATGTCTCGCTGCACCGCCTCTGATGGTGAGTCTACACAAGCATACCTGACTTAGCCAACCCCAAAAGACCTCTGATTGTGTGTGCACACCCTTAAATATTTTTATTTTTAAGTAACGATTACAGTAACTCATTGCTTTTTGAATTTACATCATAATACCGAGTAATGTATTATTTATTGATAAATACATTTGGAAAAAACGTTTTAATCCCCATAATTCAGTCAAGTAAGGCTGCGCATTGTGTGTGATACCATGTACACACTGCAAACGATTGATGCACTGTCACAGGACAATTGACCCTTCGCTAAGCCCCGCCTTAACATCCTTCCTGACCAATCCTGTCTTAGCAACTATTGCCCTGCTGCAATTTCTCTGACAAGTGTTTGCCTTTTTTCAATGAGAGCCCACGGGAGTGTGTTTGATTAGTTTTAAGCAGGATTTTATTGAAATGATCCAAAAAAAATGTGTTGCTGTGTCACTTGTAAGTGACACGGGATACCTAGTGAGGATGCACGCAGTGTTTTTTTCTTTCTTTAAAAAATAAAGTGCACAAAATATTGAAAAGAGGATGCTATGGATTAAAGGGTGTCATACTTCATTCCCATTTCAACATGTATAACATCAGCGAGGACACCTACATTTGCTCCAAGGTAAATTAGATTACTTAACATGAATTAATTTAGGTATTGATTCAAGTCTTAGTAAATGTGATAGTAAATAGAGTCAAAAATGAGTGTGTGATGAGACGTTATAAGCAGGTTTTTTTTATTTTTTACTTACACTAATGTTATGTGGTTTGTAATTGCCATCAAATGACACTTTTCTCTTTTCAAGTGACTGCGATAATCATTTGCCTCAATTCTGATTCACAGTTTGCATTTTTCAATCAAATTACGTAATTTAACAATTTCTTTTACAAAAAATGTCACACAAATATGCTTTACAATGTCACTCTTCATTCCAGCCCACGTAATAATATTATCCATTCCGCTTATGATAATATTATTCCGCTTATGATAATCTCCCATTCATTCCTATTGGGAGTTCTGCAGAGCTTGTCAGAGTGAGTGACTGTAACCAATGGGGAGGAGCTTAGCAAAGGGTCAGTTCCGTAACAAAAAAACTTCTCCATGACCAACGCGCATTGAGAAAGAGTAACTCAACTACTGCATTACTTTCCCTAACTGTAGTTAGAAGTGGGGATGCTGTGGTTCTGATGGTTATATTATCATCTGAGAAAAAAATTGTGGTTAACCATTTAACCACGGTCCAAATCACTGAGATTTTTTTTTATCCATTCTGATGGTGGATGGGAACATTAACTGAAGCTCCTGACCCATATCTGCATGATTTTATGCACTGCACTGCTGCCACAAGATTAGCTGATTACATAATCGCATGGATGATTGTTGGTGCCAGATGGGCTGGTTTTAAGTATTTCTGGAACTGCTGATCTCCTGGAAATTTCACATGCAACAGTCTCTAGAATTTACTCAGAATGGTGCCAAAAACATCCAGTTCTGTGGACAGAAATTACTTGATGATAGAAGTCAACAGAGAATGACCAGACTGGTTCAAACTGACAAAGTCTATAGTAACTCAGATAACCGCTCTGTACAATTGTGATGAGAAGAATAGCATCTCAGAATGCTATACTGAGATGCGGGTTGGTGATGGCATGAGGGTGACCTACACCGTATTAGGCAGGTATTTTTAATGGTGTGTGTGTGTGTACACGCATCTAAAAGAGCCGCTTGCATGTTAGTGTCTTTTTAAAGATGTCGTTCCATAAGTGTTCCTTGTGCGAGGGACACACCCCACCGTCAGATCAGCATGAGCGCTGAGTTTGCTATATTATATATTTATACATTTTACGTATATAACATTTTTGCCATGTGTAAATAAAACATTTCACAGTTTTTAACTGTGGATTCTAAATTCTTACAGTTAAATTAACCATGACATTTTTATTTGCAGTTAATCATAAAACAGTATAATCACGGCATCCCCAATTAGACATCAACAATGCAACATGCTACTTTTTAAAAACAAACATTCTCAAGTGCAGTTTGTTTTAGATTGCTTTCCAGACCTAATACTTATCATGCTTTTTAACTCAATCTTGAACTTCCTTGTCCAAGACCTGCATTGTTTTCATTGTTCTTGTAATGGTGTAGTAGAACCTTCCTGCTCTTTTGTTTATTATACTAACTTGAACTAACGCTGTTGCTGTGTCTCACTCAGGTCCTGTGGGTGAATACCAGTTGCCGTTTGAGGAAGAGGTGGGTCAGCATCCATCACTGGAAGATCTACAGGATGTGGTGGTCCACAAGAAGATGAGGCCCATCTTTAAAGACTGTTGGATCAAACATCTGGTGAGAGAGTCGCTTTGCAACATTTGTGGCTTAATGGTTGAGAACCTGCTTCACATGGTTGAATCAAGTTCGAATCAGTCTTGTGACATTTCCGATCCCATTCTTTGACTGTCCCTGTCTACAAAAGTGGCAAAAATTGTGAAATATAAAAACAATATTTTTGTCTTGATGTGAATATACTCGAGAATAAATGCAGGAATGCAGTTTGGGGTGAATATCAATTGTAAAGATGTTTATATAATCTGAGACATTATTTTGTTCTCTTTTAATCTCTATCCCTCCCTGGTATCGTCAGGGTTTGGGTCAGTTGTGTGAGACCATTGAGGAGTGCTGGGACCACGACGCAGAGGCTCGACTGTCAGCAGGCTGCGTGGAAGAACGCATCTCAGCCATCGCCAAGGCAACCAACACTGTCATCACTTCTACCTCAGAGTGCTTGGTCTCTATGGTAACATCTGACAGTGATACGGACCTACCACCCAAAGAGTCCAGTACCTGAATACTAATCTCTGAACCAGGAGCAAACTTCAGGTACTGCAAAAGGATGATGGAAGTTCATTGCTGCAGTGCGGACATACCAGAACTCTCCAGTAATGTGAACTTTGCTGCTAATTTGATCTTCTGATCTTCATGTATTTAATTTTTGTGTCTGTCAATGTTGTTGGATCGGTTTAACCAGCACATTTCATCTACTGTATTCTTCCGAGAGGAAGGCACAAAACCTCAAAATTGAGAAGACTGATCTCTCAGAGGGCATCCAGGGTATCGCTGCAGACTGCTGGGAGATGAGCACATTACCTCATCACTTTGTCATTTTATGTTGTTTTGTATCCACTCCATGAATACCTCAATCCAAAATATTGCCTGACTTTACCATGACCTTGTCCTCACCCTATATTGACCAGCCTGCCCCTGTCCCAACCATAATATGACTACTGGATCCTATCCCAACTGGACCTTAATATATACTAAACCTACAATTACTACCTGACCCAATTCCAAGACTACCTGACCCTATCCCAGTCCTTCCATGATTGTACCTGACACTATTCTTGCCCTACCATGATTAAAACCCTGACCCTACCCTATTCTTACCATGACTCTACCCTAATCTTATCCCAACCCTACCACAACACTATCCCGATACTACTTGTCAGCTTGGATTTGATCAAGAATGTATGTCATTGCAGAACAATGGGAAATATGATGACTGTTACATGAAACCAACCTTCAGAGAGCACAAAAGTTCCTCTTTTTACTCAGTGATTTTTTTTTAGCTTAGTTTTATGGCTGTTTTAGCATACCCTTCCTTTCAAATATCTAAAGTGTTTTGTGGGGAGTAATTCATGTTTCTGTTTGTGATGGCAGATGTCTGGTACACTGAAAGCTGAAGGCAGCAGGACTGTTATCATTGGATTTGGCATATTGTTGCCTTTTTGGAGTTGTCAGAATTGATTTTAATGTAGCATTCACCTCTTGTTAACATACTATTATCTTAAAGTATCTTAAGTCACACAAAGTGCCATCAGCAGAGACTTGAGGGTCGTCACTGGTGGCGATGTTTAGTGACCTTCCACAGAGAGCATCTGAGCTTATGTTTTTGATTGCTGGTGTGTTTTAGTGTAATGTTGACAAAAGCTGCAGTTGAAATAAATTATTAGCTCTGCAGCTTTAAGAAGCAAGTTCTGTGCACCATCACTGCATACAGGTGAAGGTTTGATTCACGTCTCGACTCTGACTAGCTCTTATTTTGATCACAGCAAATGTATAAGTAAATCTATCAGGAAAGTGTGTGTGATTGTTTATCCACTACAGTACTCAGGTAAGTGTGTGTGTGTGTGTGTGTGTGTGTGTGTGTGTGTGTGTGTGTGTGTGTGTGTGTGTGTGTGTGTGTGTGTGTGTGATTGTGCGACCACTCACTCTTTACAGCAATAGCCATCAACAGTTGGATAAATCTCATGAACAAATGTCTGAATAATATTTCACCCCAAAATCCCCCCCAAAAAAATGCTTAAAGTGAAGCCTATTTTAAGTGCTGAATATGCATTGTGACATTTATTTGCATGACATTTAAGCATGTTCTCCTGATAAATTCTCATTGTTGTAATGTGAAAAAAAACAAAACATTTAGTTTCTTTATATAATAGTTTTCATTCAATTCACTACAACAAGATGTATCCTTACAATAACAATTAAAATATATATATTTTTTGTTTGTTTTTGCATTACAGTAATTTTGCTTAATTGTCATGAAAATAGCATCACATTGCATATATATATATATATATATATATATATATATATGACCCTGATTATTTCTTGACAAGTTCACATGAGGTTCGTATACTAGCAATCTTAACGGTGGATAAAATCTCAGACCATGCCTGTCTTAACGCAATAATTTCGCCATTGCAAAAGACTGAATGTATGTTGCTCTGTGAAATTGTTCTATCATCTCTTGGAATCACAGTATTGTGTACTTTGCATTGTTCTGAAACAGGCAGCTTTTGGGTATTATTCACAGTTAATCAACATTAATAAAATCACTGAATCCTAACCTTTATAAGCTCAGTGATTAGATATACCTCAGATATTGTGAGGTTTTTTTTTTTTTTTTTATGGTCTTTTATTCTGTTTTGTGGTAGCAATATAATTTATTATACAGCTGCTTTTTTGTGGTTAAAGAGATTTTCTTATCTTAATTGTTTGTTTTTAACAGAAGGTGCTAAATTTTATTGCCAAGTGCTCTGTGCATATATATGAAGTTTTTGCTTTAAAATAAACATTCACAGTTAAAATGACTTTGTATTAAAGGGGATCACCCAAAAATTACATTTCTGTCATCTCTTACCCTCACGTTGTTCAAAACCCATATGACTTATCATTCCTCTGTGGAACACAGGAGTTATTATGCAGAATGTTGCTTCAGTCACTATTCACTTTCCTTGTATGGAGAGAAAAAAAGATGCAATAAAACTGATTGATGACTGAGGCTAACATTCTGCCATGGAGGAAAGCAAGTCATGGGGGATTGAAATTACTTGAGATGAGGGAAGAGAATGACAATTGTAATGTTTTGGTGAATTATCCCTTTAACTCAAAGTAAATGACGAATATTTCATTTCTCTGAAGACATGTAAACCTTCCTCAGTTGTATGTTTGTGTGGAATCTGTATCTTTCCTTGCCTCCACCATAGGAAATGTTTTAAGTTGAAGTTAAGAATTTTTCTATTATCAAATCAGGGATTTGAAATCTAATTGTAGTGCAAGTTGTGCAAATTTATTTTAAGCCAAACTTTGTATTCTATCAGGTGTTTAATGTGTGATGAATGACTCGTCTTATAATGTATTAAAGTTCACACAGTCTGCTGACTGATGTAGTTGAAAGCATCTTTTACCCTTAAAACGTACTATATTTCTGTACGTTTTGCATAAACCCAGAAGTGGTGATATCAGGACTACCGAAGTAGATTTCCAATGGTCCTTAGCCATCTTGAAGATCCAGACGTGTGCTTGATTTTTAAGGAAATGTTGGAGGTGAATGTTGTGTTGCCCTTGTAGAGATCAATTCAAATTCTGCTGTCATGTTCAGTATTTTGTTGAATTAAACATTACCCATGTTTATCACTTAAAATGTTTGTGTCCTTTATAAAGTCCAAATGTTCTTAATTATTATCCATGCAATTCATATTTAATACATCCAGTAGTTCTTAATAATTTCTGAAAGGCAGATGATGGTAAATAGGTGCTATTCTAAGGAAATGTATAAAAGTAGGAGGGAAATGTCCCCCTCTAATGGTTGCAACGCCCCTGCCTGCTTTAATGCATAAAAACATTGTGATTAAGAGAATATCATCATTCTCTCTCTGTAGCTTGTTTTTGTCTCTCATAATCTAGGCTATAGAATGTATTGAACCTCTTATGGGAAAGTGTGCATTCTTTGCCTGTTACATCACACTTTAACTGGATTTTCAAATATTTGAATACCATTTTATCTTATGCTATTTAGTTGTTGTGAATCTACAGAACACAAGGGGGCAGTATATGCCAATATTCAGGGACAGGAAGTAACAGAAGTTGATTGCAAGGTTAAATGAAAGTTCATAAGGACTGCCCGCAACTGTTTAATATCCACGGATATCCAGATTCTCCCCTGTAATGATGGTAACACATCAGGAAGTTCACATGACAAAAACTTCCAGAGATAACCAGTGTCACAAAACAACCTGCTTCCAAATTGTGACGTGTTAATGGCTGTTATTGCGATCTCTTTGGATACAGGTGTTTTAGTTGATCAAAAACAACTGTGTGAACTTAATTACTAACCCATTAAATCAAAATGGGAGTAGACCATGTTTATTACCTGTGACGACATCTATATGCTAGTGTACTCCCCGAAAATGACAACATTTTTGCTATGCATTGAAAGGATTAGTGTCTCATAATTTATTCGCCATTATGACGTCTCGATCTCGACTTTCTTTCTTCAGAACACAATCAAATATATTTGAATAGGCATATGATGCCTGTTTGTCCATACAATGCAAGTGAATGTTGACAACAACAACAAAAAGTAAGCTCCAAAAAGCATACAAAGGCAGCATAAATGTAGTCCATAAGACTCCATTTGTTTAATCCATGTCTTCTTAAGCAATCCAGTCAGTTTTGGGGGAGAACAGACCAAAGTGTAACTCCTTTTTCAATGTTCATCTTACCATTGCAGTATACAGGCACTATCATGATTTCAATCTCGATTACACTTCCTAATGCTTGATGGCGCTAGGAAGTGTAATCGAGTTGGAAATCATGATTGCCAAGGACCACTGATGTCAAGATTTATAGTGAAAAAGTAGTTATATTTTGGTCTGTTTGCACCCAAAACCGATTGTATCACTTCAGAAGACATGGATTAAACCACTGGAGTTTTATGGATTACATTTATGCTGCCTTAACGTCCCTTTTGGAGCTTGAAAATGTGGCCACTATTCTCTTGCATTATATGGACAAACATACATGATAATTTCCATTTAATTATCAATTTGTGTTACGCAGAAGAAAGTCATGACATAAGGGTGAGTAAGTGATGAGAGAATTATACATTTTTCAGTCTTTCTCTTCTGGAAAAGCAGCTAAAAAAAATGGATGATGTTGCACTCCAATAAAATGCTCTCTAGAACTCCTAATGATACCGCATACGTTTAACTAGAAATGGCAAGCAGCCAGTGTTATACATTAAATGCTATTGGCTATTTTCTTTAAAGGGAATAGCCACCATTTCATGTTTCTGTCTCTCTAAATGTCACACTTTCAAAACAACAACAACAAAAAAGTATAAATTACAAACACACTCATACAGAACATATAGGCCAGAGCTCTTCAACTACTTTCTTGCAGGTGCCAGATTATCCAGATGAAAACTTTGCGTGGGCCAACATTTTTTTCAGTATTCATTACCTCGCACTTTCATTGCAAGTACATGAAATAAAAAATGAAACACTTTAATACAATGCATTTATTCATTATAAAATAGTCACATGGTATACTGTATATTGAATATTTTAAGGTCTGGCTGTAAATTCCTTGATAAGATCTGGCTGAACAATAAACATGACTTATACTCTTAACTAACAAGTATTTTTTTTGTTCAACTTATGAAAACTGAGAAACATTTAGATCTGTTAAAGCCCTGTCACAATATCAACCCACATATGAAAACAATGATCATATAGAAATGTCATATTTACTTGAGAATGCATTTAAATTATTTTTTTTTATATAGTAATAATAATAATAATAATAAAAAATAGATAAAATGTCTATTCTTCCATTTTCTCTATAAAGTATCATCCGATTCTGATTCTGATATTTAGTGAAGAAAATTAGTCCTGCAAATATTTTGAATTTGCACACAGTGGCCAGTGCAGGAGCCAGAATTTTGTGCAGATAATCATTGGCAAAAGAAGGAAAAACATTGTTGTTGATGCTGTTCATGATTGAGGTTTGCTAGCCATCACAGCTGTATAGAGCCAAATATAATCAGAACATCTGTAGGTGCATGTGCTGACAACATTTCTGCAACAACTGTGGTGATCTGTAGATTTGACCGCACTCCACACAACTAAGCAATTTATATAAATACATTTGATTGAAAAAGACGCAATCAAATGCTCACCTTAACGGTGCGATCCACGTTTAGCAAAGCAGTGTAACTAAACTATCACCAGAAAAGTTCAAACACGCGCACGTGTCTGGGCAACTGATGATGGCTGAATGCTGTTGCACGTGCCAATGTGCGCAGTTAAACCAAAGTCTATGGAAGGCCAAATTATCTTTAAATGTTCCCAGAGTTACTCGTCATAAATGCATTTTTACTAGTAAGAATTCCAATTACAGAGCTCTACAATTAAAATGTTACTAGTGACAAATTGCATTAAAGATATATTTAATGGCAGAGTCCTTTAATTTAATTACAGAGCTCTGCAATTACATTCTTACTTGTTTATTGTTTATAGGTTTATTGTTATGGCCAGACGACTGGGTCAGAGCATCTCTGAAACGGCAAGGCTTGTGGGGTGCTCCCAGTCAGCAGTAGTGAGTATCTACCGACAGTGGTCCGAGGAGGGTCAAACCACAAACCGGTGACAGGGTGTTGGGCGCTCAAGGATCAGCGCTGCACGAGGGTAATGAAGGCTATCCTATCTGGCCTAAACAGACAGAAGGTCTACTGTGGCACAAGTCGTAGAACTTTTTAACGATGATTAAGGGAAGAATGTGTCACAACACAATGCATCACACACTGCTGCATTTGGTGTTGCCTAGCCGCAGACCAGTCAGAGTACCCATGGTGACCCCTGCCACCATCGAAAGTGCCTACAATGGGCATGTGAGTGTCGGAACTAGACCTTTGAGCAGTGGAAGAAGGTGTCAGAACTAGACCCTTTTCATCGCATGGATGGCCGTGTACGTGTGCGCCATTTACCTGGGGAAGTGATGGCATCAGGATGCACTGTGGGAAGACAACAAGCCGGTGGAGAGAGTGTGATACTCTGGGGAATTTTCTGCCAGGAAACCCTGGGTCCTGGCATTCATGTGGACATCAATTTGACACGTGACACCTACCTAAACACTGTTGCAGCCCAGGTACACCCCTTCATGGCAATGGGATTCCCTGATGGCAGTGGCCTCTTTCAGCACTATAATGCACCCTGCCACTCTGCACACATTGTTCGGGAATGGTTTGAGGAACATGATGAAGAGTTCAAGGTCTCAATTAGTCTCAAAATTTAAGTCTGATTGAGCATCTGTGGGATGTGCTGGAGGACCAACAAGTCTGATCCATGGCGGCACCGCCACGGCACCACCTCGCAACTTACAGGACTTGAAGGGACTGCTGCTAATGTCTTGGTGCCAGATACCACAGGACACCTTTTGGATCTTGTAAAGTCCATGCACTGGCGGGTTGGCTCTGTTTTGGCGGCACACGGAGGACCAACAGCATATTAGGCAGGTGGTCATAATGTTTTGGCTCATCAGTGTATCTTCAGGTTTATCAATCAGTGGAATTTCTGGTTAAATAGGCTACATTGAAGAAAAATGTAAAATATATAAAAAAAAAAAAAAAAAATGTTTTGCCCTTTCGAAGCCTGTTTCAGGAAAAGTCCCTATTTCAGTTTAGTGGAAGGATTTCTCAAAGCCTTTCTAAGCCATCGCTGCACCAGCAGATGGACAGCGTTAATTGCATTTTTCGTTTTGTTTTTTGTTTTTCTCGGAAGGAGGTGCTATGCATTACCTATTTGCTTTTTTCAACAATTCAAATCATAATTCACCTGTAGTGGAAGATGAAATTATGTCATCACATACATCAAATACATTATTCATTCTTTTTATTATATTGTTCAAATATTCTTCATATGTTCTTAAGACATAGAGCTAAATGATGCATATATTCCAAAAAAGTCCATTAAAGGAATTACATTAATATGGCAATAAATATACAAATGTTGCATGTCTGTTTGGTGGCATCCAACCACGTTTGACTGTCACAGTGAGCGCTTTGAAGGTAATGATGTACTTTAGGATGTTTGGATTTGTATGAGGTCAGAAGTCACATATGTGCATAGAGATTTCATGCATTTGAGAGCTTTGTACAGCCAGTATGAGTCCATGATGACATTTGATAGTCGCTCTCTCTCTCTCTCTCTCTCTCTCTCTCTCTCTCTCTCTCTCTCTCTCTCTCTCTCTTTCACATACACATGCATACTTTTTTCTCTCTCTCTTCCACACTTTATGACTATTATCTTTTTTTCTGAAATGAGTCTAATGGCTTTGAAGGAACTCAGGGGTTTAAACCCGCTTTGCTGTTTCGGTTATTGCACAGAGTTATTAATAAATATACCATTCATACACATCTTTCTCCTCCTTATATTTCACTTCACATCTTTCTGTTGATCTTTTGTCTCCTTTTGCACTGATTGATCCTGTTTTATGATGGAGCATACGAACGATCATTCTGACATCATATATGAGGGAGTGGCATCATAAAGAACTTTTTCTTAAAAGTTATATTAACAGCATACCAATTTGTAAATAACTGTATTTCGCAACCACATATTTAGGATTAGGATAGTTTAATTATCGGCCATTGAAAAGCCCCTTATTTGTTGACCACTAATCTGAATGTCTTGAATGTTCAGCAGTAACCTTTTCGAATTAAATTATATAAAATAATAAATAAAATAAAAAGTAGGCCAGATCTTGTGAACTTAATTATGCAAAACTTATCAATAATACCTATTTCTTACATATTTTGCACTTTGGATTATTGTTCCTATTATTCGTTTTTAGTCTATTTTGAGAACTTAATCAGATGGCAAGACCAAACAATCTGAGCTTTTCCATCCTTAGCACAGGGTCACGGTGGCCATGGTAACAGGAACGCAAACAGGTGCATCCAGATTAAGAATGTTCACATTCTTAAATCCAGGAAGTGATCACATGATGAACTTCATCAGTGTAGCCATGTCACTGCTCTAGTACTAATCACATTTACTCATTTCCTGCCAGTCTAAATCAAAAATAGAGTGTACAAAAGATTGTTACTGGAGCAATTTCTGTTATACTGTTTAAAAAATATATAAAACTATTATTTTTTATTTTTTCAAATGACAGGAGCATTTGCGTGTTCATTTATGTAATTAGTTATAGTGCATTTTAATCTTTAATAATGGGTTTCCTTTAGTCACGCTTAATCCCAGCCACATGTTCAGATGTTTAAACATCAGATCATTTACACAGGCACATTCATTAAAGTGATCCAGACAGTGGTGTTCTCAGACCTCAGCAGTGGCAGGGGCGGAAGGATAAATAATGGACACTGAAATGTTTTGAATGAGGGGACTTATCTATACTTAACTCATTTTCTTTTCTATGCATTATTAATTTATTATAAAGGCCTACATATACTAATGTTTTCATTACTTCATCACAAATAATAGACTATTATGTTGTCTTTCTTAAAAAAAGTACCATGGTAATACCATGTTTGTTGACATCTACCATGGTTTTTTGTAAGTATCTAGGGACATCATGAAAATGTAATTAATTATGCATATAATCACCATTCAGTACCATGGTATTACACTGGTAAAACTGCAGTGCTTCACAATGCAATTATTTATCTCTGCTGCTTCCACTCTGACCTCATCATCCACTTTAAAGAACACTTTTTATAGAACTATTACTTCATTTCCTTTATATTCTGTCATTAATATTTAGGACCTTACAGCATTGTGGCAGAACCATTGTAAAATGATGGTATCAACAAATTAAAACCATGGTTCTGAATGGTTGTCATGGTCGCCTCCATGTCCAAAAAAAAAATGGTAATACCATTGCACTTTTTGGAAAGAGATTAGTCTAATGGCTTATTGTTATTGTTATTATCTAATGGTCATTTTTGCATCCTTGAAGGGCACTGCGGGAAGGGGATGCAACACAAAGTGTTGTTTCAAATGAAAGTGAGAAAATAAAATCTTTCTCGAAGGGCCCTACAGAGTGAGTAGGGTATAGGGATGATTACTTTCAATTGGAATTCACCCGATCTGCTTTAGCTCGCATTGTTAAAGGCACCTCCGATTAACGTGTTTAAATTCTTCTGCGATTTATGAGGAAACGGACAATGGACATCTCCTTTTGTGTTCCAAGGATGTAAGAAACTCGTACTGGTTTGGAACAACATGAGGGTGGATATATAATGACATAATTTTCATTTTTGAACTACACCTAAAGCTTTTACTGTGTCCACAAATGAGAGAGCTAAAGTATGAGCGCATTTGTGTGTAATTAAAACAAGTGATTATTTTATGCTGGGATTATCCTTGAGGTCCAGCTGGTCCGTCGGGGATTTGAACACCCTCATCATGGACCAGAGAAAGGGCAAGCTCCCTGGGGACGTAGCCAAATTGGCTCCCTAACCCGAGAACCAAGAACACTATGCATACAGTTACAAACTCAAAATCTCTGCTAACTAAATGGTTTGATGTGCCATTTGAATTTACTCTCATTAGAAAATCAAAATGTGTTTCATAAATGCCCCATGAAATACAACACAGTGAACATGTTGTGGAAAGGATAGCTTTGTTTCATATAAAAGGTGCAGTCTTGTTGAACACAGTCATTCATATATGTTGATACTTCTTTGCTTTCCTTCCTGCTTGTTTCTGTCATTTTAACATTTTATTGGTAAATATAAATATAGTTAACAACTTGTAAATTCATTTGATGCACATTCATTTATATTCTTGTCTTTAATTATATATATATATATATATATATATATATATATATATATATATATATATATATATATATAAACAGTGATTAGTATGTTTATTCTATTAGCAAATATCAGTCACATAGCTTTGTGGCTACCAGTATTTCGGACACTGCTTGTGAAATATCACAATGACCCAAACATGATCCGATGAATGTTCCAGGTTAAAACAAGTTAAGCTCAATTGAGAGCATTAGTGGCATAATGTTGATTACCACAAAATAAAAAAAAAATATTTCAACTTGTCCCTTGTTAATTAAAAAAGAAAATATCGCAGTTAGAGTAAGGCACTTACAATGAAAGTGAATGGGGCCAGTCCATAAACAGTAAAATACACTCCGTTTCAACGGCATAGCCAGAAGACATCAACATTAGATGTGTTAACATGATTTTAGGTGCGATAAAATGTTGGATTTACCAGCGTTAGGGTGTTACCAAATTACAGGTTTTACCAACATTATGTCGCCATGACAACAAAGTTGCAATATTGGTTGTAACTTCACACAGATATGAAAGAAATCAATTTTATGAGACTAAAATCATGTTAACGTGTATAATGTTTACATTTTGTGGCTATACTTTTGAAACAGTTTGTATTTTAATGTTTACGGACTGGCCCCATTCACTTCCATTGTAAGTGCTTAACTGTAACAGCAATGTATGATGGACAAGTCCACATCACTTTTTTGTGGTAATTATGCATCAAATGCTGTCGACTGAGCTTAACTTGTACAAACCAGGCCCATTCCTTTAACTATTAAACTGAGTGTAATAAGTGTTTCTAATTTCCATGTGTCATAAACTGAGAATGTTGTATTGAAAAGCCCATGAATAAAACACAAAAAGTCAATGTAATATTACCTGATTTAAATGTCATTTTATACTGGAGGAAAAGTGCTCACACACCCCTTTCTGATAAAATGCTAAATCACTCACTTTTAAAGAAAATTCCTCATTCCAAGCACATTTAGGGGTCTTTTACTTATACAGTTACTCTAGACCAAGCATCCAGTCACTCTCATCAAGTATAAAAAAGTGATAACATTCGTCACTTAATCCTGAGCAACGGAAAACTCTGCTTAGATATTGTAATCCTGGGAAAAATATGTGGTCTGTTAAGCTTAACAGGAAACAATCAAAATAACAGCTGAGCAATATATAATAGTTCTATTATCACTGTGATAAGTGCAACAAGTCGTTTGAGATACAGTAAATTCTCTACATGCCTCTATTTATTTACCCTGATATTTTCATCTCGACAGTAGATTTATTACAAAATAACATGTCTGTGAAGGATGCGTGATGTATTTCAATACACGCCCAGGAGTTACTCCAGATTGTTGCATATTCTGACAAAGCAAATGACATTAAAAAAGTTAAATCTTGTTTGCATTGCGGTAGAATTCTTCCTGATTAAATAAATGTTCCAGGTTCCATTAAAGTAAACCTCAATTGACAGCATTTGTGGCATAAAATAACTACAAATGATTTAAAAAAATATGCAGTATAGCACTTACAGTGGAAGTGAATGTGGCCAGTCCATAAATGTTCAAATGCACACTGTTTCAAAGGTATAGTCAAAAGATGTAAACATTGTAATTTTATACTAATATCATTATAACATAAATTTAGTGTGAAAAATAATTTTGGGATGGTATTTTCTGGCATTAAGGCGGTTTACCAGATTACATGGTTTACCATGTTATGTCGGTATGACAACAAAGTTGTAATATTGGATAGAACTTTACACCGATATGGTTAAAAAAGCAATTTTATCAAATAAAAATCATGTAAACATGTATCACGTTTTTATCATTGACTTGGACTGGTCCCATTCACTTACTTTGTAACTTCCTTACTGTAACTTCAATTCTTTTCCTTTTTTTAAATAAAGATGGAGTCTAAATAACTCTTTGGAAATCAACATTATGCCACACATTCTGTCAAATGAGCTTAACTCTTTGAATTGAACGTGGAACATTCCTGTAAGTCCTTATTCATTTCCACATCAAAATGTGGTTTAAAAAAAGCAAAAAATGTCTACCAAAAAGACCAGTCTTAAAAAAAGGTTCTAAAGAAAAGTCTCGTCATACGTCTCCTCCGAGGTATGAAGCTCACAGGATGCAGAGTCGCTACAGGTAGTTATTAACACCTGGAAATGGTCACCAGGAGACCTAGTGACAGTCTCATAAGATGGGGGAGAGGATGCAAAGTACAGAGAGCCTACATGTACCCCCCTTTTGGGACCATAGTACTCTTTGATCATAGAGGCTATAAGTCCTTCCTGCTCTGGAGCACCATCCTCATTCACAGCTGTGTCCTGATGTATCTGCCTGTACAGATAAGAAGCCTGTTTCATTTGCCGTTTAACCAGGTGCCCCCTGTAGGCGCGCTGGATCATGGTCGCTGACAGTTCCTCTTGCTTTCGCCGTAGTGTTGTGGTGATGGGCTCATATGATATCTTGGAGGGGTTTGCCATCATGAACTTCTCCTCCATTTGCTGCTTGAGAGCATCCATTTCCCCAGTCTCACCGAGAACCCTCTTTGTGAAGGCGAACAGGATGTCCAAGCAGTGGATCCTGTCTCCATTCACCATGGGTAGGTCCATGTGGATGAGCTTGATTTTGTTGGGTTTGGCGATCCGCAGAGGTTCCGAAAGGCTGTCCGCAAAACTGGAGAGCTTGGAGTACTCGATGAAGTGTGTGGCCTCGACGTCGAACTTCTCCCAAACCTCGTAGAACATCTCAAAGTCGTCTTCGCTGAGTGGTTCCGTGCTCTCCTCAGTGGCCACGCTGAAGTTCTCGAGAATGATAGCGATGTACATGTTGACCACGATCAAGAAGGAAATGATGATGTAGCTGACAAAGAAGGTGATTCCTACTGAGGGATTGCCACAGTTGCCCTTAGTATTGGTTCCTGTGTTGACGTAATTTGCGTTGCATTCTTCAGGAGAATTGTTCAGAATGGGATCCAGTAGGTTATCCCAACCGGCGGATGTGGTGATCTGGAAAAGACAGATCATGCTATTCCCAAAAGTTTCGAAGTTGAACATATCGTCGATTCCGCCCTGCTTCTTCACGTAGGCGAAGTTTGCCATGCCAAAAATGGCGTAGATGAACATGACCAGGAAGAGTAGAAGGCCGATGTTGAACAACGCCGGTAGCGACATCATTAAGGCAAAAAGTAACGTCCTTATTCCTTTGGCTGCTCGTATTAGTCTGAGAACTCGTCCTATTCTTGCCAACCGGATCACTCGAAACAGAGTTGGGGACACAAAGTATTTTTCTATTATGTCAGCCAGGACAATTCCTGTGAGGAAAGACCGGAACAAAGATGAATTATCAATGCAGTTAATACAACCTCATGGTGGCATACTTGCACAGGTCATTTATCCATTTGTACATTGTACTTATCCATTTACAAATCAGAATTTAGGTTTACTGCAAACTCTTGAAAGACTATTTAAGAACTGAGAAATTAAGATTAAGATTCAACTTTATCATCATTGTGCAAAGCCAATGAAATGCAGTTGTTATCACATATCCCAACTAAGCTGGGGTCAGAGCAGATAGGGTCAAGGGCCTTGCTCAAGGGTGGTATCTTGGCTGTGCTGGGGCTTGAACCCCCGGCTTTTCATCAGTAACCCACAGCCTTAACCGCAGAGCCACCGCTGGCCTGTGAACATGCATTGCTGGTCGAAATGTGTTTGCTTACCAATGATGGACAGAATGACGACTACAAAGTCAAATATGTTCCAGCTAATCGTGAAGAAATAGCAGCGGAGGGCAAAGATCTTGATGAGGCATTCAGTGGTGAAGATCACGATGAAGGCCAGGTTGATGTTGTTGAGGATGGACTCCATGCGAGCAGACTGCTCGTCTGTCTCCACCATCATGGTTATCATGTTGAGGATGATGAGCATCATGATTGTGATGTCAAAGGCTTGCTTGGACACCAAGTCAAAGAAGAATCCTTGTAGAATGTTCTAGACAGAAATGTGTTTATGTTGATGAATTCGGCTTAACGTTTTCATGAAATCACTTGAAACACATGTACATTGGACATGAACCATAGTATTTTTTGAAGCACTTTGGAGTCCCATGTAAATATTATGGTGCATGGCTATTGTAATAATTAAGCACCATGACATATATAAAAGTACCATCTAATACCATCGTTCTGCCTTGGTACTAGTGACTTCAGAGATGACTTCAAATAATCTGATTTGATTGTTTTAATCATATGAAAAAGAATCACTCAACTCAACTTCCACATTTTTGTTATGGAAATATAATATTAACACATTACCACTGGTCTTGGGATTGGCTTCTGTGGCTTTTTCGATCCAAGTTTCTTCATCGCGTTGTAGTACTTTTTCTGCTCTTCTGTCATGAATATATCGTGGCCACCTTAGTATAGAGGGAAAAAAACCTGTTATTTACATAGAATGTAGATAAAAATCTATATTTGTTTTTGGCAAAGATGTCATTAATAAACACCAATCATTCTTTTCTGTTGATTGAAGTTGTCGATGATGACACCGATGAACAAATTCAAGGTAAAGAATGATCCAAAGATGATGAAGATGACAAAGTAGAGGTACATGTAGAGGTTTATCTCTTTGATGGGCTGCTCTTCAACCTAACATGCAAGGAACAAAAACTCAGAAGGGATCTGGATCCATATGCAGCTTTGTTGATGAAAATTTAAACTTCTACATTATTATTATTTTATTTATGTATTTATTTGAAGAACAAATAATTCTGATGTGTAAAAATAGCTTGTAGTCTAAAACTAGGATTCCTTTTTTGGCCTCATGTGTTTGGGAATTGATATACCATTAATTGATTTTGGGTAGTGAAAAGAACATGCTTACTCCACGAGAATCGACGGCGGCATGCATGATTTCCATCCAACCTTTGAAAGTTGCCTGGAAAGAATATTAAAATATTATTATATTCTTAATGCATACAGTACTGCATTGAAGCTTCAAACCAGTTTATTCAAGTACATTGTGCTCTGCTTCTATGTGAGTATATTTCTTCCCATGCCGAACATAGCAAAACTTTAATTATCCATTTACATCACAAGTTTCACAAAGAGTTGTGACTCACCAAGAGTCAGCATGAATGTTATTAACCGAGGCCATTTTGGGATGTCATTGGCATGGTTACAAAAATTATAGCCTACAATAATTGAGAGACTGTTCCTAGAGGTAAATGATAGGTTAAGGCACAGTGAGAAGTTGCTAGAACACTGAAGATCTCTGGTTGCTTGGCTACCTCAAAATTAAGCCAATATGAGGGATGATTCTACAGCATAATCACCTTAATTGATGGCCAAGAAACGTTTGGTTACGTATGTAACCTCCGTTCCCCGAGGGAGGGAACGACACGTTGTGTCGGAGAAGCGACACTAGGGGTCTCTCTTGAGTGCCGATATTCACCTCTGATCTTATTGAAAAGGGCCAATGGGAGTTGGCAGTCAGTATTTGCATACCCCGCCCGGACATACGGGTATTTAAGCCGGGCAAATACGGGAGTTCATTCAGGATTTTTCTGAGGAGCCGAAATGGTCCGGCCACAACAGTGGCTCGGTTCAGCGACATGGCGGAGGAAAGACACAACGTGTCGCTCCCTCCCTCGGGGAACAGAGGTTACATACGTAACCAAGCGTTCCCTTCTGTCGCCTTCTCCACGCTGTGTCGGAGAAGCGTACACTAGGGGACGATTCCAATCTTGCCATGCGCTGAACCTTGTACGTGGACCGCCGATACAGAGGCGGGCAGGGATTTCATCCAGTGCCACGCATCGCCTGTACCTGGCTGCACGCACTCTTCCCCAATGCCCCATAAGAACATCGGAGTCCTTCTAGTTACCCTGGGAGGGGAACAAGGCGATGTTTGCCAACATGGGAACGGGCCAGCCTGGCTGGGCCTCTTTCTCTCTATGTTTCTCGCATAGAGCAATCACGGCCGGGGCCCTTACACGCATATAGGGAAGGGGGTCTTACCCAGACCCTGCGGAGACCACACCTGCCCTTTTTCTTGGGGAGGAAAAGTGGTAGACACGTCACACGGCTGTCTTAGGGCTCGTGTGGAAAGTATGGTGCGGTGGTAGATCCAGCCTCGAAAGGGGGGAGTTGCTACAGCATCTGGTGCTCTGTGTGCGGTCCAGGTAAATGCGCAGGGCGCGCACTGGACACAGCAACGAAAGGGCTGGGTCTGCCTCCTCCCGGGGCAGCGCTTGCAGGTTCACTACCTGATCTCGGAATGGTGTGGTAGGAACCTTGGGCACATAGCCCGGTCAGCGGTCTTAGGATCACAGACGATCTGCCGGACCGAACTCCAGGCAAGTGTCGCTGACAGAGAACGCTTGCAGGTCCCCCGACCCTCTTAATGGAGGCGAAGCGATCAGCAGGGCCGCTCTTAAGAGAGAGGGCCCTGAGTCCAACTGATTCGAGCAGCTCGAAGGGAGGTCTCTGGAGTCCTGCCAAGACTACCGAGAGATCCCAGGAGGGAACTAGGCCTGGCCGGGAGGGATTCAACCTCCGGCGCCTCTCAGGAACCTGAGGATCAGGTCGTGCTTACCCAAAGACTTGCCGCCTACAGGATCGTGGTGGGCGGCGATAGCAGCAACATACACCTTGAGGGTGGACGGGACAGCCTCCTGTCCAGCCTCTCCTGTAGGAACAGAAGCACTGACCTAATCGCAGATCTCTGCGGTCTTCGCCTCGGAAGAACACCAATCTGCGAACAAGCGCCACTTTAGGGCGTAAAGGTGCCTGGTAGAGGGGGCTCTGGCTTGGTTGATGGTATTCACAACGGTCGCCGGTAAGCCGGCTAGCTCTTCCGCGTCCCGTCCAGGGACCAGACGTGGAGGTTCCAGAGGTCTGGGCGCGGGTGCCAGAGCGTGCCCCGCCCCTGAGAGAGGAGGTCCTTTCTCAGGGAATTCGCCAGGGAGGAGCTGTCGCGAGGAGCCTGAGTTCCGAGAACCAAGTCCGAAGTGGGCCAGTAGGGGGCCACCAACGTGACTTGCTCCTCGCCCTCCCTGACCTTGCACAGCACCGGTGCAAGAAGGCTCACTGGGGAAATGCGTACTTGCACAGCCCCGAGGGCCAGCTGTGTGCCAGCTGCCTGTCCCGAGGGGAGCCTCTGTTAGGGCGTACCAGAGCGGGCAGTGGGAGGTTTCCTGGGCAGGCAAACAGGTCTGAAGCCTCCACTCGCCGGCAGGCGTTGTCGAGATAGCGCCGCTACGACGCTGAGCTTGCCGGGATGTGAGTGGCACGCAGCGAGTCGCTGCTGGCTCCATAGGAGGAGGCGGCGAGTTGTGACATGTGGCGGAGCGACGCCTTGGCATTTATGTATGCCACCACCGTGGTGCTGTCCGATCTCATGAGGACATGTTTGTCCCGAACTAACGGAGGAACTTCCTGAGAGCAAGAAGGACGGTCAGCAACTCCAGGCAATTGATGTGCCAACGCAGCGGGCCCTTTCCAACGCCCGCTGCTGCGTCCGCTGCACACGCACCCCACCCAGACCGGAGGCATCAGTTGTGACCAGGACGCGTCGGGACACCTGCTGCAGGGGCACTCCTGCCCGTAAAAAGCAGAGGTCTGTCCAGGGTCGGAGTGTTTTGAGGCAGGCGGGGTGATCCTTACCCGATGCGTGCCGCGGTGCCATGCTTGTCTCGGGACTCGAGTCTGGAGCCAGTGCTGGAGTGGTCTCATATGCATCAACCCCAGCGGCGCGACCGCCGGGAGGACGCCATATGCCCCAGGAGCCTCTGGAAAAGTTTTAGAGGGACCACTGTGCCTGGCTTGAAGGAAGCGAGGCAGTCCAGCACCGACTGAGCACGCCGCTCGTGAGACGTGCTGTCATTGAGACTGAGTCTAACTCCAACCCGAGAAAAGAGATGCTCTGAACCGGAGTGAGCTTGCTCTTTTCCCAGTTGACCTGAAGCCCCAGCGGCTGAGGTGCCGGAGCACCTGGTCTCTGTGTGTGCATAGTAACTCTCGAGAGTGTGCTAGGATGAGCCAGTCATCGAGGTAGTTGAGAATGCGGATGCCGGCTACTCGTAGCGGGGCAAGGGCCGCCTCTGCGACTTTCATGAGGAACTGGCGTGCAGCGGTACTCAGAGAGCAGCGCCCTGAAGGGGAGGACTGTGCACTGCAACGCCTCAGCTCTGCGCTTAGGGCACCAAAGGGACGAGTATTTGGACGTACCGGCGGGCCTCGCAGTGGGCGGAACAGGTAATGCAGCGTCGGGCAGCTTCGCTGCGAGCCTGAGGCTGAGGTGCTGAGACATAGACTCAGAACACTTACCTTGCTCGCGTACGCATGTGGGCGGGTTCTTGACTGAGGAGGAGGTCCGATGTTGACGACCTCTGACTCAGTCTGAACTGGCCGGCCGCGGACAGTCGTTGGGTACAGTGAAGTAAGGGCTGTCGCAACCGTGTACCTGACTGTTGTGATCTGAAGGCACATTGCTGTGACAACGCATTTGCTAAGGGCCAGGTGACCCAGAGGCAAAGGAACTAGCATGCTTTATTGAGAATGTGGGTACCACAGCCCCTGACAGGGGTGTGGCAAATGAAAAACAAAGGATTCTCCTCGCGTCCTCCACCGGGGACGGAGCGGTCTTACCACCTCCGAGCTAACGCTTCGGCTCTGGGTCGGCTGTCTCAGGAACGCTTGGGAGCCTTCCGGGTCCTGGAGGGGGTTCGTGAGACAGGGGCGTGCGCCGCCTGCGGAGTGCTCGACGCTGGGGCTGAGAGCTGGGCCCGGGTTGAGGCGGAGCAGGAGCTGGTTTCCTCGCAGGGGACGCCTCGGCGGTCAGACGGGCAGGGCCCGTGAGCGGCAGGTCTGGCGGCGGGCATGATGTGCTGAAATGGCCTCCGCCTGCTTCTTCACCGCGGAGAACTGTTGGGCGAAGTCCTCGACGGTGTCACCGAAAAGGCCAATCTGGGAGACAGGTGCGTCCAGGAAGCAGTTTTTGTCAGCCTCACGCATCTCGACCAGGTTGAGCCAAAGATGGCGCTCCTGGACCACTAGGGTGGCCATCGCCTGTCCGAAGTGCCTGCGCTGTGGCCTTCGCCGCCTCAGGGCGAGGTCGGTCGCTGAGCGCAGTTCCTGCAGCACATCAGGATCAGGTCCACCCCGTGCATGTTTCTGAGAGCTTTGGCCTGGTGGACTTGCAGGAGGGCCATCGCATGCAGGGCGGAGGCAGCGCGTCCAGCCGTAGTGTAGGCCTCGCGTTAAGCGAGGATGTTGTCCTACAGGGCTTGGATGGGAGTACGGGCTACCCCACCAGGAGGTAGGGCTACCAGGGCATAGATGGTGCGCAACTGCCCTATCAACCTGGGGAATCGCGTCGTACTCGTGGCGCCTCGCCGTCGAGGGTGGAGAGAGTGGAGCGGGTGGCACCTAGACGAGCGGAGAGCCGGGCTCTCCACGTAGACGTCAGCTCATCATGCACCTCCGGAAGAAAGGGACCGGGGATGCGAGGCCGCGAACGGCGCTGCCCCCAGGAACCAATCATCCAACCGAGAAGGCTGTGGGGAGGATGGAGGGTTCCAGTCCAACCCCACGCCAAGGCGGCCCGGCAAGCATGTCGGACATCTGAGCTGCCGGCCTCAGCCTGGGCCTGCTGGCCCAAGGCGGCAGTCCAGGGGAGTCCTCGGCATCAGACACCGCGACTCTCCGATGCAGCGGCGAGCTCATCTGCTTCGGACTCGGAGGATAGACAGCCGGGCCGTGAGGCGAGCCGCTATCGCCGAGCGGACGGAGACCAGCGAGCGGTCGGGAACGGAGGTTCGAGGGGGTTACCCGGCGAAACTGCACCCGCTGCCGCCTCAAATCGCCTCCAGCGCCAACCGCACCGTCCTTAATCCCGTGGGAAGAAGGAGCAACGCGGGTGCAGCTGGGGTGGCTTGCTTTCTGTTGAAAGCAAGCCGCGACCGCAACGTGGTCATGGTCATGTTCTCGCAGTGAGAACATGAACCATCCACAAACGCCGCCGTGTGATCGCGCCCAAACACACGAGACAGCGCCTGTGGCCGCCTGAAGCAGAGAGCACTCTACCGCGATCCAGGAACGACACAGGGGCGGAAAGGCATCTTGAAAAAGACGCGCCCTTAAAAGGACGCTCAACGCCGCTGTGTTTGCTCTTTTAGAGAAAATTACTCTTTTAGTAAAAACTCTTTTAATACACAGTGTGTGTGTGTACGTGTTCGCGCTTGTCGGCGCTCAGGGGCAACAATGCACGCCGTGCACTGAGAAGGAGAAAGCCGCTGTTGTGCGCCGTCAAGATCCAACAGCATGCAGATCGTCAGAGGAAAACAGGAACGCTTAAGTGGCGTGTAACTCGCAGCAAACTGCAGACAGACCATCGGCTCGAAGAAATTTTCTGAATGAACTCCCGTGATTTGCCCCGCTTAAATACCCGTATGTCCGGGGCGGGTATGCAAATACTGACTGCCAACTCCCATTGGCCCTTTTCAATAAGATCAGAGGTGAATATCGGCGCTCAAGAGAGACCCCTAGTGTTGCTTCTCCGACACAACGTGGAGAGAGCGACAGAAGGGGAACTAGCGTTTCTTAGAATAAAATGTTAAAGAGTTCACACAAAAATGAAAATTCAGTCGTCAGCTTCTTCCTCATATCGTTCCAAATATGTATAATCTTTTATTTAACCTGTTGCACTGTCACACTCTGAAAAGGACACAAAAAAGTACAGTAAAATGAATCCAAACAACACGTGCGCTATATTCAAGTCTTCAAAGTCATATGATAGCTTTCTGTGAGGAACAGAACAAAATTGAACCTGTTATACCTTGAAAATTTTTCAGCTGCCAGTTCAAACCAAGATACATGCAAACAAATACATTTGCTTACAAATTTTTGTAAAGTGGACTCGACACCATAGAAAGAGAAAAAGGAAAAGAAACTGTATACAAACTTAATTGGTTCTCGCATATATCGTGAACGTACCGGGTTTAAATGGGCAAAAGTCCATGAGATTGGTCAGCTAGGGCTGAAGGACTTACATTTTAGTCCATTTTTCACACTATGCTATCAAATGGCTTTAAAAGATTTGAAATATAGTGCATAAGTCACATAGACTACTTTTATGGTACTATTTTGACCTTTTTGGAGCTTGACCGTTGGGGTCACCATCTACTTTTGTTGTATGCAAAAGAATAGCTTGGAAATTCTGCTGATTTCTCTTTGAGTTCCACAGAAGAAGATTTTTTTTTTTACAGGTTTAAAACAACGTAATTATTACATTTACATTTTGGGGTGACATTTCCCTTGACACCAGATGACACCATAAAGGCACATTAATCAGACACTCACCACTTGCAGAAGTGAGAGGTAGCCAAGTCCAACATTGTCGAAGTTTACTTTGACTTTGGTCCAGTAGAACTGTGTGTCATTCATGGCTTGACATTCAGTCTTGTTGTTGACCAGCGTTGCATTGTGGATGTACCCTGTCCTGTTGACGCATTTCCCGAATTTACCAGCGAAAAGATTAACGCCCATTATGCTAAATATGAGCCAGAAGATCAGGCAAACCAGCAGGACATTCATAATGGACGGGATGGCCCCAATGAGAGCATTCACTACCACCTGTACAACAGGAATTCTGATGTTATACCAGCAATTATTCCTGTGTGTCTGCATGCAACAGACCACAGTGCTAGCAATATACACTCACTGAGCACTTTATTAGGAACACCTGTACACCTATTATTATCTAATCAGCCAATTGTGCGGCAGCAGTTCAATGCATAAAATCATCCAGATATGGGTCAAGAGCTTCAGTTAATGGTTCACATCAACCATCAGAATTGGGGAAAAATGTGATCTCAGTGATTTCGATTGTGGCATGATTGTTGGTGCCAGATGGCCTGGTTTGAGTATTTCTGTATCTGCTGATTTCCTGTGATTTTCACACACAAAAGACTCTAGTAGAATTTATTCAAAAAACATCCAGAGAGCAGCAGTTCTGCGGATGGAAATGTCTTGTTGATGAGATAGGTCAACGGAGAATGGCCAGTCTGGTTCGAGCTGACAGAAATGCTACAGTAACTCAGATAACCACTCTGTACAATTGTAGTGAGCAGAAAAGCATCTCACTACAAAAGCAAAACATTTCGAACCTTGAGGCGGATGGATTACAACTGCAGAAGACCATGTCGGGCACTTTATTTAAACCATATTGTTCCTTATAAAGTTCTCAGTGAGTGTAAGTTTAACAAATTGGCAATAAATTGAAACAGAACGTTAATCAGAACAAACTCACAATTTATGCTAAATACTAAATAAAGTCATTGGAAAAATACAGTATTGGCATATTTTTCATTCTAGCTCAATGCTGTTTTATTGAGAAAGCTAAATTAGAGTTTCAGATGGTAAATTTATCCTTATATGATTATGAGTCCATACAGTTAAGAAGAAAAACAAATATATTGGCTTAATCCCTGCTCATCTGCTCAACAGTCCAAATATATAAATATGTAATATATTCATGTAGAACCAGTTGAAAGCTTTGCTTTAAAGAGCTTCTTGTTTTATAATGTTGCATTTAGAAATGCAGTTGAGGTGACGAGAGATGAAAGCATTTTACCCGCATTCCTTCAAATCTAGACAGAGCCCTCAGGGGCCTCAGAGCTCTTAGCGTCCTCAGAGATTTAATGGCCCCAAAGTCCGAGTAGCCCAGAGAGTTAGCCACCAAACTAATCAAAGACACCTGCGATAGGAAGAGACACATGGAGACCTCTGTGAGTGGGGTTTGAACTAAATATTGTCATATTCTCATTGGAATATTAAAATATGACATGATATCATATCATATACATATTATAATAATGGTAATATTTGCATGAGAATTGGTAATTTTGTAACCCTTTTTTAAGTTAAAAATGTAATGAGCTATAAATGAGTTATTTAAAAAATGAACTTCCTGTAATATATAAACAAATAACCAAAACTAGGAAACAATCAAAATTTTTGCCAAACTTTTAAATTTTTGTACAATTGTAAAGCCAATATTTATATGTTTTGGGACATTCTACAGAAATATGCTTATTGGGACATACAAATGGTTAAAATATTTGTTTTCACAAATAGGTTTTCACTCTATTCTACATTCAAAATGAACAGACAAAAGTAGAACAGAGTGGATTTGCTGCTGTTAAATGGCCTGTTATGGAGGAATGTGGCTATACATACAGGAAGATTTCCAATGAGGTGAAATGATGACAAAACATTGACAAGTATGCACATATGTACATGCCAATCACTGTACATATCCACATACTTAAATATATGTATAATCTATATGCATATATATAAAATAGAGTGAAGTTTTATAAAGAATTCGATTTTTGATCAGATTATCTTTTTCAAATTTGTAGTCTATTTTAAGTCCAAACAGTATTTTGAATGTCCAATTAGGATATTGTTTCATAGTTCACATTAAATATATCAAATATACAGTATATAAAATGCAAAAGTCCCAAGAATCGTCCATTCTTCATAAACAACATTTTTCTAAGAATGTTCTTGTTTCTGCAATGTATCTAAAGAAGATATACTCTCTCTCTCTATTTATATATATAAGGATATTTCTGTGCAATTGGCTCTAAAACAAAACTTCAGAAGAAAGTGAATGATCAAAATAAAAGTTACACTCAACAACATTAAGAGGCCAGAGTCTAGAATGTAGATTTCAGCTTAAATTGACTTAACAGGCCATTTCTTCCATTCTAACGAAACTGATTGTAAAAATTATTTTACTGCAATAATGTGTTTAAAATGCTAGTATGATTTAAATTATAGTCCTAAAAGTGATTGATCTTCTCTAGATAATTATTTGATACAATGAGCATATTTTGATATAAAAGCCAAGGTCCTGTGGCCTTATCAAACATGTTAAAGGCTAAAATACTTGTGAAATAAATATATTCAAATTGTTTCAGAGTCATTGTAAGACGGTGGCATTTATATCTCTGAGTGAACGAGAGGAGAACTGCAACTGACATACAGATTTGAGCCTGTACTCACCTCTGACCTTTGACCTATGAACTTACCCTATCATTAAAGGTGTGTGTGGAGATCTGTGTGGGGTCAGAGGAGCAGGTGACATCAAGTGAGACACTCGGTACGTGTACATGCACTTTAAAAGTTAGATTTCAGTCATACTAAAACAATCATTTGTCTTCTAAATTGTGATGTAAATGCTTCAGTCAGGCTGAAATCGTACCAGTCTGATTTTCGCAAAGTTGGACTTGCAGTTTGGCATAGTCCAGCATGTATTTACGTAAATCAGACAGCAGGCCTCTGCGTTGCTGGCATGCTCTGGAATACATGCAACATGTATTGCCGGCACTTCCTATGCTGGCGTTCTTCCTTCAAATATTTAACTACGCATTGTGTCATGCAGGGCCATCTTTAGGGTGGTGCACCAGGCGATCGCGTCTAACCTCCACCTCGCAACTGCGGGGGGACCCCAGAACATGATCACTACCGAAGGTGACAGCAACGCACACCAGGACCATCCATCACCTCAACCTCAACCACACACCACCCCCTCCCCCCACCGCCACCCGTCTGATGCCGAGAAGCTTCATTACACATTTCACTGCAGTTTCCCAGCGAAGTCTCCAGTGGGGGGGCACTTAAAGTGAGTGAAATGGTGTCATAATCAGACAAGGTTTTTAAGATTATATTAAATGGAAGTTTTAATGAATAAAATGTACCTCCCTAACCTAAAAAGTTGTGTCCTAAAAGCAAATGAGATGTGAACAAAACAGACATCCTTACACTAAACCAACACCAAAACCTAACCGATAGTGTCGTAAAAGCAAATGCCACATGAAAAGCACGTTTTATACAGTCTTTTCGTATCGCTTCTATGACACTTTCGGCTCACGTGTTAGCTTCCGTGCTTGGCTGGGATTCAGCCTCGTTCCTCCGAGTCCAAAGTCCAACACTCTGTAAGGTGAGCTACCACAGAAGCTAATCACATTGGAAGAATTGTGTAAATGTAGGTTGGACTGCAATGCAAGCGTTAAAATGTATAGTTTTTCGAAAGCTGCGTTAGAGTAAAAGTGCTTCAATATAAATACAAATATTTTTGGGGTGGCTGTGGCTCAGTTGGTAGAGCGGGTTGGCCACTAATCACAGGGTTGGTGGTTTGAATCCTGGCCCACACGACTCCACAAGCTGAAGTGTCCTTGGGCAAGACACTGAACCCCAAGTTGCTCCCAATGGCAGGCTAGCACCTTACATAGCAGCTCTGCTGCTGTTAGTGTATGAATATGTGTTTGAATGGGTGAATGAGTCAACAGTGTAAAGCTCTTTGAATACCAATAAGGTTAAAAAGGTGCTATATAAGTGCAGACCATTTACCATATCATAACATAGCAGGGTGTGATTTAAAAAGAGAGAAAAAAGGGTTTATAAAGTCATAATCAGCCTATGTAGTCGTCATTTTTGCGTTTTTGTAGTCCCTTTAGGGTTAATTTCACCAGAAAACTGCAGCTAAACATAGAATGCGGCACGTAAAACTCAGTTTGCAAATATGCAGTTGTAGTAAGGTTCAATCTATGAGACTAGGTTGATATTTAGAGTTTTGTTTGAGGCGCTTAGTACGAAGCATACTGGATGCACATGAGGAAGATGAATGGCAATTTAATGTTTACTACCTCTTCTGGGCCTGAAAGAAATGACTAAACCATGTACTAACAGATTCACACGCAATAAACCGCAACATTTCAACCCCAATCCAGGATTCGGAGAGAAAACTCCTCTACTCACATCAACGATGAGGAAGTCCAGCCAGCACCAGTAGTTTGTGAAGTATTTCTTAAAGCCATATGCGATCCACTTCAGAAACATCTCCAGAACAAAGATGTAGCTGAAAACCTTGTCAGCGTATTCCAACACCATCTTCACCACCTTTCGCTGTTCTATGTAGATGTCTTCAAATGCCTGTGATAAGAAGGTACATGCCAGAATATAGAATTAGACCAGGAAATGTATGAGAGGGTAAATATTTATCCTAGGCTTCAATCAAAATGGAGTCAAAAAATCGACCAAACTCAAGTTTGATAGTAAGAGAGTTGAGACCGTGTGACACCGGGAGGACATTTGAAAGATCGTGGACTTCAAGTTTTCAACAATGGCTAGATTTTTCATCCACAAGGAGAAGACATTTTTTAAGACAGTGGTTAGAGTAAAAGTAAAAGTGAAAGTAAAAGAGTAAAAGTGTTGTGGATGACATTTGTGAACAGCTTTGATGTAAATAGTAGAATAATGGTTAAACAGGGCTTTAGTAGTTGTGAGTATGGTTCCTCACCAGAGCTCCACTGCTGAGGAGAATCATAAAGATGATGAAGGTCTCAAACCAGCTGTGCTCCACAATCTGATAGCAGGTCTTCCTCAATCTCCACCACATCTGTCCTACACCTCGTGTAGTATTAATGTTACAGCACTTACAGTGTTGCATGCAAACTACAGAGAAACAGAGAGGAGATTACTATTTGATTACCATATTCATATACCATGGTATTTAAATTGATACTGTAAGGCAACTTGTCTTAAAGAGGTCATGACCTGAGGAATCAAATGTTCCTTCATCTTTTGACATGTCAGAGTTAATTGTATTACAAAAACATACTGTAAGTTTCAGAACTCAAGACCTCCTCCTCAATAGTAAAAGAGCATTTATTTAAACCAAGCTGCTAAATCAGCTCATTTGGATTTTCTCTTCTTTGTGACCTTACACAGATGAATCCATCAGCACATAACTGCCTCTACAGCAATACATAAATGCCTACATTTACATCATCGCAACCTTGGCCCTCAAACTAGCGCTCAATCAAAAAGGTGAAGAGGAGAGAACAAGACAGATGGGCCTAATATTCTGGCACACCAAAGGGGACTTACACAGGACACTTTCTTGTACCTATCTGGACTATTTTTATAAATTTTTCAACATAAACATGCAATAGACAAACTACTTCAACCGTTATCATGAATCTCACACCACTTTTCAAAGATGTGATGCCAAGTTATAACTTAAGGACCCCCATTCTGTGTCTTGCTGTTTTGGGTATAAACACATAATGGACAAATTTTTGCACCCATTCACGCTATTTTTAATTGTTGGTCTATGTAAACATGCACTAGATGGACGTCTTTGACCATTTTGATGCATTTCCGGCAATGTGCACAGTGTTTTAAGAGCGGTGCAAGCACAACTTTAAAAAAGGCATCTGTTCAGCTCCATTCTTTTGCTGCTGCTGGATGGGAGAACCGCGTCTCGTCCAGATTAAATAGATCATGGAAGATGTGAGATGTTGCGCCTGTGAAGACCAGTGTCTTTGCTTTAGCCTCTGTTGAAGCATCCCAACATCAGGAAGTAGGAAGTAGTGAAACGCATTGCATGACATTGATAATTGCGTGGTATCTTGGAGAACTATGAATATGCAACACTAAAAATAGTTGAGCCAACGTTTAAAAAAATAGGCTACTTATTACAAGCACTTTGAGTAAACTCAACTTAAATACAGCTGTCCAACTCAAATGGTTGAGTAGCCAAGAAATCTGACAATTTCAATTATTTTTGTTCATCTAATACAGACAGTCAATGGAATTTAAACATTCTTGTCAAGGCAACTAAAGAATGTTTGTTCAGCACGTGTTGCCAAAAAAAGACTTTGGCAACATGTTGAGAGTTTTTTGCTCCTACACACTAGAGACTAAGATACTATCTTGAGAATACAAGATATTATGTCTATTTGTTGAAATTGAATTCACATTGAGTTCAACACTTCACACACAAACCTCAATCAATCAACACCAATCAATAAACAGTTCAGACGACTAAGTTTGGCAGGCTGAAACATTATTTGGGGAAACAGCATTGCCCCCCATGATTTCCTCCACTGAAACGTCTGATGCCCCCGGACAACACAATCAAAGGGAACCAACCAAAGCGAAATTATCAAGGAGGAGCGTTGATAATTGTACGTTGGATTTTCTACAGTGCATATTATGTGAATAAGGTAATCACTCAGTATCATGGTATTTATCAAAGTTGCATGGTATTAACATCACCATCACAGTACAATATTTGACTTCTTTTGACTACTTTACTACGTTATTTGCTTACACTCGGGGAAACACTCTTCTGGGTCCATGGCATCCTCTGCCATCTCAGAATATTCCTCCTCATCATCTCCAGGCTTCCTCAGATCTACAGTACTTCCTTCAGAGCAGCTCATCACTTCCTGGTAAACAAAACAGCAAAGCTTGCATTGAGTTGCAGAGTTTTGGCACTGATTCTGGGGGAGAATCTGAAGAATTCTTTGCAGCTGGAAACATGAACAAATTAGCCAAAATATTTAATAAACAAAATGCAAAGGACGCGGAATGTGTAAAAGTTTGTGAAGGACGGCATACAAATTCTCTGAAAGTTCTGCAGGCCCATATTCCAAGTAGGCCTGCTAATATAGTATAATCTGATATCATAGCTTTTAATTCATTAATTGTATTTATCTTAATTGCACAATATTATTATAGATCATACACAGCTTTGCACATATAAGCCAGGAAATTCAGATTTATTCAAATCCTCTGGTTTTGGCACGAAAGAAGCAGAAAGCTAATAGAACGCACGCATCCCAAGAAACACATGGCATGATATTGGCATATACTACTGTATATCTAATCCAAGAGTGCACAAGTCAAGGTTTCTGACCCCAAGTATAATATGAGACAGAGAGAAAGAGACAGAGCTGTTTTAAATCTGCCTCTCATTCTCCCTAGTTCTTTCTCTTCATAGACAGATAGCACATGCCTTCTTAATACAGTTTTGATGAGATTTTCCCTGTGTGTAATGGCAGCATATTTAAAATGAATTACAGAGATTACTGGCCCAAAGGTGCCAGCACAATCCAATAGTGCTGTTTATTTAATCCCACATCTGAGGCAAGCAATGTGTGTGTGTTTGTGTAAAGCAGGATTACTCTTAAATTTGAATTCCTCAGACGTCAAAAAGGGGTTTGAGAGAGGTTTAATGTGTCAAATGAATTTCAAGCTTTTTCACATTCAATATAGAGCAAATTTAGTGAATACCAAATATTTGCATAAGAGCTTAATATCAAACTATCTCACACTTTGCAGCTAAATCTACCTATCTGAACTAGATTCACTCTCTCTGTATGGATCATATCCTTTACAGAAGCCAAATGGCAGTTCAAATAATAATTCGTATAGTTCATTATTTACTCACCCATCGTTCCAAAGCCATAAGACTTACTTCCGTTGAGCACAAAAGTAAATATCTTAAAGAATGTCAAGATTGTTGATTTCCATTCAGTAGCATTGGATACTGACTCACTTTAAACCTTAAAAAAGTACCAAAAAGTGTCATAAAAGTAGTCCATGTGACTCGTGCTTTATATTCCAAGTCTTCTGAAGACCTACAGTCACTTTGTATGATGAGATGAGCAGAGCAAAGCAAAATGTATGTTGTCATTTACAATCAAATCAAATCATTAAAGGATTGGTTCATCCAAAATTACAATTCTGACATTGTTTACTGACCCCTGTGTTGTTATAACCCTATATGTCTTTCTTTCTTTTTCTTAACAAAAAAGGAAGAAATTATGAAAAAAAGTTTGTGCTCAGTGATGTCATACAATGGCAGTTTATGGTGACTACCTCTTAGATATTGGGTTTCTCATCAAACCTTATCATATGCTTTCATAACAATCATGAGTCTCATGAAATCATTCATTAGACTTCTGAATTATACTTTTATGTCCTTTTGAAGCTTGAAGAGGTGGTCACCATAAACTGCCATTGCTGTGCTCAGTTATGTCATGCATTTTATCACAATTTCTTCCTTTGTGTTATGAAAAAGAAAGTAATATAGGGTTATAACAATAAAGGGATGAGTAATCAATTACTGAATTTTCATTTTTGGTTGAAAATGTACACATATATGGCAACATATCAATAACATCAAACCCCATTGGTTCTTGCGTCATGACATCACAAGTTTTAAAGTGAGTCACTATCCACTCTTTAAAGCATCTTCTTTTGTGTTTCGCAGAAGTAAGACAAGTCATACAGGTTTGGAATGACATAAGGGTGAGCAAATAATGACAGAATTTTTTGGAGATTTGAAACGTTTTAACCTGAAGTCATGATGCTATCTAATGCTTCTCAATATTGCACTAAATTCACCCACCATTTCATTTTCTCATTCCGTCTTTCCTTTCCTCTGGACGTTTCTCTTATAACAAATATAGCCGTCCAGTGAGTTCACCTTGTCTGCTTTGCAGATTATCATCTTATGATTCTGCATGCCCCCGCCCACCCTCCTCCCAATGCATGTCCACGGCCTCCACCGCCGCCCACTCCCTCACTCACACGTGTCATCATATCATCTCACTGACCTTTGACACCACTCTTTCATTTTGCAGAGCAAACTCACAATAGGGATAAACGACTAAACCTTTATGTGGGCTATATGAAGGATTTACAAATGTATATCTAATTGGTCCTGATGTTCGTAAGGCTTAGTATTTGACATTTATAGATTTGGTCCTTTCAGATATTCAGAAATGTACTTTGTGTGTTTGTCCCCCTACATATAGTCTGCATTTAAATGACCACAGGTAAGGGGTGTTCTTAGACAAGAACAAATAATGCAAACGGAAGTCAAGAACAAGTCCTTTGTAACAGCCTCTAAGTTTTCATAGGACAGATTGACAAACTCAATTGCAATATGGATTTCTGAGAACTTTTGGAAGGTGATAGATTAACCCATCTGCCACTATAATTATATATATATATATATATATATATATATATATATATATATATATATATATATATATATATATATATATATTTTTTTTTTTTTTTTTTAAATATCTTCATTCTTCTTCTGCAAATATTGATGTATGCACTTCATTTGAATATATGAATAAATCAGCAATGTAAATACATATCTCATGTACATATGTAAATTATCATATTTAATGAAATAACTGTACATACCCCCACCCTTCACATACATTACCACTTGCACATGTACATACGCCATTCTGTTATATGTCCTGCTATTTGTATGTCTATTTATACTCTTACCTTGTTTTATATTCTGTGTCTCACTGTAATGTTCTGTGTGTGCTCTTGATTTTCCAATCACCAAAAAAAAAATCCTTGTGTACGTGAGAACACTTGGCAATAAAGCTCATTCTGATTTGGATTATGTAATAAATACATTTTTAATTGATCGGAAACCCAAATATAACCCCCTGAAGGTGTCCTGTGGTATCTGGCACCAAGACATTAGCAGCAGATCCTTCAAGTCCTGTAAGTTGCGAGGTGGAGCTGCTTTGGATCAGACTTGTTGGTCCAGCACATCCCACAGACACTCAATCAGATTGAGATCTGGGAAATTTGGAGGCCACAAGGCAACACCTTGAACTCTTCATCATGTTCCTCAAATCATTCTTAAACAATGTGTGCAGTGTGGCAGGGTGCATTCTAGTGCTGAATGAGGCCACTGCCATCAGGAAATACCATTGCCATGAAGGGGTGTACCTGGTCTGCAACAGTGTTTAGGTAGGTGTCACGTGTCAAATTGATGTCCACATTAATAGCAAGACCCAGGATTTCCCAACAGAACATTGCCCAGAGCATCACACTCTCTCCACCAGCTTGTCGTCATCCCACAGTGCATTCTGGTGCCATCACTTCTCCAGGTAAACGGAGCACACGTACACGGCCGTCCACGTGATGTAAAAGAAAATGGGACTCATCGGACCAGGCGACCTTCTTTTACTGCTTCAAGGTCATGTTCCGACACTCCGCCCATTGTTGGTGCTTTCAACGGTGGAGAGTGGTCAACATGGGCACTCTGACCACTCTGTAGCTATGCAGCTCCATATGCAGCAGGGTGTGATGCACTGTGTGTTCTGACACATTCCTCATGTAACCATCATTACAATTTTCTGTGACTTTCAGTAGACCTTCTGTCAGTCTAGACCAGACAAGATAGCCTTTGTTACCCTTGCACATCAATGAGCCTTGGGTGCCCAACACTCTGTCGCCGGTTTGTGTTTGTCCCTCCACATACAACTGTCGGTAGGTACTCACAATTGCTGACTGGGAGCACCCCACAAGCCTTGCCGTTTCAGAGATGCTCTGACCCAGTCGTCTACCCATATCAATTTGGCCCTTGTCAAAGTCACTCAGATCTTTACTTCTGCCCATTTCTCCTGCATTCAACAAGTTGACTATGAGAACTGATTATACGCTCACCATCTAATCTACCCAGACCTTGACATGTGGCCATGAAAGGAGAATCAACATTATTCACTTCAACTGTGAGTGGTCATAATGTTTTGGCTCATCTGGGTATAGTTCTAAATATTAATTATATAAATGAAAATCCTGAATATATTATATTCAGGATATTTGTACATATGTAACACCTTACTTTCCCTGTTATTCTGAAAAAGTGATCTGATTATGTAACCCAAGTTTCTTGTAACATGTTACCCTCAAAACAGATATGGTTTGATTTATCGAAAGTTTAGCTTATTTTTATTTAGATGTAATATACTAATACCCAATTCCCACTCTTTTTAACCAATGAATTTCCATGACCTTTCCAGTCATATATATATATATATATATATATATATATATATATATATATATATATATATATATATATATATATATATTTTTTTTTTATTATTATTTTTAATTTTTTTTTTATTACTCCAATTCAAACCAATTTGCTAATGAATCATTCAGACCAATTTGTGAACCAGTTCAACTGATCCATTGAAAAGAACTGACTCAAAAGAATGATTCTTCTCAATAGCTCACCACTCAAAACCTCTCACCTGTTTCTGATTTTCATCCTCAGATGACTCCGTGTCTTCGTCCTCTTCCTCTGGGAACTCCACATCGGACTCTCCTGGCGCGATGGGCACACAGATAGTGAAGTTTGGATTGGTCATGTAACTGTCCTCTTCTTCCGCTATGATGAACTTCTCTCCATACTGCGTGAACCTTCGCAGACCGCCGTTGCACTCTGTGTGGTTCATTTTCAGGGTCCCCTGCCCCTCCTTGGCTTTCTGTCCACGCCGCACCAGGTTCCCACTGCAAAGGTCTTTGATGCCGTTGAGCAGCCACGTGAAACCGAAGTGGATTCTTGCTAGAGCGATCTGAAGGTTGTTCATTTCTCCATCTTCATCAGGCGCTGACAGATTATCAGAGCAGAAGGAGCTCAGCAACAGGGCCAGAAACAGATTCAGCACCTACAGATAAACAAAGAGAACCTTCCGTGAGTTTTAGCTGATTGAAATCAAACTGACAGCTCAGTCACCATTCACTTTCAACGTATGGAAAAAAAGATGAATGAAATGAAAGTGAATGGTGACTGATTCTGTCGAACACCTCATTATAAATTCCACAGAATAAAGAAAGTCATACAGGTTTGAAATAAAATTAGGATGAGTAAAAATAATCAAATTTTTATTTTTGAGCGAACTATTCCTTTAAAGGTCTAGACAGTTTTCAGTGAATTTTGAATTCATGACATGAGGGAAATAATGATTTGCTGTGTAGTGATTGAGTCAAGAACTAACTGATTCAGTGTATGTGTCATTTTACATATTAAATTAAATTAAAATTAATTAAATGGAGGTGAAAGTATTTATTTTGTACTCATCCTCATGCCATCCCAGATGTGTATGACTTTCTTCTGCTGGACATAAACAAAGACGAATATTTCAGCTCTGTAGGTCCTCACAATGCAAGTGAATGGGTACCAAATGTTTTAGCTCCAAAAGGCAGCATAAAAGTAATCCATATGACTGCAGTGGTTAAATCTATATCTTCTGAAAGAATTTGATAGGTGTGGGTGAGAAACACATGAATATTTAAGTCCTTTTTTACTATCAATCTACACTTTCACATACTTCTACTTTGTTTTTGGCAGTTCACATTCTTTGTGCATATTGCCACCTACTGGGCAGGGAGGAGAATATATAGTAAAAAAGGACTATTAATCTGTTTCTCACCCATACCTATCATATTGCTTTTAAAGATATGGTGTTTACTACTAGAGTTGAATGGGTTGCTTTTATGCTGCCTTTATGTGCTTTTTGGAGCTTAATATTTGTAGTACCCATTCACATGCATTGTGAAGACCTACAGAGCTGAAATATTCTTCTAAAAATCGTTGTGTTAAGCACAAAAAAAGTCTTAAACATCTGGGATGGCATTATGGTTAGTAAATGAGAGAATTTTCATTTTTGGGTGTACTATCGCTTTAATATCCTAGGTCATGTCTAATTTTCAAGACATATTTTCAGTGTTTTATTGACTTAACGACTAAGATAACTACTATCCATCACAGCCGAGTTTTTGTGTCAAATAAAAAATGGCATACACTCCAATATAAGGTCCACAGGTAACAGTAATTAATCATAGTTAATTTCTTAATTAGTTTTTTGTTAATACCATTCATTTGAAATGTCTGAATGTTCAGATGTTTCTAAAAATACACTGGTGGCCAAAAGTTTGGAATAATGTACAGATTTTTCTGTTATGGAAGGAAATTGGTACTTTAATTCACCAAAGTGGCATTCAACTGATCACAAAGTATAGTCAAGATATTAATAACATGAAAAATTACTATTACAATTAAAAAAATAAATAAAAAAAAACTATTTCAGAACTTCTTAAACTACTTCAGAGTTCTCATCAAAAAATCCTTCACGTGCAGCAATGACAGCTTTGCAGATCCTTGGCATTCTAGCTGTCAGTTTGTCCAGATACTCAGGAGATATTTTACCCCATACTTCCTGTAGCACTTGCCATAGATGTGTCTGTCTTGTCACTTCTCACGCACCTTACAGTCTAACTGATCCCACAAAAGCTCAATAGGGTTAAGATCCATAACACTCTTTTCCAATTATCTGTTGTCCAATGTCTGTGTTTCTTTGTCCACTCAAACCTTTTCTTTTAGTTTTTCTGTTTCAAAAGTGTCTTTTTCTTTGCAATTCTTCCCATAAGGCTGCACTCCTGAGTCTTCTCTTTACTGTTGTACGTGAAACTGGTGTTGAGCGGGTAGAATTCAATGAAGCTGTCAGCGGAGGACATGTGAGATGTCTATTTCTCAAACTAGAGACTCTGATGTACTTATCCTCTTGTTTAGTTGTACATCTGGCCATTCAGGCCAAAGAGTTCAATTTTTTTCCATTTACGGATGATGGAGGCCTTCCACATCTCTTTCTGTCCTTATTAGAGTCAGTTGTACTTTGTCTTTGAAGACTGTAGTGTACACCTTTGTATGAAATCTTCAGTTTTTTGGCAATTACAAGCATTGTATATATATAGCCTTCATTCCTCAAAACAATGATTGACTGATGAGTTTCTAGAGAAACTGTTTCTTTTTTGCAATTTTTGACCTAATATTTACCTTAAGACATGCCAGTCTATTGCATACTGTGGGAACTCAAAAACAGGCATGTGCAGAGGGAGTGGCTCTAGGGACATAAGCCCCTGCCCTTTTGCTGAGGTGCCCCTCCGACAGAGCAATGTTCCAGTGTGTGCAAATGCCACCCAAAATGAAAGCTTTCACACCCAAATGACATACATTTTTAAGCTTTATAAAAGTATGTAGGGGTGTAAAAATGCATCACATTATACTGAAACTTTGATGTATCATTACAGAGTATAATAATCAATTATAAGGCATAATCAGCAGTATACTATCTGTCTTTTTGTGTTTTTTTGCATAAAGTTAGGCATTACACTCCTTTATTCTTTCTGGTTCAATAATTCGTAACAACAGTACTATATATATATATATATATAAATTATAGAACAAATCACCCTGTAGTCTATTAATAAAAAGAATGTTACAGTTGTGCATTTTTCTGTTCAACACAATTCATTTCTTATCCTTCTTATCTTTGAACTGGTGAATGTAACGTCATGGTTACTGTCGTAACCTCCGTTCCCCGAGGGAGGGAACGAGACGTTGTGTCAAATGAAGTGACACAAGGGGTCTTCCTTGGATGCCGAATCTTACCTCTGAACCTGAGAAAAGGCCAATGTCAAGTTGGCAGACAGAATTTGCATGCCCCGCCCTGGACACACAGGTATAAAGGGAAGCGGGGCCGCGAATGCCAGTCAGGATTTTGCACTGATGAGCTGAAAATTAAGCACAGTAATTTACAGTGCTAGGTCTAGTGCTGTGGCAGGAGGGACACAACGTCTTGCTCCCTCCCTCGAGGAATGGAGGTTACGATAGTAACTCTTGAAGAGACGAGCGAGGGGGCCGGATATGGGCAGTTAAAGGTGCCCTTCACATCCGCGTCAGCTCGTCATGCAAGAATGGTACCAGGGGGACGCCGAGGTACCAGTCGTCAAGCCACAAAGGCTGTGTGGAGGACGGGGGGTTCCAGTCCAAGCCCATGCTCACAACAGCCCGGGAAAGCATGTCGGCCATCTGCGTGGCCGCCTCCGACTGGGCGGGCTAGCCCGAAGGCGGCAGCCCAGTGGAGTCTTCCACGTCAGATGCCTGGACGCTCTCTGATGCAGCGATGATGTCATCATCCAAGCCTGAGGGCTCGAGGGAGAATGCCGGCTGGCCGCGAGGCGAGTCTCACTCATCCCGAGCCCGGACGGAAGCACGCGAGCATGTCGGGGGCGGCGGGTGGTTCGTGGGGATTTACCCGGCGAAACCGAGCCCGTGATCATCCCCGATGACCCGGCTGGCCTTCATCGCCAGCCGGGTCGTCCTCAATCCCGTGGGAAGAAGGAGCTACGGGGGGTGGTTGGGGGTTGGCGGCTGAAGTGGCATTCACCTTCAGGAAGGAGATCCGCGACCGTAACGTTGCCATGGTCATGTTCTCGCAGTGAGAACATGAACCATCCATGAACGCCATCTCAGTGTGATCATCGAGTGAATGACAGAAGGAGAACCTAAACCCAAGGTGTTTTTTTTTCTGTATAGTGCAACTTATTCCAACATATATATTTTCGTCTTTAGCATATTTTGGAAAATAGTTATGGATACAAAATAATTTAATTGAGTTTTATGTCTAATTAGGCTATTAAGCATAATATACTAATACATTTATTTAAGCTTTAAAAGATACAAAAGGTAAAAACACCAAGACAATGTTAAGCTTAATTTAAAGAACCAAATAGCTTTCAGCTGTGTTTGATATAATGGAACGTGATTTTCTAGTACAAATTAGCAATTTATCTTGATTACTCAAGGATAAGGTGTTGGAGTGATGGATGCTGGAAATGGGGCCTGTCTAGATTTATATAAATAGTGATGATGCTCTTTTTTACATCAGTAATGTCCTGACTATATTTTGTGATAGGTTGAATGCCACTTTGGTGAATTAAAGTACCAATTTTCTTCCGAAACAGCAAAATCTGAACATTATTCCAAACTTTTGGCTGCCAGTGTATATTTTATTATATATTATATATTATATTAGTTTTGAGCAAATTCAGTATTGACTTGTTTACAAGGAAATAATATTGCTAACAGGGGTGTAATATTTTAGGGTTGGGAATAGGCTATTTTGCTAATAATATCATAAAGCCAAGCATCTCAGATACTTTTTTGTCATTTGTCAGACCCAATAAGAACAGGAGCAAGTATCTCCTTAGTAATTGCTATTTACATTGCTTTGGAAACACAACAGACATCAGTTGTTATTGAAACAGGAGAACATATGTATATCAGACTAAGAGACTGTAAGCAGCACATCAGCAAACATTTGTTTATGTACAAATCTTTTCATCAGTTATATGAACAACTGTTGCCACAGCGGTGAGGATTTCTGGTAACATGAGTCTTTGTGAGCTAAACCCTTGTTCTATCACGGTCATGTCAACAGCAACAAAAACAACATCACATGTTCACAACAAGCTATTCTCTTGTGGTCTGCTCTATTGTAAGAGCCACTTTGTGGGTCGTCATGGAAACCCGATTAGTGACGTGCACTCTGACCTTTAATTACACTAAACAGCAAAGATAATCCTTGTGCAGGAACTGACTTGTGCAGGAGAGAGTGAGAGAGAGAGAGAGAGAGAGAGAGAGAGAGAGAGAGAGGAGCAGATCTCATTGCACATGTCAGGCAGACAGTCTGCTTTACCCCATTGGCAGATTTGTTTTATGTCTAAAGTTCAATAAATTTGATTAGATTTCTCTAAAAACAAGACTTACAATCTTATGCCAGTTTTCAGTTTGTCAAGTAAACAAATCACATTTTAAGAATGTTTAGATATTTTCACTAGAAAAAAGACAAAAATACTTTTATACAGTGCATCCGGAAATTATTCACAGTGCTTCACTTTTTCCACATTTTGTTATGTTACAGCCTTATTCCACAATGGATTAAATTCATTATTGTATTTAAAATTCTACAAACACTCCCCATAATGACAACGTGAAAGATGTTTGTTTGAAATCTTTGCAAATTTATAAAAATTAAAAAAAAATCACATGTACATAAGTATTCACAGCCTTTGCTCAATACTTTGTTGAAGCACCTTTGGCACCAATTAGCATCCTCAAGTCTTGTGTATGATGCTACAAGCTTGGCACACCTATTTTTGGGCAGCTTCTCTCATTCTTCTTTGCAGGACCTCTCAAGCTCCATCAGGTTGGATGGGGAGCGTACAGACGCACAGCCATTTTCAGATCTCTTCAGAGATGATCAATCGGGTTCAAGTCTGGGCTCTGGCTGGGCCACTCAAGGACATTCACAGAGTTGTCCCCATAGCCACTCCTTTGTTATCTTGGCTGTGTGCTTAGGGTCATTGTCCTGTTGGAAGATGAACCTTCGGCCCAGTCTGAGGTCCAGAGTGCTTGAGCAGGTTTTCATCAAGGATATTTCTGTACATTGCTGCATTCATCTTTCCCTCGATCCTGACTAGTCTCCCAGTTCCTACCACTGAAAAACATCCCCACAGCATGATGCTGCCACCACCATGCTTCACTGTAGGGATGGTATTGGCCAGGTGATGAGCGGTTCCTGGTTTCCTCCAGACATGACACTGGCCATTCAGGCCAAAGAGTTCAATATTTGTTTCATCAGACCAGAGAATTTTGTTTCTCATGGTCTGAGAGTCCTTCAGGTGCCTTTTCGCAAACTCCAGGCGGGCTGTCATGTGCCTTTTACTGAGGAGTGGCTTCCGTCTGGCCGCTCTACCATACAGGCCTGATTGGTGGAGTGCTGCAGAGATGGTTGTTCTTCTGGAAGGTTCTTCTCTCTCCACAGAGAAACGCTGAAGCTCTGTCAGTGACCATCGGGTTCTTGGTCACCTCCCTGACTAAGGCCCTTCTCCCCGATCACTCAGTTTGGCTGGGCAGCCAGCTCTAGGAAGAGTCCTGGTGGTTCCAAACTTCATGGCTTGGTTTGTGCTCTGATATGCACTGTTAACTATGGGACCTTATAGACAGGTGTGTGCCTTTCCAAATCATCTCCAATCAACTGAATCTACCACAGTTGGACTCCAATCAAGTTGTAGAAACATCTCAAGGATGATCAGTGGAAACCTGAGCTCAATTTTGAGTGTCATGGTAAAGGCTGTGAATACTTAATTTTTTATTTTTAATACATTTGCAAAGATTTTTGCAACTTTCACGTTGTCATTATGGGGTATTGCTTGTAGAATTTTGAGGAAAATAATGAATTTAATCCATTTTGGAATAAGGCTGTAACATATGTGGAAAAAGTGAAGCGCTGTGAATACTTTCCGGATGCACTGTAGTTACATTAAAAGTTAAGCAAAGTCTAAGCGTTTGACTAATAGAAAGAACTATGCAACCATAAGTTGCATCAGCTTTGTTATAGCAATCGTGAAGCCTCGTTCACAATTCGCATCAGGGTGTCAAAGCTATAGTCAAGCGCTGCTTTAATGTCCACTTGAAAAGCGCTTTCAAACAACCTCTCATTCTGTGAGAGATAAGACTTGATGTGCTTCTGTGGTAATTAAATTGCACCTTACAGAGGCTGCAAAGTACTTGATTTCTGTCACAAGTCCCATCTGAGCTTGTTTTGTACAATAAATAGCGTTAAGATGTCTATGGACCGGAGGGGGGTGGGGCCGGGTCAGAATATCACGCGCCCGGTCCCCAAACGGCCTGATGAGGCGCGCGAGGTATAAAGGCGGCCGGTGACGATGGTTCGAGAGAGAGAGAATTACGGGCATGTCCGTCATGTGTGTGTTTATGTTTGTGCTTTTGATTTGAGTTTAATTAAATTATAATTTATATTGACAAGCCGGTACTCGCCTCCTCCTTGCCCATCCTTAACTGTGTTACAATGTCCTTTCCCCATCATTTGATCACTGAAACGTCTGTTGTGTGTATGTTTTGTCATCTGTGTGTCAGTGCAATGACTCTGGGCAGATACATAGCCTAGGTTCTGCCCTTTTTTGACCAGTGTACATTCTGGTTTATGCTTTACGAATGGTACATACATGAATCGCGATTAAGAAAAATGTACGCGTTAAACGTTTTTCATTCATTGCATGCATTATCGCATTAACTTTGACAGTTCTAATATACCAAATATGAGCCAAAACATTTGAACCAAATGCATTTTTAATTGATCGGCAACCCAAATATAATGCAATTTCTATACACAGATGAGCCAGAACAAAATGTCCACCTGCCTAATATGCTGTTGATCCTCTGCGTGGTGCCAAAACAGCACTGACCCACAGAGACATGGACTCTGCAAGACTCCTGAAGGTGTCCTGTGGTATCTGGCATCAAGATATTTGCAGCAGATCCAAGTCCTGTAAGTTACAAGTTGTAGATGCTGCGGATCGGACTTGTTGGTCCAGCACATCCCACAGATGCTTAATCAGATTTAGATCTGGTAAAATTTGGAGGCTAGGGCAACACATTGAACTCCTCATCATGTTCCTCAAACCATTCCTGAACAATGTGTGCAGTGTGGCAGGGCACATTAGCCTGCTGAAAGAGGCCACAGCCATCAGGGAATACCATTGCCATGAAGGCGTTTACCTGGTCTGCAACAATGTTTAGGTAGGTGACACGTATCAAATTGATGTCCACATGAACGGACAGACCCAGGGTTTTCCAGCAGAACATTTCCCAGAGCATCACACTCCCTCCACCGGATTGCCGTCTTCCCACAGTGCATCCTTGTGCCATCACTTCTCCAGGTAAACGGCACACACATACACAGCCGTCCGAGTGATGTTGAAGAAAATGGGACTCATCGGACCAGGTGATTGTAAGTGTTTTTGACAGTGGACAGGGGTCATTATGGGCACGCGGCTACGCAGACCTTATTCAGAGCAGCGGCATCTTTGATTTTTGACTGGAATGACAATGAGGCTGTGAGGGACAGATATACAATCACTTCGATGGGTTGTTCTGCAGTTTAAAGTGTTTTTGGATTGTTCTGCAGACAAATCATTGAAAAAACATATTTTCAAGGACATTCATTAGACATGAAAATCAGATGTGATCTAGGAGCTTTTTACAGCGTTATACAGTTTGTGCCACTGAAAAGATGGGAAGTTTATCCCTCACAGCCTTGTTGTCATTCCAATTAAAATAATCAAAAATGGCGCTAGCTTGAATAAGGTCTAGGGTCTAGTTATACACAGCAGAGAGCAATGCACTGTGTGTTGTGACACATTACTCCTGTAACCATCATTCAAATTTTCTGTGACTTGTGCCACTGTAGTCCATCTGTCGGTTCGAACTAGATGGGATAGCCTTTGTTGCCCTCTCTCATCGATGAGCCTTGGGTGCACAACACCCTGTAGTCAGTTTGTGGATTGTCCCTCCTCAGACCACTGTCAGTAGGTACTCCACAGAGCCTTTCCGTTTCAGAAATGCTCTGACATAGTCATCTGGCCATAACAATTTGCCCCTTGTAAAAGTCACTTAGTTCTTTAAAAATAACACACTTCAACACATTGACTACGAGAGCTGATTGTTCGTTTACCATCAAATCTACCCATACCTTGACATGTGGCCATCTTTGGAGAAGATCACCATTATTTGCTTCACCTTTGATTAGTCATAAAGATTTGGCTCATCGGTGTACAGTACTGTGCAAAAGTTCTAGGCACTTGGGGAAAAATGTTAGTGAGGATGTCTTCAAAAATGATGCCATAAATTGTTTACATTTATCAATTAACATCATACAAAGTCGAGTGAACATAAAAAAAGCTAAATCAATATTTGGTGTGACCACTGTTGCCTTCAAAACAGCATCAATTCTCCTTTTTACCCCTGGACACAGTTTTTCTTGGTTGTTGGCAGATAGGATGTTCCAAGCCTCTTGGAGAGTTTGCCACAGTTCTTCTATCTATTTAGGCTGTCTCAATCCCAGACTGACTGGATATTCGGTGGTTGGCTCTGTGGGGCATCTGTTGCAGGTCTCTGTTCTTCTATCCTATTCTATTAGCAAAATAATTGTTTGGGAGTCTAAAATGTATATTTCCTATTGACACACTAAAGCTGAAAATATAAATAACCATCTTAAGACAAATGTTTTTGTGAAGCATCTTATGTGCCCAAGACTTTGACACAGTAATGTCTATATATATATATATATATATATATATATATATATATATATATATATATATAGCGGCAGCGTGTGGTTCATATAAACTGCGAATGCTCTGCATTCCAGAGAATGTGTGTGGCGATTTGCTTCTTAATATTAACCTTAATATCAATTTCCTTGTCATTTGTGGTATAACATGAAGATTATTTACATAATAAAATGTTGGAAATATGTATGTCACTGTCGGTAGTCATGATGGTAGTTTTCTGCAATCTGTTCTAGTTTCTGAGGGATTCAGACAAGCTGATCCACAATAGCTTTGGCACCCACGCTCTATTGCTAAGAATCCCTGTCATTGTGGGGGGACTGAGTAGCTCAGTGAGTAAAGACACTGACCACCACCCCTGGAGTCATGAGTTAAAATCCAGGATGTGCTGAGTGACTCCAGCCAGGTCTCCTAAGCAACCAAACCAAATTGCAACCAAATTGGCCAGTTTCTAAGGAGGGTAGAGTCACATGGGGTAAACTCCTCATGGTCGCTATAATGTGGTTCGCTCTCAGTGGGATGCGTGGTGAGTTGTCAAGAAGCCATGTGATAAGATTGCGTGGATTGACGGTCTCAGACACAGAGGCAACTGAGATTTGTCCTCCGCCACCTGGTTTGAGGCAAGTCACTACGCCACCACAAGGACTTTGAGCACATTGTGAATTAGGCATTCCAAATTGGGGAGAAAATGGGAGAAAATCCCCCCAAAAATTGTTGTGCGTTCTCATTGGTTGGTTGTCATGTGGGCAATTTTATGCGCTAGAAAACCTGTACCTGAATTGCTCGCCCAAGCGGATAAACAATGTACTGTTGCCAGATATCGATAACAGAAAATGCAGTTGAAGCCAAACTAACTCAATTAAATCAAATAAACAAAAAGTAAACCATAAATGTAAATTCTCAAACCAAATTTCTTTTGAAAATCCTCTGAAAACATATTCCCCCACATTTTTTGACACACAAAGTACACATTATCTGGAAAAATGGATTAAAAACATAGTCAATGTAAACATTACGTTAGATACATTATGTATCATAACAATGCTTTATGCAGCAGCTGGCAGTTGTTTCTAACAGTGCCATCTATTACTGCATCAGTAGAGAGAACATTTTTGGCATTGAAAAGATTGAGACTTTTCAACACAATGCTACTGTACAACAGCACTTGAGTGCATGGCTTTGATGTCCATTGAAAAGAGGATGCTGAACCAACTGAAGACATCTGACATCTACGAAAAGGTCAAAGCAGAGTTAAGGATCTAATAACGAAGGATCAGATAATTAATATTATCTACATTTAAGTTAGGAAAATGGGCATCCTTTCATGGATGAGTTTGTCCAAAAGCGATGAGCTGTGCCTATATACTGTCAACATGTGGTGTTTGGTTATATGACAACAAACATGTCCAGCCTGATCTTATAAATACAACACCCAGACGTCTATTTGATGTGTATGTTTACATCTGGAAGACATCTATTTTACATTGTTTGCTCTTCTGCAATACGTCTATAAGACATATCAATAAGTATGTCTCGGATTTCAATAAGACATTCAGCAAATTACTTTAAGATGTTTAGCAGATTTGAGATGCTTTCCAGATGAAAAGATTTAAAAAACTTGTGTGCTCTCTGGGTTTGTTGCACTGTGTTGGTCTGAACAGCCTTTCGTCTTTTAGAAATACTTTAGCCATTAATTACATGAATGCTACACATTGTAGCATCTGGACCAATCAGACACACAATTATTCATTATTTAATGAATAAGCCAACAGATGTCTCAAGACTGTAACAAGCAAAGGTCTAAGTAGGGCCAAGCCGACTCCGTTATGTCTGCTCCCCCACTGATCATTATCAAGCCTTTACACTGTCTTTGCTGATAGCAAATAGTGAATAGTGACACCAGTGACATTCCAAGCGGGGGGAGTTTAGCTGCATGCTAGAGCAAAGAATGCAGAAAGATTAAAACACTCCTTTCCTCCACAGGAAATGGACACAACAGACATTCTTCAATAAATTATAGACAAACTGTTCTATAAATTCACATGTATATCCCCAGGACATTGTGTATACGATCATTATGTCTTGTAAAGTATCTTTTTGTACTGTATACCGTTTTTGACCATCAATTACTCTCGCTTGGTCAAAGGCATGCCTGAGAGTCTCGTCTCTTTTCTACTCCATACGGAAGTACCCCAGGGCGGAGTCCTCCAGGTTTCCCTGACGTGGAGCTGACAATGACAGCTCAGGAAGCGCCTCCCCAACCAGTGCTGCTCAAATTCCACACCAGATTACTCTATTGCAGGACCCATCCGCACACGTTCCCCTTAAAAATGTCTGAAATTCTGGCAATTTGTACCCAAAATCAGCAGATGGGTGTGTCGGGGAATAAACGCTGTCTCTATTCTATGTTTTTGTCCCTGGAAGTGAACAATAACAGGCACTAAAGGGTATTTGTGTACATCCCCCTTCACACACCTCTCCTTCACCTGGCATGCTATACCCAAAGTCCCGGTTCCCCACAGCGCCAGCACACCGGCACAGACCTTACCTCCACACCTGCGAAAAGCAAAAAATATGATTAGCCGGACCCGCTGTTAATTGCGCCCCCCTTGTAAACAATGGATTCCGATGACGCTATTAATGGCGGGTCTGGCTAATAACTTTTTTTTACGCTGCAGCTGCTCAATCCAGCACGTTGGTGGTGCTAAACAACTGGCATTGTCGTGCAGTTTATTCACACCCCAGGAAATTATATACTTAAAAAATAAATAGTTTTAGTTCATGAACTCTTGGTACTGCAAACATAAACCTGTTCTGTTTTTGAAAGTTTGTTTTTGGTGTTTTGTCTTAATGTGCATAATATAGTATAATTGCACCTTGTTTTATATTATCCAGGCACTAATCCAGGCATTATAAAAAGAGAAGTTGAGTTTGAGAGTCTGGAATATAGACCTACTTGTTGCAAAATACATGTGCAAATAAATATCCGAACAACCACGCTCTTTACTCCTCTAAGTTGCATAAAAAACAGTGTAGTGTGTACACTCGGAGGTGAAGATGAAGTGTGCAATTTCTGACCAAAAATGCAAAAATAATGAAATCTTCCATTGGTCGAACATCAACAGATTGTCCTGTAATAAACTCATGTTATTGGTTGAGCCAATGTTGCCCAGTAGGGTTAGAAGCTAACTAAACATTTTTGTTATTCTCTTTCATTTTTGTGAACATATTTCCCTCTAGAGGTACTGATAGCACGTTACGCAACCTTCAAGACTCAGGTTTTGTCCCATAAAAAAACAGGAAGTAATCATATTTGAATAAACAATGCTGAGTATGATTCAGAGGTTGCATTTTTGCTTATAAATGAAATTTTTATAACACTGACAGTAAAGTTCAGGGTTGGAGTTTGGGTTAGAAGTAGAGTTAATAAAAAATGCATTCATCTTGACTGTATTATTTCTTAACTTGTTTTTGGTGCCCTTCTGTGGACAGTTCAAATGTATGAAACCTGGCTATCAAGTGGCCAAACTTTTTACCATAGGCAGACTGGCCATATGGAGAACGGTACTTATCCCGGTGGGCCGGTCACAAAATGGGGCAGAAGGGGCGCAGATAAGTTGAAATGGGCTAGAGCGTTATGCCGAACGGGCTGTGACTGGCTAAAGAGCGCCGTGAAATGGAGCTGGGATATTTCACCCCCCAATCAACAACTTTTGGGGCAGTTTCTCTTCCCAGTCTGCCCATGCTTTTGAATACCGTAAAAGGTCTGGGCTGCATTGCATCTGATTCCGGCCAAGAAATGCCCACTTAGACAAGATAAGATTGTCTGATTGACTTGTAAAGCAAATCCATCATAGTCAGTTTAATTTATTAAATAACTTACCAGCTATTCAAGTATGTCATTTTAATCACATCACAGCACAAACTGAGCATAAAACAGTACTAATTATTGTACTCACCACCAGGTTTCCTATAACCATGACCAGCATGAAGACCAGAATGCAAAGTGGCTGTCCGGCCACCTCCATACAGTCCCACATGGTCTCGATCCACTCCCCGCACAATACCCGAAACACGATGAGGAACGAGTGGAAGAAATCCTTCATGTGCCAGCGAGGCAGGGTACAGTCATAGCTGATCTTACAAACACAGTCCTGATAGTTCTTCCCAAACAGCTGCATGCCCACCACAGCGAAAATGAAGACGATGATGGCCAACACCAGCGTCAGGTTACCCAAAGCACCCACAGAGTTACCGATGATCTTTATCAGTGTGTTGAGGGTGGGCCATGATTTTGCTAATTTAAAAACTCGCAGCTGCAGAGAAAATACAGAAGATGCATCAATTATTTATCTTTTGCAAATATGTCCTGCAGAAAAAACACTCATTACTCATACCAGCTAAAAACGTTCACATCCCATTTAACTTCCATAAAATGACGTACAGTTTATCTGAGTGAAAAATTATGAAAATATTAGCGAAGGGCTTGATTTTATTCATCAGGAATTTATTGGATCATCAAAAGTGGGCATTCCAGAAAAGTAAGAGGACTCTGTGACATCAGCCGGAAAGGAAAGTCTTTTCATAGGCGAAGCCATTTATACAATTCTGATAAAAGATTATGAAGACAACCATTTTTTAATTTTAAATATAGTATACTTCTTTATTTTCTTTCTGTTCTGCTACATTTTGTGCACAGGTTTGTGCACATTTTGTGTTACTAAGATCCCAAATAACAGGTACTAATTTGCATGTGCAATTTATTGAATCTTTTGCATATTCCAGGTGATTTACATTGCAAATAACTACATGTGCAAATAGGTTATACACACCCTCAAAAAGGAGGCTTTCGAATGTGGTAATTGCTCCAGTTGGGTCAAGTGCTCACGAAAGAGATAGATGTTTCTTTAAAATAGAAAGAGAATCAGCTGCTCGGGTGGAGTTTGGAAGGTCATTCTACCAGTGAGAAACGTTGAAAATGAAAGTCAAAGTAAGCAATTTTTTTCCTCTGTGAGATGGCACCACGAGGCACCATTCACCCAACAAGCTTCTGGAGGGCACACAGACTTAAAGTAGTGAGTGTTGATAAAGGGGCGCGGAACCAGTGGCTGTTCTATAAGCAAACATTAATGCCTTGAACTTGATGTGAGCAACCAATGGCAGCCAGTGTAGTTTGATGAAGACATGCGTGATATTGTCCCTGTCCCGTACTTTTTGCACGTTTGCACGTGCACTTTATATAGGTATGTTATTTAGTCTGTGTAGTCTCATGTGGTTCTGTGTTTGTCCTATGTTGTTTATGTAGCACCATGGTCCTGGAGGAATGTTGTCTCGTTTCACTGTGTACTGTACTAACTGTATATGGTTGAACGACAATAAAAACCACTTGACACTTGACTTGACTTATCTTAGAGTTATGAGAGTAATTTTGGGAAACATGCAGAAAATCATAAATGACCAGCTAGAAACCATGTAAAACAGGCTACCATCTTAAACTGGATTTTCTTGCAGAGGTTTATCATGGATATATGTTACAAATCAAAAGACCACTTTCATAACTTCATGAGGTAAAATTATTGATGGTTAAACATATAAATATTAAAAATCAATACTGACCATATTTACTTTCTTAACAGACATTTCTGGTTTTATTGTGAGCAATTCATCAGTGCATGTTATTCCAGAGAAAAAAAAAGTATTTTCTTTGTGGTCTTTAATTACAATTTAATAACATGCTCCACCTTTGAAACAACTTTTCAGTACTTTTCGGCTGATGTCAGAAAGTCCTTTTTACTTTTCAACACTTCCCACCGACCACCTGTCAGATAAAGACTACTTGTTACAACCCTATCAATTGCAGATAGATAAAAAACAAGTCCCACCCTACATTTTTTGCCATTGAACATGTTTTGTCATGTTGAAATCAGATAACGAAAGTAAAATGGGTTTTGAAAGGCAGTTCATGTTGAAGTGAATGACAAGAAAAGTACAAGAAATAAGAAATTAAGATAAACTGGGTATCAAACAATTCACCAACCAAATCAAACTTCATATTTTCGCAGATAAATAAAAAAAAAATGGTACTGTTTTAGCTTAATTGAGCATGTTCTATAGGGAATATTGTTTTGCAATGCGACTGATGTAGAACTAAAAGAAAGTGTAGACCACTGGTTGAGATATCAACACTAACGTATTTGATCTCACTAATGGATAAAGGATTAGTGCTCTGCCAAATATCCACATAAATGGGTGAAACCATGACAATGGAATGTAGAATTTTTAACATATATAATCAGCACTTCTGAACAACAGTGTTTAATTTCCCAGTGTAAAGGGACGTTAAAAGCTCTATAAAGCTTTAATCTGATAATGAATAGCAAGACCCTTGGGTTGGTGTGTGTGTGTGGGGGGGGGTCAACCAAGTTTAGATGGATTAGCATGTCGCATTTGTCATTATTACTGTCTGGCAAAGTCACGCATAATAGTGTTTACTATACAGTTGCGTTTTCATATAGCAGTCAATCCAAACACAGACATAAAACTTTAATGGAGCACCAGATTAGGCAGGCAGGGTTATTCAACCTTTTTCAGGCCAAGAACCCCTTGGTGGGTTGAAAGACAATGCAGGGACCCGCTGTTACATATTGTACAAAATTGAGCGTTGCATTTTATGCCTGGCCAATAATAACATAAATTATGTATGGTACAAATTAATGTATGTACATGCTTATTTTAATGGCAATGTGAACATTGTAATAATTACAATAATTTTTGTTGCCGTTTGTGTGTGTGTGGAACGCAGTGTAGCCTATGCCAGGTTGATAATCCAAACCGTATCAATTTACTTACACCATGTAGGCTATTGATCTGAAAGCAAAAAGCAGCTAATACGAAAACAAAAAAAACAGTAGGCTGTCATCCGCTCAACCACCAACGACAAGCTGACACGTTTACTTGCACGACCCTCTACTGTAGCGCTACTCAAACTGATCTGTGTTGAGCAATCAGCGGCTCGTGATATGTAGCGGTTGTGCAAGTTAATGATTTGTCCATGCTATGCGCTTCTGTTGAGTAGTTTCATCAAACTTTAATAGTGTTTGGCACTATCAGTTACTGTATAACAAAATATGCATACGGTAGCCAGCTGGTAGGTAGCTTTGCATGGTGTAAACCTCAATCCCCTGGTCTCCAGAGGCGCTAGCGACTAACGATAGTGGCTGTAGCCTTTAGCCTCATAGTTAGCACGACCACCTCCCACACCGGAGACGCCAGTTCGAATCCCGTTCGCAGCAGGTCAAGCAGGACCGGTTACAGTGGTGCCGTGACCCGGATGGGAGTGAGTGTAAAGGAAGCCAGCTGGTAGGTAGCTGTGCATGGTGTAAACCTCACTTCCCAGGTAAAATTCAGTTTTAGCACATACACACATAAAAAATTTACAAACTTTCTTTTCTTGGGGAAATAGACAAATATATTTACGACTCAAGTTGGACTTCACAGACTTTTGTCCAATCAAATGCTCTCTAGAATGGGGATGTACCTCCCCCCGCGACCATGCACTCAATGTGTTCATGTGCACTCAACTCATAATTATGTGTTTCTTTTAAATTCAGGCACTGTTTTTAAAGAAGTTTCTTTTAGTTATATGAAGTACATATGAACAAGTGATGATGTGTAAATGCTTAAATGAGACTTTACTATCTAGAAATCAACAGGGAAATCATTCCAACACAACTTTAGCATGGCAAAAGTCTAGTGTCTATTTCCAAGAAGCAGAATCTGAACTTACCAATCTAAACGAGCGGAGGACAGATAGACCCTCTACATTGGAAAGGCCCAACTCCATCAGACTTAAACACACGATAATTCCATCAAACATATTCCAGCCCTGCTGAAAGTAATAGTATGGATCCAGAGCGAAGACCTTCAGTACCATCTCAGCTGTGAAGATTCCAGTGAACACCTAGAGAACACGTCAGAATGTTACATTACAATAAAAATACCTGATGCTAAAAACAGTAGGCGCAAGTCTTGAGAGCTTTCATTTATAGCAGCTATCAAGTATCAGAGCATAATTTATATCGTATTTTTTCCTCCTTTCATTTTGACATTTTTGTTTCACTTGTTAGACTTTACATGTAAAAGGTTTTGACATACGTGCCTGAATTGATGTTTTGAATGATCTTTAAAGGAATATTCGGGGTTCAATACAAGTTAAGTTCAATTGACAGAATTTGTGGCATAATGTTGAATACCAACCACTAAAAGTAATTTTGACTTGCCCCTTATTTTCTATGCGGTATTTATTATGCTGTCTCAGACGTTTTCTGCCAGTCAATAATTTTATGTGTTCTCATAGTATTGTAGTTGCAGCAAATTATTGAGTCTGTATGCCATTTTTGTGACATGTTGTTCATAAAGTTGTCAGTTGAGGGCACAATTTTTCTGCTGTTGTTTTGGACAACCATGTCGGTCTCAATAAAGCTCATTTGGTATCTTTGGAGTGCTGTGTTTTGGAAAGAGGTGGTGTGGCTAATCCAACATCTCATTTTGTGGCAATTCTAGAATTGCTGAAATCGCTTACAGCACCTTTAATACAATGGAAGAATGTCAAAATTTTTCTCCTGAATGTACTAAAGCACCCTAGGTGAACTAAGTCTGCATTTATAGGCTACTATGTCGTTTTAAAAATAGTTTGTTGAAGGTAATGTCACAAAAGCTTTCATGAAAGCATCATTTAAAAAAGTGTACTTTTGAATATCATTGAAGAGATGTGCTTCAAAGTTAACTATTTTTAATGTTAAGATAGCTAGAAGCTCCTCAGTTGCTATGCGTAATTGTAAATAAAAGACATCACGTCCAAACCACTATTCATTTTAACCAATTAGCAACGCTCTTCGAATTGTCAACTTCTCCAAGGTCAAAAATGTCAGGGATATGTGTGAACAAGAGAAATATCACCAATTAAACACCCTAGCAAAGCAAAACTTTTAGGCAAACTAAAATGTTACTGTTCACCCAGTAACTATAAATTCAATCGTAAACAGCATCGCAAAGTTGCGTGGTTGGAACTACAGCTATTTACCTGTGGTTAGAAGCAAAGTTCCTTGTTAGTTTGCCTTGTGGACATCATTTGACATCATTGAGACTTCTATAATCTTTCATTCCATATACAGTATATCTTTCATACTGTAAAGACTTTGAAAAAGTCTGAACATTCTGAAAAGTAACTGTGGGGTGGCTGCGGCTGCGGCTGTGGCTCAGGTGGTAGAGTGGGTTGTCCACTAATCACAGGGTCGGTGGTTCGATTCCTGGCCCACAAGACTCCACATGCCGAAATGTCCTTGGGCAAGACACTGAACCCCAAGTTGCTCCCAATGGTAAGCTAGCACCTTGCATGGCAGCTCTGCCGTCATTGGTGTGTGAATGGGCGAATGAGACCCAATGTGAAGCGCTTTGAATACTGCTAAGGTTAAAAAAGTGCTATATAAGTGCAGACCATTTAAACACTAGTGTGCACATTCAATGTAGTCTGATGGCTGTTAAGAGTAAGCTCTTTATCACACGTTTTCTTTATGTTAACGCATAAGTGGCATTCATATGTTTTTGAAGAGTGCGCATGTTATATAGAGGGAATCCCATCTATTGTAGCACAATGCATCTGTCGCATTATAAAGTGCATGCCGCTTTGGTGTCTTCAGCAGCTTTCTCATATTGAACGGCTTTTGGATGTTTTTACTCCACCCCCTAAGTAACGTCATTAACGACAGCTCAACCAACGTGACTAGCTAGTTAATTTCTACAACAATGCATATTACTGTGGTGGTTACACTGTGAGTTACGTCATTGTACGTTGTGACGAGGAGGAGAACATACAAGAGGGGTTAGGTCAGACCGGTGGTGCCCAGCCTGAATTGGGTGGGGGAGGAGTGTGACGAGGAGGAGGGCGTGGCCAGGCTGTTTTGGAGTATGGCTGGCGCTGAATCAGCTGATCAGCATGAGAGCGTGATAATGAGCAGCCGGAGACACTATCTCTCCTGAAACAGCGTCTCCGGCTGCCCCTTATCTCGCTCTCCCACTGATCAGCTGATTCAGCGCCGGCAGTGCTCCATCACAGCCCGGCCACGCCCTCCTCCTCATCACAAACGGGAAATGCACACCTGGTTGATACATTGGTCCGTAAATTTAATTGTTCTTACCAGGTTTCCAACACTAAGCATGCTGTTGAATTCCTCAGTCATGGGGTAGTGCTCCAGCGCCATGAACAATGTGTTGAGCACAATGCAAATAGTGATGGCCAGGTCCAGGAAGGGGTCCATCACCATGACTTTAACTCTCACCTTCAGTCTTAACCAGGCTGGAGAACATGTCCAGATTAGATACTTCTTCGCAAATTCATACCAGCATGGAGGACATTTCTGATGAGCTTCTTCGAGTTCTAAGAGGGACCAGAGAGATGAAGATCATGAGCAACCATGGAGCCATGACACAAACCATGAAATTTTGAGTTAGTTTTCTAACTTTGTACTTTGAAACAGAGTTAAAATTAAGAAAGAAAGATTATGCAATGGCTGGACAGACTAAGACCAAGAGAATCTCACCATCTATGGCATCACTGAAGAAGCTAACAGAGCTCATGCCTCTCTTTCTACGAGGTGACGGGACTTCATCCTGCACGTCAGTAGTTGGCTTGAGAGCTGCAGTGGTTTGGTCGTGCTGACACCCTGGCTCCTGTTAATCAAAATTACATTTTGTAAAAAAATACAAGGAAATCGAATGATTTTCATGAGTTTTGGTTCTTGAATGTGCATTCTACTGCTTATGTGGATGCAACACCGTGCTAAAATTCTCTGACAAAGTTTCCTGCTGTCACTCAACAGTACTATTGAATCAGGAGCATGAAACATACAGCACAACCAATGAAGTCCAATTCCCTTTCAGATGACTCTTAAGAGCTGGTTCCTTTGATGTTGGAGCATGAAACATATAGCATAACCAGTGTGTGGTCTGTTTCCTGAACTAATCACTCTTATGATCTGGTTCTTTTGAATCCACAGCATGAAACACACAGCACGACCAGTGTAGTCTGATACCAAAACAAATGACTCGTATGAGTTGGCTCTTTTGAGTCTACATCGTGAAGCATACAGAACAACCAATGTAGTCCGATTCCCTAAACAATGACTCGTATGAGCCATACAGCGTGAAACATACAGTGTGACCAATGTAGACTGATTCCCGAATGAATGACTCTTAAGAACCGTTGCTTTTGGATCTACAGCATACAGCATGACCAGTGTAGTCCGATTCCCCAAATAATGACTCTTAAGAGCCAGCTCTTTTGAATCTACAGCGTAAAACATACAGCACGACCTGTGTAGTCTGATTCCTGAACTAATTACTCTTCTGAGCCAGTTCTTTTGAATCAACAGCATGAAACATGTAGCGCGACCAGTGCAATCTTATTCCCAAACAAATTACTCATTTGAGACGGATCTTTTGATTCTACCACGTGAAACATACAGAACAACCAGTGTAGTCCGATTACCTAACAAATGACTGTTAAGAGCCGGTTCTTTTGAATCGACAGCGTGAAGCACAGCGTGAACAATGGAGACTGATTCCCAAATGAATGACTCTTAAGAGCCGGTTCTTTTGAATCTACAGTGTGAAACACACAGCTTGACCAGTGAAGTCTGATTTCCGAACGAATGACTTATATGAGCCGGATCTTTTGATTGTACAGTGTGAAACATACAGAACAACCAGTGTAGTCCGATTCCCGAAAGAATGACTCTTATGAGCCAGTTCTTTTGAATCTACATCATGAAACATACAGAAAAACCAATGCAGTCTGATTCCCGAACGAATGACTGTTATGAGCTGGTTCTTTTGAATCTACAGCGTGAAACACACAGAGTGACCAATGTAATCTGATTACCTAATGAATAACTGTTAAGTGCCGTTTTTTTTTTCCATAGCGTGAAATCTTCAGCGTGAAAAAATCTGTTTGACCACCGTGGTCTGATTCCCAAACAGTTGACTCTTTGAGCCAGTTCTTTTGAATCTCCAGCATGACCAATCTAGTCTGATTCCCGAATGAATGACTCTTAAGAGCTGGTTCTTTGAATCTTCAGCGTGAAACATACAGCTTGAACAGTGTTGTCCGATCCCCTAATCAATGACTGATATGAGACGGTTCTTTTGAATCTTCAGCGTGAAACAAACTGTTTGACCAGTGTAGTCTGATTCCCGAACGAATTACTCTTATGAGCCGGTTCCTTTGAATCTACAGCGTGAAACATACAGAACAACCAATGCAGTCTGATTCCCGAACAAATGACCCTTATGAGCCAGTTCTTTTGAATCAAAAGCATGAAACATATAATGCTTCCTATGAAAGGAGCAACACATATCAGAACACTCTTTTTAGTGAATCAAAAATGAACTGAACTGCAAGTCATGCATTTCGTCATTTCTGACTTATACCAATGAAATATACCAAACATTTAGAGTTATTACTGTAAAACCATAAGCTTTACTGACCATGTCCTCGTTCACCCTTTCCATGCTGAACGCAGGCATAGTGGTGGGTGTGTGCGGCCTGATGCTGGTCATGCCATTCTGGTCCAGAGAAAAATTTAGTATGCCATTGAGGGCAAGGGTTGGCATCAACACCTGTGATGAGTGACTCCTGATGCTGCCCCTACGACGCTTGTGCCATGGTGTTGCCCTGCTCCCCCCATCATCAAGGACGCTGTGTTCGTCATCGGCAAAGTCGGCCTCAGAGTTGTTCCGCGGGCGCAAGGTGAACATGCTGATTTGGCTTCCGCGACGAGTGCTCAGAGGATGAGACGAGAGAGTCGCTAGGAGAGGGTGAGCTGACTGGAAAGAAAAATGTATTCACTTACATTTTATTTGTATGGGACTTTTACAATACATACTGTTACAAAGCACCTTTAATGAGTTACGTGCATTGAGAGAATTACTGAGTGCACCTTTATACCCAAAAAGACCACAACACTTACTTTCTCATCAAACGGATCAAACTTGAGTGACCGGAGATCTGAGTCGTCTTCTATCTCCTCAGATAGCATTCTGTGCGATCTTGTTCTGCTATGACATGGTTTTATTGAGTCTTTCCGGGAGAAAGGAGACGAGGGGAATTCCGCTTCCTGGGCAAGCTCAGCTTCTTTTCTACGTTGTTTTGCTAATGCCTTAAAATACACCAAAGAGAACAAATGTAATCACATATACATGGGTTAATTTTGCCATTTTACTCATTAAATTGAATTGTAATAATTGTATCTGCTGCTAACAAGGCCTAGCAAAGATTTGTGACTGTATATTGTATATTACAAAATACAGTTTTGAATTTGTTGTGGGCCCCCCTGGACCTTTGGGCCCCTAGAATTATTACCACCTTTCCACATATATTTTAATTGAGGCGTAAAGCAATGCATTTTAAATATTAGCTGTATTTGATCATTAATTGTATTAGCTTAAGGTCAGCGTGAAGTGGTGTTTACAACCCATTGTACTTTACAATGTTTACCCATCTGATTATTTCAGATTGCGTTAGTTTATAGGAGTCATACCCTCTGTTCTTTGCGTAGCTGTTCCATTACCAGCTGAAACTCTCTCTCTTTGGCCCAGGCCTCTGCGATGGTCGCCTGGTTCTGCTCCTCATATGCCATGGCCACCACTGCCAGGATCAAGTTTACCAGGTAAAACGAACCCAGAAATATCACCAGCACAAAGAAGATCATGTAGGTCTTGCCTGCTGACCGCAAAGTCTGCCAAGGAGAAGAAAGAGAAGTATATGACTTTATGATAAATGGTAATATGGCTCCCTCAGATCTATTCATGGAACAACGTCACAAAAAAATAAATAATAATAATAGAGTTGAAATTTATTTTTAAAAGAACTTTCATGGGCTAAACACAATCTCTATATTAAGCATTTTTGGCATGCTGCTAATGAGTTTGTAAAAACAAACAAAAATTGTGTTCACAGTGATGCGCTTAAAAAGGAAGTCTATGTAGCAAGTGCACCAGAGGTTTTTTAAAGCAGAAATGCAACACTCTTGTTTTTGTTTAAAGTGCTTATAAAATTTCGTCACATGAACTGTAAAGTTTTCTGAATTGCCCTTTAGACAGTTAACCCTTACAGTAGTTTAGCAGGTAAATAACTGTAAAATTAAGTTTTAAATTACTATAATATAATCATACAGTAGTATGCATTGCATCATGGGTAATTTCTGTGGCATCACTCATTAATAACAGTAAATTACTTTTAATCTAATTAATACAGTAACAAACGGTAACTAAGGGTTTACGTCTTTCTGTGTTCATACACTTTTTTTTTTTCTTCAGAAATTCCAGTAATAATTTTCATTATCACATGACTCTTAAGAACCGGTGCAGGCGCATAGATTCTGGAGGGGTGGGAGGTACCCCCAAGAATCAAAACAAGCAAGTATAACCCCTCAGTATGTATACCATGATCAATGTAAACAATGAAGAATATTTAGGCTCTGTTGGTCCTCACAATGCAAGTGAATGGTGACCAGAACTTTGAAGGTCCAAAAAGCAAATAAAGGCAGCACAAAAGTAATCCATATGACTCCAGTGGATAAATCTCCACTTTCACTTCCAGGTTCATCTTCTTTTGTTTTTTGGCAATTCACATTCTTTGTGCTTATAACTCCTACTGTTTGGGGCTGGTCAAAGGTGGAGATTTATATATAAAAAAAAAAGTCTTATGTTTTACTTTTATGCACCATTTATGTTTTTTTTTTAGAGCAACAAAGTTCTGGTCACCATTCACTTGCATTGTATGGACCTACAGAGCTGAAATATTCTTCTAAAAATATTTGTTTGTGTTCAGCAGAAGAAAGTCGTACACATCTGGGATGGCATGATTTTTATTTTTGGGTGAACAATCCCTTTAATGTTTTACTATATAGAATTACTGTATGTCATGATCCAGTTACCTTATTCTTGTCATTAATAAAATAAAATACAGGTTTTTTTTCTTTATTATTAATAAATTGTATATAATAGTAACAAAATATAAAACATAATCATGTAGAGGATATTTACGGCTAGTTACTGTACAATTTATATTTTTAAAGTAATATACCTCAGCTACCAATTACAGTAATCTGTAAATTACTGTACACGTCAATTGCAGTAGCTTAAAATTATCAGATTTTTACAGCAACTTGCTGGCAACAGTGTAGCCAGTTTGTTACAGTAGAAAAAACACGGTAAGGTCCAACAGAGCAGATGGGACTACTTTTCTAGGTGGATGAACATCTAGTTGTTTGCTCCTCTTAAATGAACTTCAAGGGTTCAACACAAATTAAGCTCATTCGACAGTATTTGTAGCTTAATGCTGACTACCACAAAATAAAATAAAAATATTTATAATAAATGGGGAATTATCAGCATAGAAATCATAAGGCAAGGCAAGTATATTTAGATTGCACATTTCATACACAACGGCAACTCAAAGTGCTTTACATATACATTTTAAAGAAAATAAAAGATGCATAATAAGAATAAAAATTAATAAAATAAATTAGGTTTTTTTTATGATTAAAATTATTAAGAAAAAAAGAATATTAAATTGTTAACACCAGCCATAACTGTTGTTAACCTTCCCTGATGAAACAGAAGATAAACAAAAATTGTTAACACACAGCATAACAAAAAAAATATATAGTAGCATTTATAAAATGACGTCTTTTTAATAAAAGTTTTCTTAATATTATACATATCCCCCAAAATATTGAAAATATTTCAAAAATACATCTGGCCATCTAAAATCAATTAATAGCCAAAAATCTCTCTCTCCTGCATGCATGCACACACTGCTTGGGCTTGTTTGCAGTTTTTTGCGGGCCAAATTATTTTATTTTAAACATGTAACAATTATTTAATTATTTGTTTTAATTACAGATCTGCTTCATGGTCAGAACCCGGCAGCATCAAATCTGTATCAATGCATCATATCTAACAATAATTCAGTGAAGACATGGAAACTACTGATAAATGTACTTTTTTCCGCATTATCTGGATGAACTGTGCATGTACAGTATATGTAGTAATTATATATAGGTAAAGAGGTCTTCAGCATGTCACAGAAGGCTACATCCAGAATGTGCATTAAGGCAAGAAATGTGCGATGCACTAAAATGAGAAAACCCGCTGGTTTCATAAAACAATTCATATATATCAAAACGTAATGAACTAGTTATAAACCAGCTACCAACATTTAAAAGTAAAGTTTTCACTCCGGAACAATTAAGAGGGATTTAGTTCCCGTTTTTGGTTACGTTTTGTGTCAAAAATCGTTACAAAATAAATAAATAACAAAAACCGTCAAATGTTCGTTTTCCGTTTTGTTTTTGTTCCTTGAAATATTTTCGGTCCCTGATTTTAACATATCTCCACTGGCTCTATTTCTAACGCAAGTGCCTTACTGAAACTGCCATTCTTGCTTTACGTTAAATAAATGAGAGACGTGTTGACATTACTTTTTTATCCGTGCAAGCGAAAGTAACCGAGTTTACTCTTTAGTTGGCCAAGAGTTAAAAGATTGGGTAAACATTTGCACAAACAGGGTTTACATTTACATTTAAGCAAATTACAGTGCACTTATTACAGAGACATTCCCCCGGAGCAACCTGGAGTTAAGTGCCTTGCTCAAGGACACAATGGTGTGGGGATCGAACCAGCAACCTTCTGATTACCAGTTCAGTGCTTTAGCCCACTACGCCACCACCACTCCACCATGATGAGCGATCATGTCTCAGCGTTCTCGTGCTAAGACATAATGTTTATGCATTTGTTATTTTTTTGTAATACATAAGGCCACAGATGCTGTCAATACAACTTTCATTGTATTTAACCCTGAATGCTCCATTAATGTTAGGACTTGTACCTGATGGTAGAGGTTTTCCCAGTAGTCTTGTGTCATTAGTCTGAAGAGAGCCAGGAAGGCCCAGCCAAAGGTGTCAAAACTGGTGTAGTCATAGTTTGGGTTCCGACCCGTTTTCAAACAGTCAAACCCATCAGGGCACTTCCTGTATTGGGAAGAAATGTGAAAATATTTAACAACGGAAACTACATATGTGAAATAAAGGATCAAAAAACAATGGGTTAACATGGGTAAATCTTACGAATACTTTCACTTTTTTTAGATTTCGCCCCCATATTTTTAGTGTCACTAATATTTTTTGCATTGTGACATTATTTTCATGACAATTAAGACTCAATCCCATAAGTGTAAGTATATATTTAAAAATACTGTATATGTCAAATAATGTCACAAAGCAAAATCTCTTAATGGTCCTACAAATAGGCATCATTTTATTTAAGCAAAATATAATTTGGGGGTAAAAACTTGGACACGTTCTTGACAGGTCAAGACGTGAAAAAGATGTAGAACTAAAAAATATTATTATTAAGTAATTACATGAAACATTATTGTCCTGAACGTTGCACTTTCATAAACACAATAACAGTAATAATAAAGACAGTATATTAAAGTAAGACAACAGTTACAAGCGTTGTGGCCCAAAACAGAAGATTAAAAGGAAGCAGATGGGTATCGAGTTGCAGTTATTTTCCACAACCCCCCCCATCCCCTCAGTCCGTCCTCTCTTTCTCTCCGTTACCATGGTGACATAAGGTTTGAGTGACAGGCCAAGCAGAGGACAGACGCATATCATTCTAACAGAGGAATCATTTAGTAATGAAACAGCCAACAGCTGGACAGCAGAGCCGCAAATCTCTGTAAATCTCTCACCCAGCGGCAGAAAGAGACCGTATATCATGATCTCCCTGACAATGTGTACACAAACACACTGGTTTATATAATACAGTACAGTAAAACAACATGGACTGTGGAAATATAACCTAAAATATGTCGGAGACATAGCCGTAATGAAATATTGGGGGGAAGTGAAGTAAAAATAACAAATAAAAACAAAGAAACTCCATTTAAGATAAATTGCATTGATCAGATGACTTAATGGAGTTATCAGTTATGTTTCATTCACACCATCTGTCAAATGTTCAGACTGAAAGTTGAAATTATGAAGCTTAAATATAAGATAGCTTTGATTTGATTAATCTTGGAAAATCTGAGCAGAGGTTCAGATATTGTTGAGATCTCTTCTGAAGCTCTAGACATTTCTGCATGTTTTTTTTACCGGTTTATCCAGTGTGTGCAAGTATTGTGTGCGTGACTGTTTAGACTTTAATGTCAAAAGCAGAGAATAACTTGATGAGGTTAAATATCATGTAAATGTGGTTTTCTTTCCTTGTCTGAGTTCTGTTTTATCAGTGCATTGTGTGCATGTAAACACACTCATTGTTGTCTAGGAGCAGCCATTGAGCAATTAAAGAGATGATGGGCCACTTGGCCCACCTTACAACTTAAAGCTGGAGCCGGGCCTGGCTACTACAGCCAGTTAAATGGCAGAGGTTCACAGATTAATTCTGTAATTAATTTGGCCAAAACATTATGACCACTCATAATGAAGCAAACAACATTGATCATCTCCTATCATGGCCACATGTCAAGGTCTGTGTAGATCGTAAGCGAACAATCAGTTCACGTAGTCAACTTGTTGAATGCAGGAGAAATGGGCAGGAGTAAAGACAAAGAGCAAATTGTTATGGCCAGATGACTGGGTCAGAGCTTCTGTGAAATGGCAAGGCTTGTGGGGTGCTCCCGATCAGCAGTGGTGAGTACCTACTGACAGTGGTCCGAGGAGGGATAAACCATAAACAGGCAACAGTGTGTTGGGCACCCAAGGCTCATCGATCCAAGGCTCAGGTTTACTGTGGCACAAGTCACAGAAAATGTTAATGAATTTTTACGGGAGGAATGTGTCACAACCCACAGTGCATCGCACCCTGCTGTGAATAGGGCTTCGTAGCTGCAGACCAGTCAGAGTGTCCATGATGACCCCCGTCCACCATCGAAAGTGCCTACAATGGGCACGTGAGCCTCAGAATTGGACTTGGAGCAGTGGAAGAAGGTTGCCTGGTCCGATGAGTCCTGTTTTCTTTTACATGGATGTGTGTGCCATTTACCTAGGGAAGTGATGGCATCAGGATGCACTGTGGGAAGATGACAAGCCAGTGGAGGGATTGTGATGCTCCAGGCAATGTTCTGGGAAACCCTGGGTCCAGCTATTCATGTGAATGTCAAATTCCTTGAATATGTAAGTATACTTGGCAATAAAGCTCATTCTGATCCTGATATTAATATATATATATATATATATATATATATATATATATATATATATATATATATATATATATATATATATATTAATATCCACTTTAATTCCACATCAATTCATCGTTCCTCATGTCAAAGTTAAGTCTTTTTCTGCATTTAATCAAGCAAGTCACAAATCTTGAAATTTCCGACGCAAGTCAGTCTTGAGTCAAGTAATGTAACTCGAGTCCCCCACCTTTGGCCAACATATCCATAAAACGTTCCCTGTTTTTATCTTATTTCATTGCATTCTCTCTAAATATCAGAGAGAGGGAGAGAAAGACAAGAACAGTCGTAATCCCCAATGTTCTGTTGTTATCAAAACATCCATTAACCAACCTACAGGATCAAAAGGATCAGATATGAATTTAGAGGGGAAATCCTCTCTGGTGCGTGTAGCATCAGCCGAGGAGAACAGTGATGGGAGTTCTCAAAGTGTTAACTGTACAAGATGGCAAAGAGAAACAAAATAGTTTCAGAGTTAGGATGACATTAGTTTTATATTAGGGCTTGGAGCATGAGGTTTGTATCTAATAAAGATTAGACCTGCACAACGTTCAGAAATAATTTTGGACCATTCTTCCTTACAGAACTGCTTCAACGGCTCTCTCAAGGTCATTGCACAACATCAATATTGGGTTAAGGTCCATTAAGTGCCACTCCAGAAGGATTTTCTTTTTTTGAAGCCATTTTGTAGTGGACTTACTCACCCAACTTCTACTGAGCTTGAGCTGGTGCACAGCGACCCTGACATTATCCTGTAGGATATCTTGATAAACTTGGGAATTCATTTTTCCCTCTATGATGACAAGAGGTCCAGGCCCCGAAGCAGCAAAGCAGCCCAAAATCATGATGCTCCCTATGTCGTATTTCACAGTTGGGACGATGTTTTATGATGGTTTGCAATGCGCTTTTTATGCTCTACGTAGTGCTGCGTTTTCTTTCAACAATTCAAGCTTAGTTTCATCAGTCCACAAAACATTTTCCCAGTAGCGTTGTGGAGTGTCAAGTTGGTATTTGGCAAACTTCAGGTGCGCAGCAATGCTTTTGTTGGAAAGTACCATCTTCCTTCGTGTTGTCCTGCCATAGACACCATGCCTGTTAAATGTTTTCCATAAAGTAGACTCATGAACAGAGATGTTCACCAGTTGCAATGATTACTTCAAGGCTTTAGCTGTCACTCTAGGGTCGAGGTAACTTTGTAAACCTTTCCAGCTTAATGCCATGCAACAATTCTTGATCTTATGTCTTCTGAGATCTCATTATTTCAAGGCTTAGTCCACGTCAGCAGATGCTTCTTGTGAATAGCAAACTCTAAATGTTTGAGTGCTTTTTAAAAGTCAAAGTAGCTCTAATCCACACCTCCAATCTCATTTAATTAATTGGAGGCCAGTTTTTCGAACTCTTGATTCTAATTTGCTTTTGTTGATGTTTTAGCCTAGGGGTTCACATCAGTATTCAATATGCACAAGAACAATAAAAGCATGTGTGTGTTATTAGTTAAAACAGATTGTGTTGGTTCATTATTGTAACTTAGAGGAAGTCAGAAGTCATACACCTTAGCCAAATACATTTAAACTCAGTTTTTCACAATTCTTGACATTTAATCGTAGAAAACATTCCCTGTCTTAGGTCAGTTAGGATCACTACTTTATTTTAAGAATCAGAAATGTCAGAATAATAGTGGAGAGAATGATTTATTTCAGCTTTTATTTCTTTCATCACATTCCCAGTGGGTCAGAAGTTTACATACACTTTGTTATTATTTGGTAGCATTGCCTGGGTCAATTGGTCAAACATTTTGTGTAGCCTTCCACAAGCTTCTCAAATTAAGTTGCTGGAATTTTGACCATTCCTCAGTCAGGTTTGTAGACCTACTTGCTCGCACACGCTTTTTCAGTTCTGCCCACAAATTTTCTATTGGATCGAGTTTAGGGCTTTGTGATGGCCACTACAATACCTTGACATTGATGTCCTTGAGCCGTTTTGCCACAACATTGGAGGTATGCTTGGGGTAATTGTCCATTTGGTAGACCCTTTTGCAACCGAGCTTTAATTTCCTGGTTGATGTTTTGAGATGTTGCTTCAATATATCCACATCATTTTCCTTCCTTGTGATGCCATCTATTTTTTGAAGTGCACCAGTTCCTCCTGAAGCAAAGCACCCCACAACATGATGCTGCCACCCCCATGCTTCACAGTTGGGATGGTGTTCTTTGGCTTGCAAGCCTCACCCTTTTTCCTCCAAACATAATGATGGTCATTATGGACAAACAGTTCAACTTTGTTTCATCAGACCAGAGGACATTTCTCCAAAAAGTAAGATCTTTGTCCCCATCTGCACTTGCAAACTGTAGTCTGGCTTTTTTATGGTGGTTTTGGAGCAGTGGCTTCTTCCTTGCTGAGCAGCCTTTCAGTTTATGTCGATATAGGACTCATTTTACTGTGGATATAGATACTTGTCAACCTGTTTCCTCCAGCATCTTCACAAGGTCCTTTGTTGTTGTTCTGGGATTGATTTGCACTTTTCGCACCAAACTGCGTTCATCTCTAGGTGACAGAATGCATATACTTCCTGATCGGTAGGATGGCTGTGTGGTCCTATAGTGTTTATACTTGCGTACTATTTGTACAGAATAATATGGTACCTTCAGGCATTTGGAAATTGCTTCCAAGGATGAACCAGACTTGTGGAGTTCCACAATCTTTTTTCTGAGATCTCGGCTGCTTTCTTTTTTATTTTCCCATGATGTCAAGCAAAGGGGCACTGAGTTTGAAGGGAGGCCTTAAAATACATCCACAGGTACGCCTCCAATTCAGTACACCTCCTATCAGAAGATAATTGGCTAATTGTCTAAAGGCTTGACATCACAGTAAACTTAGTGCATGTAAACTTCAATATTTTATTGTCTTCTGTTTTATTGTTAGCAATAAACCGAGGAATCTATTTACTGTCTTTGAAATTGTTTCTACAATAAAATAACCAAGTCTAATAAAGGCAGGTTTATTGTAAGATTGTAGTGTGCCTAGTTTTTGATGATATATCTCAATAATTTTTATGTTATATATATTTTTCGGCTGATCAGAAAAAAGTATGTCAGTTAATAGTTGGTCATTAAACAATTGAAATAAAATAAAAACAACTATAGCATTTCATTGGTTTTCTCTGAAATATCTGTATTTTAAGAATGTATATTCTTATACATCCATATTTTAGGATGTTGAAATTGACAAACCACAGGTGGTCAGGAAGCAGTTATACTCTCATTCAACATTTATTTAATCCTGCTCTGATTGTTCTTTTAGAAAAAACAGTTTAACATGTTACTTCCGAGTTACTGAGTTATTTTATAGGTTTTGTTTTAAAGCAATCGTGACAATACCATTATCACGTGCACTATTGAAATAAAATGGAATTGATCCTGTTGAAAAGAGTATTTTTTTGGATGTGTGTAATTGTCTATGTTAAAATCCTTTTCTAACCCAGCTTTATATGCAGAGACAAGTAAGCTATTTGTTCATATCCCCAAAAAGCAAAAACACTGTTGCTCTATGTTGCTATCATAACATTACTCTGTTTGTATGAGCATCCTGACTAGCCCAACACAGCAACATCTTCTCAACCAATGGCATGAGTTTGGGGTAGGACTATCTGATTGTTCCACCTATGGCAGACAGGGTGATTGTTTGGGGAAAACTGTTAAAACATTCATTATTTTTGCAATTCTGTTCGGTGCCACTAGGGTTGCAGAAATTACACACTTCCTCTTTACATTTACTATTGCTTTTAAAAATGTTTTTATTAAAAGTTAAATAATGATAATGATCAGAATAATCACTCACCTAGTTATATAGCTCATGAACCTTACCGTAGCATAATTAACATTTGCATTTACATTTATGCATTTGGCAGATGCTTTTATCCAAAAAGACTTACAGTGCATTTATTACAGGGACAATCCACCCAGAGCAACCTGGAGTTAAGTGCCTTGCTCAAGGACACAATGGTGGTGGCTGTGGGGATCGAACCAGCGACCTTCTGATTACCAGTTATGTGCTTTAGCCCACTATGCCACCGCCACTACAATTTCAGTTGCCAAACAATGTGCATTAATACAGAATGTCAATGTGTGGTCACAGGTGTGCAAATTTTACAACAGCTTTTACCTTTCCGTTTTGTAACTGACAAATATGTATGGGGCCATCCTTTGATGAAACATTGGAAAATAAACACTTTAAATGTTTAAATGTTACATTGGTGAGGTCACATTTATATAAAGAAAATCTTTAAATATTGCTGGAACTAAAACTAAAAGGTCCCACTAACTTTTGTCTCAGCCTCAAAGTGCACTATGCACTGTAAAATGTAACTTAAAAACACTCTTTTTGACCCTTTCAGCTTTCCATAGTTCAACACACATTGTGTACAAATGACAGTTTTACAGTATATCATTAATTCGCAAGGTGTTAGTTAGGTTAGGAGCTAACAGGCTATAAATAGGCTAAAATTGGTGCCATGAACCTTAAAAGTGCTGTAAGCGATTTAAAGCATTGTACTTCCATGAGACTGAGCCATTGAATTAGCCACGCCCCCTCTTTCTAAAAATCCTGCACTCCAAATGCACCAAATTAGCTTTATTGAGACCGACATAGTGCAGAAACGGTTGTTAAAAACAACAGCAGCAAAATAGCGCCCTCAACTGACAACTGTTATAAGCAACATGGCATAAAAATGGCATTAAGCCTCAATAATTCACTGCAACTGCAATACTATGAGAACGCGCAAAATGATTGACAGGTCAGAAGCGTCCGAGACCGCGACCCGCAGATACATTTTTGTTTGCTGTTTACAGAGACTTGAGCAATGGTACTTTTGACCTACAAGATGGTTAAAACATGAGCCCCACTGAGGCGCAACCCATGCTGACAACAATGTTTGGTCACCATTTTTTTCATTAATCTCACTTCTCTGTTTTCAGTTTATTTCAACCTTTTCTATACTTCGCAATAATCAATCATCTGTTTTAATTAAACTGCTGAATATTATCAAAGGTGGGTATGTAGTTTTGAACCATCTTTGGCACAGTAAACATCTCCCATCCATGGCGCTCTTCAGAGCCTACTGCCCTGTTCCTCAGGGATTTGTGGGATTAAATCCCTGTGCACTACAGAGGAAATGCATGGGGGGAGAGACAGTTAGCCAGACATACAATGAATGACTTTCACTCTTAATTCAGTGGATTATTGGCATGGGATTTTTTATGCACAAACAACAGTCCTCACTGTGCATTCATAATGTGTAGACCATATACAATACCCTAACAAATGCACACTATGAGTATATATCTTAAATTTAATACATTTCCCTTTAATTTTTAATGAATTACCTCTGATTATTTAGCTCATGTAAATAGCCCGCACCCAGCCTTATAAATCAATACATTTGCTGAAATTTGACCACTATTCTATAGAAGTAAATCCATTATAAAAGTATGGTATATCGTGAAATGGAACCAGGTTTTTAAATTTTCTTAAGAAGGTGCTTAAACTAGGTGGTTGCTAGGGTGTTCTGAAGGGTTGCTAGGTGGTTTCTTACTGGTTCAAGTAAAAATAGCCAACCTTAATGTCTCAATATTGGCATTCTGATATGACTTGGGACCCTTCTTCAATTTGAATCTATGGGATTTTTTCACCTGTTTTATAGTCTGTCAGATGATATTGTATATCCAATTATGTGAAATGGGTTTCACAGCAAAGGGGGTATGTTCAAATCCCTAATTCAAAGTATTAGCAATCTTAAAAGTGATGCTTGCCTAATAAAAGTGAAGTACATTGTGTAATTGCAATAAAAAAACTGGCAGCTGAGCAGTGATCATAATATCCTATATTATACTAATATGCAATGCATCAGTGTAATCTGAGACATGTAGCAAATTACCTGGTAATCTTTCTCACTCATGGAAGATACATTTAGTCATTTAGCAGATTTACTGCATGCTCATTAGTTTAGACGTTAGTTAAGGCAGCAGTTACTAGATTGCATTGGACTGAGTAACCTTTAGGTGTCACATGGTGATTGAGCTGTATTTGAGAGGACAAACACAGAGGCATGATTTACATCGATCAGCCACAACATTAAAACCACCTGCCTAATATTGTGTAGGTCCCCCTAGTGCCGCCAAAATAGCGCCAACCCGCATATCAGAATAGCATTCTGACGATATTCTTCTCACCACAGGTAAACAGATAGTGTAACAGATTCTAAAACATTAATTAACATAATTTATCAGGCTTGCATACATAATAAATTGATGTGAGTGTAACCGGTCCAGCCTAACCCGCTCTGAGTGGGATTCGAACCGGCGTCAGCCAACATGAGAGGCGGGCAAAGATGCTAGTTCGCCTCTTGTGGCCAGTGGTGAGAGGTTTACACATACCTCTTAGCTATTACATACCAGCTGGCTCCTGATACATGAGAATGACAATGACTTAAAGGGTTAGTTCAGACAAAAGTGCAAAGTTGACTTTCTTTTCTTCCGTGGAACATGACACTTGTTTATAACAACATGAGAGTGAGTAAATTATGACTTTGACTAATTTGTATTTTGACTGAACTATCCCTTTAAGTTACATACTCACCTGCATTTAGCACCTGGATTACGAATTGTTTTGGAAATATAGTGAACCAATGGCAAAAGTGATCCCAGCTGTTTAGTGAATTCCCCTCTCAAACTTTTCCTAACATTATGAAGCTCTTTAACTGAAGCACTCTCCTAATGACATCTGCTTGTTTAGTCATATCGTGAGGGATTGTGTTTAACTATCCCTAACACAGACATCCGATTATACGCCACATGCCACCACACTGACCGCTCTGTCTCCTCACACGCAGAGACGACTATGTGTTCTCTCAGATTAACCATCATCAATTTCAGGAATTATAGAAATTATAGCCAGTGGCTCCAGTGCCACGGCTGCGTTTCATGTCATATTCATGACAATGGTCTGCAACAGAGAGGATGAAATCATAGCAGTTTTTCATATACAGTAGGGTTGACCTGGAGCTTTGTCACACATTTGTGAAGTTTACAGACAGAACTGGCCAAAAATACCCAAAAAATGACTTTTCACCTGCTTCGTATGATTTTCAAAGCAGTCGGTTGAATTGTCAGAAATGTTAAATTTTTATGGAAAGTGTCCTCTGGGGTTAATTTTCAGGAGCATTTTTAATAAATAAAAATAAATAAAAGATATGCTGCACTGTCAACATATTACAAAGTAAGCTAAATATTTTCCAGATAATAAGGGATGCACTGATATGAACATTTTAGGCCGATTCGATACCGATCTGAACAAAAACAACTATATGCCGATACAGATATTATACCACTTATTCAAAAAGCTATTTTATTGTTCTATAATAAATCATTTCCATTTAACATGGATTGGATCTGTTGAACACATGACAAGCCAAATGTTTATGAAAGCCACAATGAAAGATAAATAGAAGATAAAAAGATACAAAAATAGATAACACAACAATTTATGTTGAGGGGGAAAAAAGGTTATTTTTGCACCTCTGGTTTGCTGTTCTAAATAACAGAACATTAAAAAATCATATTATGAATAATTATTATGCTTTACTTATTTGGATTTCTTTTATTTTGTTAGGTATTAGACACCAAAATTATTATAAACTTAATACAATACATTATAAGTGTGTAATTAATTGTAAATAAGCCATCGTATTTCATATTGGCACTTTAATGCTCTTGGTTATCCAGATGCTGGGTTGTAGTGATGGGTCGTTCGCAAACGAGTCGGCTCTAAGAGCCGGACATTGTAGGTGAACACTGGGACCCGGCTTGCGTATCAGGTGAGCCGGATCTAATAATAAAAATATTTTAAAAACATTAAGATATGAATAATCAAAAGATTTAAATGTATAGAATTAACTAATTCAAAGAACAAATTTTACACTTTGTTTACATACATTAAAAAGTTATACTTTAAATGCACATGTGAAATAGCATCCTTCTTTTTTACATTTATTTCAATTTGTGGGATGCTGCAGTTTTGCAAACTGTTATTTATTTTTCTTTGATATGGTGCAATAATCTATTGTCAGTACTGCCTCTCCCTACACGTATACTATGCAGTCTGCGTGGGGCACCAACTCCTGCGTAGGGCACCAGAAAGTCCATCGGTTGCCCTTACTAGCATGTTATACATTATTCAAGGACCCAAAAGCCATTGCGGTACACAGACGATCGCTTCACGCTCATATCACGCTTTGGCTTTGCTATCCTGTAATGCCCACTGGACACGAATAGGTATTTAATGTTTTTAGTGCCTAGTGTATTTAACATTAATTATAAATGTTAATGGTCTGCACTTATATAGCGCCTTTTTAACCTTAGCGGTATTCAATGCACTTTACACTGTGTCTCATTCACCCATTCACACACACCAATGATGGCAGAGCTGCCATGCAAGGCGCTAACCTGCCATTGGGTGCAACTTGGAGTTCAGTGTCTTGCCCAAGGACACTTCGGCCCGTGGAGTCATGTGGGCCAGGAATCGAACCATGAACCCTGTGATTAGTGGCCGACCCGCTCTACCACCTGAGCCACAGCTCTGTTTCACAACAGATCACGTGAAAACGGCTTACTTGCAAACTGAGCAAATATAAATGTAAGGCAAAGAGAGAGTACACAAGTTCACTGGCTACTAGATTACACGTCAAAGGACCTACATGCTTACATCATGTGAGCCAATTGGCTTGATGTATCATATGTGAGTGAGCACACTGGCTAACAGATAACAAGTTCAAAGAATCTATCAGCTTGCGCCATTCAGAGTTTCATGCCTGAACTTAGTCATTTATTTCATTTAGTGACATTGTTGCTCTTATCCCTGGTTTTGACCCTGTTCTCTTGGAAATGTAGCTTTTCAGCCACTTTGAAATATATGAGAATGATTGCTCATAGATAAGTTTAGTTCTATTGGGAAGACACGCAGGCTTGAGTGAAGTTTGAGATGCCATTAATTTGATAGATGTAAAACGGGAGGTGATGTCTCTCTCTTTGGCGTAGGCCCCGTCCGGAAGTCCGAGGGAGTTGTACCCGGAACGTCATGTCCTGCCGGAGATAGGAGGCAGGGGCGAGGAGCCTACCCCCCTGCGGGACAGGGCTCAACTGGTGGTGGTGGGGAGGTGGAGGTTGCAGTGTTAGCACACTGAAACAGCAATGTGATAGATTGTGAGCGGACTTATAAAGCAATGGCTTACATGCGATTGGCTAGGAGTTATCCAGCTAATGATGTGATGTACACCTGCTGGTCTTCCCGCTAGAACTACGCTCCACTTCCATCGACTGTCTATCTTTTTGTATTTTGTAATGACTTTCTCAGTGTAAGAAGAGAGATGACTTACCCAGCATCGCTGCTGTATCCGCATATTAAGGCATCCTTGGATCCTTCGATTTTGTAGAAATTGTCTGAAAAAATTCAAATAAAAACAGTCAAATTCAACTGATATTTTTTTATTTTCTCAAGAATATATGAGTGGTGCTTACCCATGCGAAGGTATGTAGCGGGCGGTTGCTAGGGTGTTGCTATGTGGTTGCTAAGGTGTTTTGAGTGGTTGATTGCGTGTTGCTAGGATGTTCTAGGTAGTTTCTACATGGCTGCTTACTGGCTCAAGTTAATAGAGACATCCTCCAGGCCTCTATGGCTTGGGTCTCCTTCAATGTATATGTTAGCCTCAGTCACCATTCACTTTCATTACATACAGTGATCATACAGTGAATGGTGCCTGAAGCTAACATTCTGCCTAAAATCTCCTTTTGTGTTTTGTTTTGTTTTGGTGTTTAGAACAACATTAAGGTTGAGTAAATTATGATCATTTTTATAATCATTTTTGGGTGAACTATCCCTTTAAATATCATCAACCTATGAAGTGACGTTAACATTTACAGTATGCATTAATGTTCACAATGCATATGAGGCATGATATCTTGTTAACTGGTTGAACCTTCATTCGTTAAGAAGTCCTTCACGGAAAGCCAGGTCCTGTTGTTACAAACGAAGCTTCCATTGCCGGGGTAGGTGGAGTTAACACAGTGGGCGGGGCTACGAACACACTTCTGTCGTAAGGTGCCCATGAAGAGCTGTAGACCAATCAGAGCGAAGACACTGAGACAGAATACAGTAAGGATCATCACGTCTGCTAGCTTTTTAACCGACTGGATGAGAGCACCGACAATCGTCTTTAGACCTACAGAAAAAAATTAGAGAGAAAGAGAATATTATGAGGTAATTGTTTAATGAAGTTAATACTAATAACCAAACATAACTCTGTTTAAAACAGGTTTCCCGAACACTGCTCCTGTCTATCATTGTTCAGATAAATAATAACTATTTTTGCAATACTAATGGCACACTTCACCTTTAACTTCTCAATGAATTTGCTGTATTAGTGTCTGCATGAAATAAAAGTGCTTTGTGGGACTGAAAATGGTTTCTCTTACCTGGGATCACTGATATTGTTTTTAGAGCACGCAGAACTCTGAAAGTCCGTAACGCTGATACATTGCCGAGATCCACAAACTCTGTCACATACCTACAAAGTGAAAGCCAGAAGCAGTCATTCTCTAATCTAGCTCACATCTTCAGAAGAGTGGAACCAATGAACATTTCTTAATGTGCATTCAGACTGTGATTCATGCTGATTTTAAAGGCATAGTTAAGATTTTCAGTGAATAACTACTAAAAAACGGTTTGTGCCTTTCACAAAGCTCTGGAAGACTTTTAATATAGCGCAAAAATAGAGCATCATATGTACAGCAATTATGGCACTTTTATGGTGCATTTGTGTCCTTTTGGGAGCTTGACTCTCACACAATTAATCCAAGATACAACAAGTACCTGAATACCAGACCACATGGCAACACCGCATAAAGATCGCCCCTATCTCTCCTGAGCACTTCACACCTATACTTGTAGTTCACCCAAAAATGTTCACCTATTTTGCCATCATTTACTCAAACAATTATCTAAACCCAAACAAAAAGCAATAAAATCAAGGTTACAGTGAGGTACTTACAATGGAAGTGAATGGGGAACATTTTTGGAGGTTTAAAAGCAGAAATGTGAAGCTTATAATTTTGTAAAAGCACATACATTAATTATTCTGTTTCAACTTGTGTATTATTTGAGCTGTAAAGTTTAAAGTTCGTAGTCAACATTATGCCACAAAAGCTGTCGATTGAGCTCAACTTTGATTAAACCCGGAATATTCCTTTAAGTGGTGCCCTGCCAGGAAGTTTATGTATAACAGTATATCATCTCTTATCGTCAACTAAAGTAAAACCTTTTATTATCAACCAACATCTCTACAAAAGTTCAGATGAAAAGTATGAAAAAGCAATAAACCCTGTAAACTTTTGAAACAGCTTGGAAGGACAAACTAGTGCAGTTTGAGTGCTAATAAAGGAAAATGTTCATCTTGGTGGACTAAATCCAAGGGCAATTTTTGTGTCAGGGAAAAGCGTAAAAGGGCGCAGGTGGGAGTTCTTGTGCTATCTGAGGGTGTATATATATAGGAGGTATATGTAAATGAAGCGGTGCAAAATCTAATTAGCTATTTTTGTGAGAAATAGGTCATTGCGCTTTAGACATCTAAGAATCATGTCTATTCTCAGAACAAAGTCTCATCTCAGTCTCTTTGGAGATTGCACCAGCATTCATGCTATTTCACCAACCCACATGACATGAACTAATGCACCAACATACCAACATACCGAATTTTCACGTACAGTATAATGCAGTTCATAGCACTGCTGTTCTAAAATAGAGCCCTAACTCTTTCTCTCTTTTCAGTTAAATCCTCTGATTTTGTTGAGCTGTAATGATGGATATTTAGATCACCTGACAAATCCCTTTGAATACCAGCATAACATAATTTTCTTCTTTGTTTTCTCTCTTTCTTCCCAGTGACCTCCCAATGAACTATAGACCTCTCCTGGGTCTCTATTTCAGCACCACTGACAGCTCCAGTAATAATTTTCATGTTGTTCCAAACCCGTATGACTTTCTTCCTTGGAAGACAAATGGAGATGTTAGGAATCTGGTGTGACATCACACCAATACCAGACCCCCTAAGACCCAGACTTACACGAAGACTAGCCCCCCCTGAGGCCCAGATCCAGACCAAGGCCTAACTAAAATCAGGCTGTCCATTTGATTCAACATTTGACCTCGAGAGGACTCAAGACCACCAGATCAAGACTCCAAACTCTGGTTTGTTTTTATTTCGGATGATCTAATCCTTTAATATGTTTGATTTCCAAATACACAGAGCTTTGTCCTCACATTCTCCATTAACCTATCTGGTAGCATGGCAATTATCAAAACTAAAAGCTCATACTCACGCCATGACGATGACACTGAAATCCAGCCAGTTCCATGGGTCTCTGAGGAATGTGAAGGGCTCTGTGCAGAATCCTCTGGCCAAGATCTTAATCAATGATTCAAATGTGTAAATGCCAGTGAATGTACACCTACAGGAGTACAAGAAAGAAATGTAACTATACAAAAAGCTGATTTGTGTTAGTGGCCACCCAAGGGTCCAAATTTAACTTTTTCTCACACCTGCTAATGGTGCCAATAATTCTTACTGGCTGTGAAGCTACATTGATAAATACAAATTATGCAAAATATATTTTTGTTTCTATGACAATAGGATTATTTAGCTAATATTCTTGCAATATTCTTCCAAGTTGGTATTTTAACATTATATCATTTAATGATACATATGGTAGTAAACAGTAAGATTTACAGGCACCAAAATGACTGCCATTTTCTTACAGGAGTGTGTTGACAAATTTTCTTCTGAGGTAAAAGAAAGAAGGCACAGGAGTTGCAACAGATCATTTGTCTTTAGTAGAGCATTTGATTTGAATTGTGCACATCACTTAAAGGGATAGTTGACCCAAAAATTGAATTCTCTCATAATTTTCTCACCCTCATCCCATCCCTGATGTGTGACTTTCTTTCTGCTGCAGAACACAAACAAAGAATAATATTTTATTTTTTTATAATATCAATGTAAGTGAATGGTGGCCAGAATTTCTCAAGGTCCAGGAAGCACATAAATGCAGCATAAAAGTAATTCATATGACTCCAGTTGTTTAATCCATATCTTTAGAAGCGACATAATAAGTGTGGGTGAGAAACAGATCAATGTATAATCTTTTTTACTAAACCTGCCTAGTAGATGGTGATATGCACCATCACATGTGACGCTCCTGTTCTCTCTGTACGAGAGTCAAACTGACGTCTCCGGCGTGAGAGGCTGGTGCGCTAACAAGGAGGCTAAAGGCTATAGCCCCTAGCGTCTGTCGCTAGTGCACCTCTTGAGGTCAGGAGAATGAGGTTTACACACTGCACAGCTCTCTACCAGCTGGCTCCCGTTACACTCACCCCCCTAAACCTCACTCCCATCCGGGTCACGGCACCACTGTAACCGGAGAAGTAGCCGGAGAAGTTGGTTCGTGTCCCGTTCGGAGAGGGGTGATCGGGGAGGCGGGTGCTCTAACAAGGAGGCTAATGGCTACAGCCTCTAGCGTCAGTCGCTAGTGCACCTCTTGAGGTGAGGAGAGTGAGGTTTACACACTGCACAGCTCTCTACCAGCTGGCTCCAGTTACACAAACATAATGTGAAATGCCAAAAACAAAAGAAGAAGAATGTGAAAAAGGACTTAAATATTGATCTGATTCTCACCCACACCTATCATATCATTTCTGAATATATGGATTTAAGGGTTTTTTAAGGGTTTTTTAAGAGTTTTATGGATTAATTTTGTGCTGCCTTTATGTGCTTTCTGGACCTTTAAAGTGCTGGCCACCATTTACTTGCATTGTATGGACCTACAGAGCTGAGATATTCTTCTAAAAACCTTTGTTTGTGTTCTGCTGAAGAAAGAAAGTCATACGCATCTGGGATGGCATGAGGGTGAGTAAATGATGAGAGAATTAAAATTTTTGGGTGAACTATCCCTTTAAATCCGCTTCCATTGTAAGAAGTACGACTATGGCTGTGTCTCGTTTGGAAGGATGCGTCCTCCATTTGTTGGCCGCATACGTCATTGAGGCAGTCTCGTTTAATAAAAGCGAGTAGGACACTTCGAATGCACCCTTCGAATGCGACGGGAATTCTGAGGATGCATGAGGGGTATCCTTCGTGGGCACTCACAACCCACAATACTTTGCTTCAACAAAAAAACAAAAAACAATGACGCCAATTTTCCCGTAAATATGATGTTCAAACTCAATTAATGTTAATTCCCAAGTTGAAGTACCTCAGTGGATGGGTGCAGAGTATATAATATGTATAATTATAGTAATATATAATTAAAATAAAGTATTGGACTAAAAGTACACCTGTAAAATATTTTTATTTTCTCTTTACATCATATATATCTCACCTAAAATGTTTCTCATACATTCCCTTCCAAAGGGACTTTGTTCTCATCTCACTCAGAGCGCTCCTGCTTGTTAAAGAGTGGCGTGCTGTCATAGCAACCATGATACGGTCCGTTTCCATTTGTCCAATGAAGGTCGTTCAAATGAGGCTTGTTTGAAAGAGGACGTTCAATATACTGCATCCTTTAAAGGACGTGTCTTACCTAGCACGCAGCCTTCGAAACGAGACACAGCCTATAATTCTTACAATTCGATTTAAATATTAATTTTGCGGTTCCATGTTAATATTGGACCCTGGGCCACCCTTTATTAATGTTATGCATGAACCAGTCAAGACTAGCCCTTGGTAAATTATCTAAGTGAGATTTGTTTAAAAAAAAAGAAAGAAAAACATGCATAAAAATTCCCCCAGTGACTTCATTTAGTTGCATTTGGCGGTCTGTTGGCATGCATGCATATGATGTTTTATGAGAGCTAGGTCATCATGGCTTTGTATTAGAATATCCAGTGGCATAATCATTGAATATGAAACCTCTGGTCATCTGTTAAAATCTAGGCCAGGGCTTAGACACCAGAAAACAGCGCGATGCAGCTTTAGCTTAAATTTGACAATGTCACGCTCCTGTGGGAGTGTGCTGTATTGTTACAGTATAGCTCTTCTAAAAATAACAAGAAATGACATCATGGGAATGTGGCATTTCAGATGTTGCAGGCAGTGTGGTGACAACAGGCTTATTAAGATGCAATTCTTACCACCGCTGTTATCAGGACTCTAGAAAAGCATTAAATTAAGATGAAAACTCTTTTTAGCATTTCAATACACATTTTGAAGCACTAATCAATGATTATGTGTCTTTATGATGAATGTTAACATTCTATTATTGTGCAATTTGTCCAATTACCAATTCGTTCAATAGAAAGCATATATATAATTCTGTAAATACAGACCATTTGATATTAATAAATATATCTATACAGACGTGTTCTAGAAAACATAAAAATAATGCCATTGTGATATCAGCAGTAAAAATAAATATATTCAATTATAAAAAATAAAAAAACATACATTAGACACCTTATGGTGAAGTGTGTAATTTCTTCCCTACTAACATCACCAATCGGAATTACAAAAATAAGTTTCCTGAACTATTCCCCCACCTTCAATTGGTCAAACAAACATATATATATTTCCGCTCCCAAACTCAAGCCATTAATTGAGCCAATGTTGCTGTGTTGGGCTGTTCGGGATGCTCAAAAAGAGCCACTGTGTTTACACTTTTTGAGGAATAAACCCATCAATGGCTTACTTAATTTTGTCTCTGCATATTACGATATACTTGTGTATGAGAAGGTATTTTACATACAAAATAACACACATCACCTGTAAACTGTCTGACTCTTGCAAAGAGAATAAAGATGCTACTTACTCAAGGTACTTGGCCCAAAGTGGAGGATCCGACATTGCCATGAAGCAGCAATTTGTCAAAATTGTGCACATGATGAACAAGCTAAACAACGTGAAGGACAGTTAAGGAAATACAGTGATGTAAGAACTTTCTGTCCTTAAATGCTTACGAAAACAGGACATGATGTCATCTCAGTTCACTCTTGCTGAAAAATATGGAAGAATTTAACCCCAATGAGAGGCAAGCAGCTGTTCTGTTAACTCTAATTTCGGTATTATCTGTTTGAGTTTTTAATAGAGCTGCAACCTGGACTCAGTAGGGGGATTTTTGGAGTCTGTGGCATTTGAGGACAGAACAAGATATCACTGGCCCAAACTGAACTGACTTACATACACCCAATGCTGCTAGAGAAGGCTTCACTTAACTTCATAAATGGGACACTGAACAATTGCGTCGGCAAATGATCACTCATTTATTTAAGTCATGAAATATTTGGAATACTCCCATATAGGGTCTGATGTATCAGTAAATGTACTTTCTAAAGTGCCTTTCACACTGAATGCATTTTTGCGTACATCTGCACTGCTGTTTAATAGTTTTTTCTATTTAAACATATCGCCATATCAATTTTAAAAGAATGCTAAACTCGTGTGACTGCATACACATGCGTGGACGTTGTATTTTGGCTTCAATATACGCAACGCATAATTTAAACTGGAGGCTCTGTGATGTCAGTAAAGGGTTAAACTTTCGACGGATTCATTTGACAGAACAACATGGTGCTGATCACAGCGGAGTTTGTCTTTTGCAGAAGTGGCAACAAAACTACATCTGGTAAGAAACCTAATTAAGGTTTTATATTGAAACCTGTTTGAGTCAAAAGATTAGAGTCTCTAGTTTCATCCGATATGCCATTTTTAAAATATGAGCGATTTTTCACGAAACGCCACGCTGCTAAACACGGTGTACACTACTGTGTACTTTAGCACATTTCTTCCTTAGAAATCCTATAGTTACTGTGCATTATCATATTGAGAATCAATGGGTTCATCCAAACACGGAACATTTTTTGGATGAAAATACGTTTTATTTGAAACTGTTCTTAGACCAGTGCAGACAGACAGCACACTGGAGGTTAAGTCACTCACTAAATAGGGAGCATTCAAACCTAACTTCATATCAAATGTTCAGTTTCAGGCTGCAGATGATGTTTGGATCACTCAACATGTTTGGCAGATATGGGACGATGCTAATCAGTACATAGATTCGGAATTAATAATGTGTAATTATATTTTAACATGGTTGGCAGTGATTGGATGATGCTGGACATTAATTTGAATCAGAATTAATTATGCTAATTTCTTATGTAATGTCTCAAAAACATGAATAATCAACACCCCTGAAACATAATAAAAAAATTGATTAAAATTCTTTTCTTTCTATTTTCTATAGCTTGGTATTATTTACAATTTTACAACTTAGTCCCAAATGTGGACATCAATTTTTAGGAAAACCATTTGTTCTAGAGCGTTTCTTTCTTTTTCTTTCTTTTTTTTATTTTTTGGCACACAGCGGTCACATTCGGGTCTCAGGAGGTTAAAAGCAATGTCAGTATTTTAAATTATCGTATCATTAACATTTTGCATACTTTTATGATGTAAATTACTTAACACATGAAAATAAAAATTGTCACCACTTAAATGACCTGGAGTAGAAACAGTTGTGTGTATATATATATATATTGTAAATAATACAAATATATATATATATATATATATATTTTTTAAATAGTCTTTATATTAACTGTTTATTTTCAAATTAGATTACAATATAATTAATTGAAACAATTTAATTTAATTTAATTTAAACTGTTATTATTTTGTATGTCAGAAATATTTAAAATAAATAATTTTTTTAAACACTTAAATGAATGTCAACCATTTAATTTTCATCGTGAAAATCAACATTATCGTTAAATTCATCAGTGGTGTAACAGGTTCCTTTTCCCATTAATCAATGGTAACCATGTTAAACCACTGACAAAAGAGCATGACAGCCAATAGTAAATTATATTTATGTGTATAGTCCTACAATTAGCGTGACCTTGTGTAAAATTAGGTTAAACAGATCATTAAAGTAATTAGCAAAAAGTAATTTTCATTAATGTATGATTCATTAATCAATAAAAAATATTATTTGATATAATTATTTATATATTTTAAATTATGTATAATTATGTAAAAACTGTATAGAATATACAGTGGTGGTGGCGTAGTGGGCTAAATCACGTATCTGTTAATCAGAAGGTCACTGGTTTGATCCCCACAGCCACCACCATTGTGTCCTTGAGTAAGGCACTTAACTCCAGGTTGCTCCGGGGGGATTGTCCCTGTAATAAGTGCACTGTAAGTCGCTTTGGATAAAAGTATCTGCCAAATGCATAAATGTAAATGAATATAGAAATAGGTAAAGGATGTTGACAGAGCTATTGTGTGATTTCACTCATTGTGATAAGTTAGGGTATTCATTTTTTACTGAATTGTAATGGCTGTTATTGTTGAAACACTAAAAGGCTCACATCCTGTTAGGTGTGACAGTACGAACACATCTGTGTGGCCACTGGATACATGCGTGCATCAGTGACCGAGTAGGGACACTCAAACATCTGTGCATGCAGCTGTCACGTGACGCTAAATCACTTTGCTCTTATTTTATTTGGGGAATTAGAAGAGAAATATTAGAGGATTTGGTTGGCGATGCTCTGCAGGGAAGAACATTACCCAGCTGTTTCAAAAATGAGACCAAATCCAACAGAATTCTGATGAAGCGGAAGTGGTAGATGTTTTAACTTCATCACACAGTGTGTGCAACTAGATATCACCATTCAATGACATTTTTGGCTTTTAATGCATTGTGATTATATTTTAAAAATGTAATTCCATACCACAAGATTTGAAGCCTTTGCTAGCACCAATAAAAAAAAGAAACCCAATGAGAAATTGTAGGTTTGCTTGTACGACACTTATTAAGTGCAACTGTGTTTATAGAAAAGATTGTGGTCTTAAGGACTAATATCTGCATGAGTTATGAAACAGTTGTAAACATGCCAAATATCTCTCTAATGTACTCTCCTTGGCATTTCTCATGTAAACATGCACACATAGACAAATGTTCTCGTAAGAAGCTGTGAAAAGGATATGAATGGACAAGAATTCGTATGGAGATTCTTCTAATGCAGTGAAAAGGACTAAATATGTAAAGCGCAGATGTGGCACTGAAGCGGAAGATGGCTTTTCCCTTGTTTAGTACTATAAAGGTCTGCAAAAAGAGAAACAGAGATAAGAGAGACACATTGTCAGTATTCAGCAGCTACATTTATATAAAAGTCCAAAATGAAATACTCATTAAATCAGTGGATTAAAAGTATAAAGGCAGGGACCAGATGTTTACATTAGAGATGCACAACATTTTTACACAGAAATGAACAAAAACTGAATTAAAAAGAAAATTCCTCAGAGCTGATTTAAAATTTTCCATTGACCAAATGAAGTAGTTGTTTCAATCAAACGTACTGTAGATGCACCATATATCAGTGACCATATCTGTATGCAATGACACCTGGGACGGAGAGGTGCGGCGACCTTGGTGTGCGCACATGTTAAGTTGGTACAGAGATGATTTCACCTCTAAAGAACTAAATTGTGCCCAAAAATGACCCCAAAATTTACTTAAACAGCAATTGTGAGTGGGGTGGCCAATGGGGTGGCCAGGCTTTGGTTCATGGTGGCCATGGCCACCCCTGGCAACCCCCTAGCTCCACCACTATCAGCGATATGCAAGCAGAGAAAGGGTGTCATGAACAGCAAAACAGATTGACCGCATAGAATAAGTATATACAGTATGTGTAAAAATAAACTATTGCAAAAGTATAAATGACTTGTGTTTGTGGCAGAAATATCCATCCATCCAAATCCCATGCCTCATGCTTGCAAAACTCTTTTAAGTCATGCCAAAGGTGTGAGCGCAACAAAAGGAAAGACGGAACAATGTATATCAGATTTATTCTGGAAATAATTTTGCAATAGTCATTTTTACACCTACAGAGTGTTTCTATGCGGTTCATTTGTTTTGCCGTTCATGACACCCTTTCTTTGTTTGAATGTCGCTGATTGCAGGTTTGCGATGTTTTTGGCCATACTGAGGTGAAAAAAAGTGCCAAAATTGTCAGAAGCATACAGACCCAATTTACAGTACTTGATATGAAGTTACAGATTCAAAACACATGAATCAAAGTCATGCAAAGCATTAAAATATTGCAAATCTTGCAACTTGATTTACACCTTTACAAAACGTTCTGTGTGCATGCAATTTTTTACTTTCACAAATCTGCACGCAAATCTTTCTATCACACTTGTATCATCATTTAAGCTACAAACTCACTCTACACATGCAAATCTTTTAAGCACTATTTCACCAACATACTTTCTCTTGTACAATATAATGATGAAATAGTGATGCCTGATTAGACCTGAGCATTTCAAATTTAGCTTTAGAGTGAACTTTGTTTATTTTTATTTACATTAATTCATTTAGCAGTGACTTTTATCTAAAGCAATGTACAAACAAGAATAATAATGAATAATCCAAACACAATATAGATTTATAATATTGCCAGTCATATTGGTTATTGGTCATAACAAAAATATAATAACCTCCCAAATGTATTTATTGATGCATTCTTAAAAGCATTCATTTAAACAAACATATTCACATTGTTTATGTATCCTATCTATTAGTAAAAGGTTTGTTGGTATAATATTAATACCTACCAGCTTTTTTGATAATGGAAATGCCAGAACCGCAAAAGAACCAGCTGCAGTCTTTCCATAGTCTTAAAAATGCACCAGTATGTTGCTATGCAATATAAAGTACTCATATGCACTTATCATATAACTATATATAATCTGAATTTTTGAAATTTGACTGTGGCAATTATTAACTAAAAACATGAACTGCACATCCATTAGACTTCATTTATAGTACTCATCTCTACTTATAGATACACTGAAAAAGGTGTTTTCACACTGGGACCCCCTAGTGGCTCCCTGGGGGTCTCCAGAAACAATACATAAATAAAAGAACATTTGGACTCCATTTGATTCATATTGATTGCTAAAGCCTAAAAATACATTTTAATGTAATTCAAATGTTTTCCTCTCAGTCAGTCTCAGTTAGACCAACTCACCCTCTGATTTTTGAAGTAGAATGGGTCAATGTCCTCCAGCGGGACTCCGACCAATCCTGTGGGGATGTCGCCAAAGATACGAGGCAGCTGCTTCCCTGCTTCCAGATCGACGCGTGGTTTGGGCTCCTCCGTGTTCCCAGGGTCCGCCTGGTATTCCTTCGCATTCTTTGTTCGCTCTTCGCTGATCCTTTGCTCGATGGCCGCCAGAGACTCTCGAGTGAACGGCCGCAAGCCATCAGGACCCGCTGGTAAGAGCACGGTTGCCATCTTTTCATCCTGATCGTCCTGTCCTAGAAGTTACTCAGAGCTGGATGGAGGTGGCCATAAGTCAAAGAGAAAAACATTTTTTAGAAAGTCACTTCATTATACACAGTGCATGCTTTTCATTAATACAGTTTAAAGCACAATGACTCCATTTGTATTAACGTTGTAGCTTATTACTCAAGGGCAGATTGCTGTTCTTTCTGTAACTCTCAAGTTCATACAATGTACTTGGGATCAGATCTGTAACATCTAAATCTCCAGTTCAGCTTTAATCATAAATCACCAAAGTCTGTGAAGGTTTGTAATGACATGCAACCACTATTAAAGACCCTATAAAATCATAAAATAATTGTATGGCCTTTAGTCTATGTCTGTTAGCTTTGCAGCCATCTATTGTATATCAGATGTTCCCAAACTTTTTTGACAGCTGAATCCATTTGACCATTTACTACATCTATTGTACTTTTTATAATATTTATCAATTTTATTTGATTTAATTCACCATTGGAATTTCCATCCCAATCAAAGATTGCGCTACATTTAATCATTATCCATCACAATTGTAAAATTTACAACAAAAAATCTGTGTAATTATTTTATAATCATACAGATAATTAATATCTGTTTTCATTTCCCTGATATTTTTATAAACATATATATCGTTCAATTTGTGTATGTACATTTGATATCTTGATATAAACAATTAATACACTGAAAAATGGAAAAGCGGCTCTATTGAAAATACTAAAAATGTACACTTGAAATCAACTTATACATTTATGTTTGAGGTGAGAACATAATTATATTGCGTAAAGTAAAAAAGTGATATATCACATTGCTATGAAATGTTCAAATGGATTCAGAATTCTAACGGATGGTGTCAGAGCTTGACTGGCAATCTGGCATACCGGGCATTTTCCCGGTGGGCCGACGCACTTTGGGGCCGATTAGGGGCGGACTTGCCAGCGGGAGAACCGAGCGGGCCGGTGGGTCAGCCGTGAAATGTGCCGGGATAAGCAAAAATGAGCCGCTGCATTATGCAGAACGGACCACAAAAAAGCGCCCCAATATGCAGAAAAGGACAGCGACTAAAACTTTTGGATCAACTCCCCCCGCTAAATAACTTTTGGGACAGTTGCCATGTAAAATCCCGGGCCGATTTCTCTTCCCAGTCCAGCCCTGGATGGTGTTCACTCAACATGATTTTTACTGCTTGCTCAATTTACTTATTTAAAATGAGCTAATGCAACAGTTATTTAGCATTAAGTTGCAACTTAATTTAATTGTGTACACTCCATCTATATATACTCAATCCTTTTGTGTTTTGACTGTGTGAATAACATTTGTTGCATCAGTGTATTATGCGTTTGTTGCTAGCTAGCAACAATCTGCCAGGTTTAATAGAGTTATTTGAACAGATAAAATTTGCGTTAGGTAGACTCAATTCATTTATGTAGAGCCTACATTTAATTTTCACATCAAAGATACTCATTTTCATTATGTGGAACCAGTGTCCACAATTGAATTAAGTTTAACCAACATTATACATTTTTAATAAATAAAAATAACTATTCATAGAAGTAACAAAGCTGGTGTGGGGGGACATGTCCCCTTCAATATATATTTTTATGAAATGAAACATTCTGTTTATATTTTTAGGAAGTTATACATTATATTGCATTTGGAAATAGTGGCCGGCCGACTAAAAACAGAAGCCTCTGTCAGTGAACTGAACCAGCGCACAAGCAGGAAAACAATGTCAGGTTTATGATACTAAGGTTACTTTTAAAACGTGATTGCATTGCTGATAATGAAAGTAATTATGTTATGTCATAACTTTGTATGGAGAGTAGCATGCAATTTACTTCTGTGTTAAAAAGTAACATTTTCTCTCACTTTTTGTCGCACACACATATGCAGCACACGCAAGAAGAGAAAGAGTGAAGCCGCATGGTTAAAAGGAAAATTGACGCTCTTGTTTTAAGTTGTGTTTTTTTGCTCTTTTATTTGTCAAATGATGGATGTTTGGAATTATCCTTCACTTTTTTAAAAGTCTGTAAATGGTGGAAATTCCCCTTTCATTTTCACTCTCTAACAAACCCCTGGAGTTTCATCACGATCCCACGGTTGGAAAACCCTGATCTATATGATAGTGTACCCCTAAAAAGTTATCTTTTAGCATATGTACACATTTAAAACATACAGCAAAATGGGCCACAAGTATTGATGACTCATCTTGCACTCAGGGGCGTATACACATTTTTGTCCAATAAAACCCTCACTAGAATCCAAATGTCCCTCTCCATAGAGTATAAATTACACCTGCTTCTGACTACCATGTAGCAAATCATGGTTCTTCAATGTGTCTTGTGTCTTTGTTTGAGCTAACACTCATACTTTGTTTCCTTTCTCAATCATCAACCAGTCTCTAGAATGCATTTGTCTTTAAAGTGTCTTAATTTCTTTCATCCATTGGACAAATTGTTAAATGTGTCTTTTAGGGCTGGGTATTGATATCGATTTAATGCTAATTCGCAACCTCTTGAATTGATTCTGATTCAATTGAGTATATTTCAGTTAAAATGTTGCTTACATATAAAATTATTTCTTAGCTAATTATACAGGGGAACTTCTAACTTGGTACATCATTTTTCATAGTTAATCATGATTAATTGCAGATTTTAAAGGGGTCGTAAAATGCATTTTTTATAGATTTATTATATTCCCTGAGGTCCACTGATAATGCTAGTAAAGTTTTATGCATTAAAACAACATTTTAAAGGGGTCATGTCATGAGGAATCACATTTTCTACTATAAAAACATACTGTTAATTTCAGAACTCGAAACTTATTCCCCAAAGCAATAAAATCATTAACTGAAACCAAGCTGCAAAATGCCTCGTTCTCTACTTCCACGACTACCCTACGTAACTAGGGGTACATTGATTCATGACCACCTCTACAGCTCAATAACATCAACGCCTACTTTTACATCAATGCACCCTTAGCCCCACCCACTTGCGCTCCACTCGTTCACAATGAGAGGATGATAAACAAGCTGTGGGCTAAATATTCCTGAACACCAAAGGGGACCCATCTGGACTTCGTTTACCTCGGTCTGCTTTAAAAAGATGCGGTGTCAAGTTACGACTCTGAAGAGGATATGCAATTATCTTTCATTCAGCTGCTCTGTCTCTTGTTGTTTTGAGCACAAACACATCATGCATGCATTCTTTCGCCCCTTTGAACTATTTTTGATGTATGAAAGCATATGCTATATGGACGTCTTTGACCGTTTTTAAACATTTACAGCGATGTGTGCATCTAGTTCACACTGTGCTTTGGACAATGTGTGCATCATGTGGACGTGTCTTTGTTGTATTTCATCATGGTTTGCTTTTTTTTTTTTGCTCAAATTAGTGTGTAGGATGGGGCAGTTAAAACACTTGGACCTGATGTAAATGGTTTCCTTCATGAATATTTCAAATGTCATAACTTTTTAAAAGTTTATGGTGCTGAGTGTTAACTGTTGTGCTTGAGATAAACAGTTTAATATATTTGGATGCAATGTGTTGGATGTGCGTTATGTGTAAACCCTGAAATTTAGTTTTATAATGTTGTGGAGCATATTCATTCTCTTCCCATTGAGTGTCGAATATGGCTGATTTCGGGGGGCTGCAGGATGTTAAAGAGGGCTGTTAAAAGTGGGCTGTAATAATGAAGTTTTAAGGAGGTGCTTAGACCAAAACTGAGCGTTTCAGTCGGAGGGCCAGAGACTATGTTATATTATTAAATGATGCCTGTTTTGGAGCAAAAACACCTTAAAAACATTATCAGTGGACCTCAAAGAAGATAATAAAAACTATAAAAAAGAGCATTTCACAACCCCTTTAAAAGTGCATACATTTGACTCTAAATATACTTGTTTTCCTGTCAACATGCATTTATTTCCATATTAGGGGAAAAAGCAATATGTAACAATGTACTGTAATGCTTTAATAACATTTTCCAAACAAAGCCTTCCACTGTATAAAGATAGAAATGCACTAAAATTACACCTATTCAAGTAACATTAATCGTTTCCCAAAGTCTAATTGGGAGTTTGACTAATTGAAAGAACTAGTCTCTCCATAGGTTGCATTTTCATTGCAATGGGCACTAAATCTCTTAAGCTCTCATCCTCCACAATATTAATCTGCCGGTAGATCTACTGTACTTTGTTACAGCAATTGTGAAGCCGTGTTCATGATTGTTTCAAGGCGTCAATGCCAGTGTCAAGCGTAAATGTCTCATTCTGCATTTTAGTGATACTTAAGACTTGACATGCTTCTGTGGTAATTAAAATGTGCCTTACATAGGCTGAAAAATACTGGATTTCTATCACAATTCTCATCTTGGCTTGTTTTGTATAGCAAATAGCATTAAGAGCTCCTTTCCCTATCACTTTATCACTGACACAGATGTGCTGTGTGTGTGTGTGTGTGTGTGTGTGTGTGTGTGTGTGTGTGTGTGTGTGTGTGTGTGTGTGTGTGTGTGTGTGTGTGTGTGTGTGTGTGTGTGTGTGTGTGTGTGTGTGTGTGTGTGTGTGTGTGTGTGTGTGTGTGTGTGTGTGTGTGTGTGTGTGTGTGTGTGTGTGTGTGTGTGTGTTTTACAGGAGTCTTTCAACTGAGTGCACATTAATGACAGTGAAATCCCATCGCATCATTACCGCATCCTTGCTATGTGTGATTAGAACGAAATGTTTCTATTTTTGTTGTGTTTGATGAAGATGTATTAAAGGAGAACTTATTCAATGACAAATTAATTGCTCGGATCTCATCTTTGGACACGCATTACTCTTTAACTCTCAACACACAGTGAAATGATCTTGAACCTGAATTTCTCTTCTCCAGTATACTACTCAATCACTGGCGAGAGAGATCTGAACATTTAATAGCCAGTGGCTAATCACAGACATTTTTAGTTGCATAGTGTGAAATTTGGTCACATATGCGAGTGATGGGGCCATGGCATGGGGTCTTTAAATGATGTGGTAAATGTACAGTTGTAAATGTTTGATAAATGCAATTTGTATTGTTAATCAACGTGTGTTAGTAGAGATACTGTGTAACATGTTCTTGCTCATCATGAACTGAAGCAAGCAAACATGTTTCTTTAGAAACACCATAAACTCTAGGGTCACATTTCACCCCAAAATGTAAGGGAGAAAAATAAGAACATTTTGCATAAAGAATATTAAGCATATTTTAGGAACATAAAGTTGTTTGGCTTTGTGGCATCATTTTATTGACAATTTAGCACTTCCTTTCAAGTTCTCATTGCTGTAACATGTCCAGATGTTTTTCTTTTGAGTTTGGTACATAATTCTCTTTGTTTTCAAAGATGATTTGCATTAGATACTGCAATACAGGATAAAAAATTATCCTGTCAAGAAGCAACATTCAGTTGGAGTTGCTGAATACAGTTACATGTTGTGTAAGAATCATCCACTAAATCCAGTGTGAACAAAAGATTATCCAGCCTTGACCTTCTCAACTTCCTGCTACATCTCTTAAACTAAAAGATCAGTTGTACCATACTCGTACGGTTCCATACTACTTGTACCAGGCATGATATAAGTACAAATTAATAACTCATTATTAATATCAATAACTCTGCTTTTTATTGCACTCTCACCCTAAGCTGGAGTGACGTCTAGATTAGGATGGAGACGGAAGTCCCTGTCCCTCTCAAGGCAGACATGTTTTAAATTCTTCAATGCAGACCAGAGCCAGAAACTGTTATCTAACCGACAGCCTCAAAGTGGCTTACAGCGGCTTGATCTGACTTGTAATTTTCAGCTGTTCTGATTTCAGACACACATTAAGGGTGAAATTCTTCATTATTGACATGCTCCTATTCTTCAAACTTTCTCAGGTCATGAGAGAGCATTATTGATGTTCAGCATCATATACTTGTTGTATTTTACTTTTACTCATTGCATTTTAGAGTTAGAGGGACAATGAGACATTTAGCTGAGTTACTGTTAAACAAACCCAAAATACCTGACATGCATGCCTTCTGAGAAAGTGATGCAACAAAATACAACAAAACGGCATTAAAATATCTCCACATGGGGTATTTAAGTTGAGTGCCACTGCCATCAAAATGAAGGGAAAAAAAATGCATTATGTCTTTGAGCACACATGGTTGTCTACTTTCAAATGTCAAATATGAAATGGATTTTAATGAAGATTAGATTTGCACATAGATAATGGCTTGTACAGGGTTGCTGGGTCAGATGTTTCTGTGACCTGTATAATGACGACACAGATTTCCTCTGTCTGTACCTTCCATCTACTTAGATCAGGACACAACACAAGACAATGACAAAAGCGTAGGTTTAATAAAATTGTCAAATTACTAATTTACATTTAGTATGTTTATGACTGGTGGACAAACCGATTAGACATTTATAATCATATTTAAAGCTGATGTAATTTGTTTCAGTGTTAAAAAACGTTCTCGTATCCTGGCTGAATATACAACTATAAGCCATTATTGGGTCGATTCCCCTGAAAGGGGAAAATACTGGCTTTGTGGCGCTATCAAAACATTGACACAGCAACATTGACTCAGCCAATGCGTTCATTATATTGTTCAATGAATGGCAAGGGGGGAAGCCTGTTTAAAATAATCAAGTTCTACACTTTATGGCTTTTCCAAAATCCCTAATAAAAGAGCAATTATTAGACAACTCCTCCTACAGCTTTCAAGCTACATACACAACTTGGCACAGACTTTCAGGTTCTAGAATAGCATGCTATGATTTTCCTAACTCATTGGACTAATGGTTTTCTTGCACTAATGTTGCGATCACGACATGTGGGAATTACCGTAATTATGAGATTCCGACTTGTAACATCCATTAATGTCTTCGTAGAATTTTTAATTCCAAGTAGTAAGCACAGAATTCTATGAGCTCTGACATAATGTAAAAAGATCCAATATGGCAGCAACCTCCGCAGTAAAAGGTAGTTAAACATATTTCGGTTTCATATATACTGTTTAGTAATTACCAGGTTTTTTTGGATTTTCTCCCCAATTTGGAATGCCCAATTCCCAATGCGCTCTAAGTCCTCGTGGTGACGTAGTGACTCGCCTCAATCCGGGTGGCGGAGGACGAATTTCCGTTTCCTCCGTGTCTGAGACCGTCAATCTGCGCATCTTATCACGTGGCTTGTTGAGCGCATTACCGCGGAGACCTAGCGCGTGTGGAGGCTTCACTCTATTCTCAGCAATATCCACGCACAACTCACCACGTGCCCCACAGAGAGTGAGAACCACATTATAGCGACCACAAGAAGGTTAACCCAACATGACTCTACCCACCCTAGCAAACAGGCTAATTGGTTGCTTAGGAAACCTGACTGGAGTCACTCAGCACGCCCTGGAATCAAACTCGTGACTCCAGGTTTGGTAGTCAGCATCTTAACTTGCTGAGCCACCCAGGCCCCCCCTATCTGGAGCAATTTGAGCATTATGCCATAAAAACAAATAATTTCTCAGTCAGCTTCGAATGGTCATTTCATAATACAGTAATTCCAAAAGGACATGATCGCAGCATTACATTAACGGAAAGTTCAAACGGGCTGAATTCAAATGACAACTGTTAAAAACTGTAACACCCTGTATACACCGGACATGGGTGGCCGTCATGTCAAAAAGCAATAGAACCCATTATAATCTATGATGCTGTCTACCCTGGAAGTGCCCGTTTCACTGCATCGCGTAGAGCCAATAGTAAACATGTATCCCGTTCAATTTTACACTGCATACATTGGCGCTACTGCTGTTGTAACTGGTTGTAAACTGCTTGACCTGCTCCAAATGGGACCAGCATCTCCAGCATTGGAGGTGGACACACTAACAATGAGGCTAAAGGCTACAGTCACTAGTGCGCTTCTTGAGGCCAGGGGAGTGATTATTACACACACTGCACAGCACATACCAGCTGGCTACTGTTACACTGCCAACAACACAAATAAATGGTATAGCACGTTCGTATCGATGCGTCCAGTGTAAACAGCCTCAAGCAGTTGCATTGCATCAACGGACGTGCCCGGTGTAGACAGGGTGTCTGTGCACATCGTCAGTGCATGTCCCGGCCATTGACTGTGCTAAAAGAGTATTACAAACCATAGTAGTACACATGCGTCGAACATGTTCGTATTATCTTGTGGTCAGAAAAGTGTATTCCTTTCAAAGGAATTAGGTTGGCAGGGCGCAATCCAATTCGGAATGCGGAACGCAGAAAAACAATGTAGAACCAAGCTTTAAGTTGAGTGTTTCTAGTGGTTTAAGATATAGACTGATCACTGAAAGGTCGTGGGTTCAAACCTAACAAGTGTCAACTGCTAATCTGTTATTATTGTACCTTTGTGCAACACACTTAACCTCAGGTTATTCCAACTTGCAATGTGAACAGTAAAGTGTGCTGTCGCTTTGCATAAAAAAACATCTATAAAAAGAAAATGTGAGTGGTGCAAAAGACATCGCCACAATACTAGGGTATTGTGTGTGGTTGCCAAGGAGTTGATAAGCTTTTCTTATTTATTTATTTTTTTTGTGCATTTCTATGTAGTAAGCATTTGGGCACTGAAGACACAAGTTTGTTAAGTTTAGAAAGTGGAATTTTCCCCCAAACATCCATTAAGTTGGTCATCAGCTGCACAGTTGTACGAGGTCTTCGTTGCTGCATTGTGCACTTCATAATGTGCCACACATTCTCAACTGGAGATGGTCAGGACTGCAGGCAGGCCAATCTAGCACCCGCACTCTCTGCTTATTCAGCCAGTATGTGGTTTGAAGTTTTCCTGCTGGACAATGCAGGGACATCCCTGGAAAAGACAGTGCTGGATGGCAGTATATGTTGCTCCAAAATATTTACATATCTGTCTGCATTAATGGTGTTCTCACAGATGTGCGAGTTACCCATACCATAACACTGGCTTTTGGACCGGACACTGATAACAGCTCGGGTGGTCGTTTTCCTCTTTGGCCTGGAGAACGCAACGGCTGTGCTTTTCAAAAAACATTTGAAATGTGGACTCATCAGACCAAAAAACACAGTTCCACTGTTCTACTTTCCATCTAAGATGAGACCGAGCCCAGAGAAGTCGGCAGCGCTTCTGGACAGTGTTGATGTACGGCTTCTGCTTTGCACAGTAAAGTCTTAACGTGCATCTGTGGATGCAGCAGTGAGTGCACTAAATGGTTTACTAAAGTTGTCCCAAGCCCATGTTCATGATATCCATTACAGATTAATGATGTTTTTTAGACAGTTTTCTAATCATCTGATTAGAAATGACTGTACATTTAAAAAAAAAAAAAACTATGAAATTCAAGAAGTAGAACATCATATAAATGGGCTGCACTTATAACCTTAACGGTATTCAAAGCACTTTACACTGTGACACACACACACACACACACACACACACACGATGTCAGAGCTGCCATGCAAGGCGCTAGCCTGCCATTGGGAGCAACTTGGGGTTCAGTGTCTTGCCCAAGGACACTTCGGCATGTGGAGTCATGTGGGCCGGGAATCGAACCACCAACCCTGCGATTAGTGGCCGACCCACTCTACAAACTGAGCCACAGCCGCCCCATATATAAAATTTTGTTGTAGTGTATCAATTTAGCAAAGGGTGAATATAATTTACAAATCACTCCTTTTGGTTTTATTAGCATTTTTCACACCAACTTGTTTTGGAATTGGGGTTGTAGTTACTATGGTGTTCTGGCAGGTTGCTAGGTTGCTTAGAGTTTAAAGCAGCCTAAGATGGTTTGCTAGTCTTAGCTAGTTTAAGATGGTCTAAGCTGGTCCCCAGCCTAGACAAGCTGGTGCTTAGCCTCGTTTAATACAGTCTCCCAGCCTTACCAGTTGAAAATTGCCTAAATACAACCAGCCAACAGACCAGCTAAGACTAGCAAACCATATTAGGCTGGCGATGTTTTTTTTACAGCAGGGTTGTGCATGAAAGAGATTTCTTCAGTCGCCTCAATAACCTGCATGTAGAGTAATGTCAGTAACACAGCATCATAATCTTGCTTGCCTTTGTTTGCCAAAAAAAATCACGTCAATCCACCTGCATTTCTGAATCTTAATACAGACCTAAAGCCATATTATTTACTGACATTTGATCAAGCTAATGTGTGCTAAAATGAAAGTTTCTAAAATCCTGTATTTATAATTTAGACGCATTCTTCAGCTAATAGGCCTAATGTAAATATAAAAGTAATCTTTCTTTCTGTGTGTGTGTGTGTGTGTGTGTGTGCGTGTGCGTGTGAGCGTGTGCGTGGCGTGTGCGTGCGTGCGTGCGTTTGTTTGAGTGTGTGTGTTTGTGTGTGTGCGTGTGTGTGTGTGTGTGTGTGTGTGTGTTTGTCATTATTTCTGTTTTGTTTTTTGTCTGCTGATTTAAATCTAAATGACCATCATGTTCTTTCAAACGTAATACAATCAAAGTAGTCAGGATTTTGCTAGTCATTTACTCTCTCTCTCTCTCTCTCTCTCTCTCCTTGGACATGCTCTCTCTGTTTGTACTCTTTCTAATTGTACCTCTATATGGTTATATGGTGAGAAAAAAAATAATAGTCCTTTTTTACTCTATATCTCTACTTTCACTTTCACATACTTCTTCTCTTGTTTTTGCCGATACACATTCTTTATGCATATCGCCACCTACTGGGCAGGGAGGAAAATTTATAGTAAATAAGGACTTAAATATTTATCTGTTTCTCACACACCTATCATATCTCTTATGAAGACACTGGTTTAACCACTGGTGTCATATGGGTTACTTTTATGCTGCCTTTATGCTCTTTTTGGAGCTTAATAAATTTGGTAACATACCTTGCATTGTATGGGCCTACAGAGCTGAATAATTCTTCTAAAAATTGTCATTTGTGTTCCTTAGAACAAAAAAAGTCATACACATCTGAGATGGCATGAGGGTTAGTAAATGATGAAAGAAATTTTATTTTTGGGTGAACTATCCCTTTAACAGACATAAAACTGCCTTTCAGAAGAACCCTGTTTTCACAGAAGGTCACCAGAAGTTCTAAAAATCAAACAGAACATTGTTGCAAGCTAATTCAAAAAATATCAAGGATCTAATAAAAGACACATATCAGTTTTTAATCAAATTTAATGAGCAATTCTTTCAGTAACACATTTTTTGAAGAACAACAATTTTCCACCGACCAGACACTGGCTCATTACTCACAAATCATTAGTCATTCTTTTGTAATTAAGGCAGGGCATTGTGACCATGACAAACACATCTTAACCTAAATTAACTCTAAATATAAATCGTGACTTGTTTCTTTCATTTCAAAAAGGCACCTGATATTTTTTCCTAAATGGAATTGAGACTGGATTGGATGATTTTGTGTTAGAGAGAAAATCTATCAAATAAAATATTACTTCACCCAAAAATATTCATTTACGAATCTGTTTTTGTGTCCATCTGACCTTTTTTCTCATTGATTTTCAATGTAAAAATGTTCTAGTCGAAAAACATTGCACACACCTGTTGTTGATGTTACCATAGCGATCACTACAAACAAAGTGACAACGTCCTGATTAAAACCTCACAACTTCATCATTATGATTAAGAAAAAAACTAAAATCTTAAAAACATTCTCATACAAATGTAAACATTACACAAAATGTATGAAATTAAATGAAAAGATGAAAATAAAACTAATCAAATGCAAATGAGTTGCACGAAAAGTCTGTTCAACATCAGTGTCAACATTCATTGTGGTCTGAGGTCAGGCTTCTCTGATCAAAGCAACAGATCCATTAAGGATGGTTAAATGGGAGGTGTCACGTACACTGGTCACCCATAATGCATTATGTTTCCAGCCTGCAGGCCATCTGAATTGGCTGCTAAACTCGGACCGATATGTAAAAGTAAGGACAGAGAACTATTCACATATTTCAAAGCATTGCATGAGAAACGTATTCTCCCAAAAATTCAACAAGTGGCCAGCAAACTATTTATATTCATATTCAAGTTCACACTTAAAAATAAAGATTCCATAAAGGATTTTGGTGTCTGAAGCAATTAAAGAACCTTTTTAATGTTCTATGGTTCTGTCCCACTCTACATAAGGTGTCTAGAACAACAATGTTTTAACCTTAAAATACATACAATACAATGTATTTATTGTGTAACTACATGTTATTCTGCAAAACTACACATTTGCTGCTACTCAGGTTTAGGTCAGGGCTGGACTGGTAATCTGGCATACCGGGCATTTTCCCGGTGGGCCGACGCACTTTGGTTCAGGGGCGGACCGGCCATCGGGAGAACCGAGCGGGCCGGTGGGTCGGCCGCGAAATGAGCTAAAATGAGCCGCCGCGTTATGCAGAACGGACCACAAATGGCGCCGCGATATGCAGAAAAGGACATCATACTTTTGGGCCAATCCTGGGCCGATTTCTCTTCCCAGTCCAGCCCTGGTTGATTTATGGTAGGTTTAGAAGCAGAGGTAGGGTTAGGTTTAGGGATAGGGTTTGGGGGTTAGGGTTGTGTTAGGGGTAAGGTGAATGGTGAAATTATAGATTTAAATAAATGCAGCTACTTTAAATGTAAGTACAATGCAACAACATGTATGTGTTACCAGTCCTGCTCGACTCGCTCTGAGCAGGACTTGAACCGGCGTCGCTGGCATGGGAGGCAGGCACACTAACGAGGAGGCTAAAGGCTACAGCCTCTAAGGTGAGTCACTAGTGCGCCTCTTGAGGCCAGAGGAGTCAGGTTCACACACTGAACAGCTACCTACCAGCTCGCTACCATTACAATCACCCCCCTAAACCTTACTCCCATCCGGGTCATGGCACCACTGTAACCGGTCATGCTTGACCCACTCAGAGTGGGATTCGAACTGGCGTCGCCGGCATGGGAGGCAGGTACACTACCAAGGAGCTAAAGGCTACAGCTCCTAGCATCAGTTGCTAGTACAACAGTGTTATGTATTTAAAATATAAGATATTAGATTGATTTTACACACCCGGCCCCTTCTCAGGCTAATTAAGCCTCCGAGAGTGATAAAGGCAGACCGCGGATGGTGGTGCGACAGAGAGAGAGCGTTTATGGGCAGATGTCCGTCCTATGTGTGTGTTTGTGTCTTTTGGTTTATTTCTTCATTAAACTATTATTTACATTATCAAGCCGGTTCTCGCCTCCTTCTTTCCATTGAACTGCTTTACACTCCTGATAAGGGGCCGGGTGTGTAAAATCACGATCCTGCCCCGCCCTTCGCCCTGTCACAAGTTATATTCAAGAAGTATTTTGATTTCTAGAAGAGATTACATTATATTGTCATTTGTTAATCTGCTCCGCTGGAATACATCCATAGGCTATAAATGGTGCCTGATGACTGTTTAAACAGCCGTGAAACACTTTCACATGATGTTTAACATTCATACAAGCAGAAAGATGGCGCTTTCACAATGTTATGAATGAAAAGGTGGATATGATGTTCAGAAGAAGATGTGGTGGTGTATACTCAGTTTTGATGTAAGTTTAGAGCAGCAGAAATGGTTAACTTTGTGTAAATTGACGTGAACACTTAGCTTTATGCTAAGCTAAAATGCTATTTGTAGCCCTTTTACATGCACCTCTTATCAAGCATAATTACATTTTTTTCTATAAAGAAAATCCACATTAGATGATTAAAAAAACATCTCTAGTAAGATCACTAAAGTTATGGCGAAGATGAACTGCAACAATATTATTTTTGATGAGAATTTCTGCATTGTTTTCCATTAAAATTATCAGAAAATTCTTTTAAAAAGATGCATTTACTGTGTTTCATAAGCAACACTACTCATAAACCTGCTTATATATGTGTGTGTGTGTGTGTGAGCGTGTATTTATCACTTTGTGGGGACCAAATGTCCCCATAAGGATAGTAAAACCCGAAATTTTTGACCTTGTGGGGACATTTTGTCGGTCCCCATGAGGAAAACAGCTTATAAATCATACTAAATTATGTTTTTTGAAAATGTAAAAATGCAGAAAGTTTTCTGTGAGGGTTAGGTTTAGGGGTAGGGTTAGGTTTAGGGTAGGGTTAGGTTTAGGGTAGGGTTAGGTTTAGGATAGAATATAAGTTTGTACAGTATAAAAACCATTAGGTCTATGGAAAGTCCCCATAAAACATGGAAACACAACAAGTGTGTGTGTGTGTGTGTGTGTGTGTGTGTGTGTGTGTGTGTGTGTGTGTGTGTGTGTGTTTTATTTACAGATTTGTTTTGTTGCCTATTAACTTTTTTATAGTCAAATCTCTTTTATAACTCAGTTCTTGTGAACCCAACTGTTTCTGCAGGTGCTTCAAAAAGCCCAGAAACGAATACACTTATATGAAGAACCTATAACTTTAACTTATTACTCTCCAGCGAACCATATAGCTCAACTCTATTCAGCAAAACTGGGTCCTGATGAGAATTGGCATCATTGCTGAACCTGTTGTAAAGAACCATTGAACAACCTTTGTTTTTAAAAGGAATATTCCAGGTTTAGTGCAAGTTAAGTTCAATCGACAGCATTTGTGGCATAATGTTGCTAACCAAAAAATATTATTTCGACTTGTCCCTCCTTTTGTTTCAAAAAAGCAAGAATCGAGGTTACAGTGAGGCACTTACAATGGAAGTGAATGGGGCCAATTTTTGAAGGGTTTAGAGACAGATAATTTTATAGAAGCACCAACATTAACTGTTCTGTTCTGTTAAAACGTGTGTATTATTTAAACTTTAAAGTTGTTAAAATGTTTGTTTTTACTGTCTTTGTATGTTCATTTATGGCAACAAAGTTGTGATATTTAGATAACTTTACACAGAAATGGTCAGTAAGCGATTTTATCACACTAATATCATGTTAACGTGTATAATGTTTACATTATGTGGATATACTTTTGAAACGGTGAGTGTTTAAATGTTTAAGAATTGCCACTATTCACTTCCATTGTAAGTGCCTCACTGTAACCCAGAAGAAAAAGAGGGACAAGTCGAAATTCATTTAATCAACATTATGCTACAAATGCTGTTGTTTGAGCTTAACTTGTATTAAACCCAGAATATTCCTATAAAATAGGAACTATCTTTGCACATACATCTGTCATCCACACTTTTCGTCATAATCGGATAAAGAATAGAAAAGTAGAATTATTCGGAATTGTTCAGTAACACAGATTACCAAATTTAAACTCTTAAATGTATTCAATAAAGGCAATTTTATAAACTTTTATAGTTTAAAGAAAAATAAAAAAAGTATTTGTCTTACATGTAAACTCCATTAAATGCAGCACTGCGTCCGCGCCTTTTCCATTTATTACGTTGGTGTAAATCCAAAATCCAAAACTGATCCATGATGGTTACAAACCCAATCCCAGATAAAATTATTCCGTAAAGATTAGATTGCCTCTGATGTTTTAAGCAAACTATTGTCAATTGAAATCAAGATGCCACGCAGGTGCATTACTCTTAAATCACGCGACGCTAATTTTACGCGTTTTAATTCCCGTTAATAGTTTTACGCGCTCCAAATGTAACGTTTCATATCAATAGAAGTATCCAAACAATGTCTGTGATCCTCATTGGAGACTTTTTCTGCCCGTTTGCGATGATCGTCCTCTTATTTTGCGCGCAGCATCGGTCTCTGTGCGCAGAAAATGCTGCGCTGCCAAACACCCCGTGCGCGTCCTTGAACTGAGCTAGAGGATTACGCACATCAAAGGCAGACATTTGCGCACGAGAAATGAGTTACAAAAGCAATAATATAGTATATGAATGTAAGACTCTTTCGTTGCATTTATTGATTGAAATGTGTGTAGATGTGTCTAGTCAACAACTTGAACATGGTTAGTCCTTTAAAGTAAGTATTTGTGTCTCCAGTCTCCATCATATCGCCAAGATGAGACGAGTAAATCTAGGAAAATCTCTCTTTTTTCCTTTCTATTTCTTGCTGTGGCTTTTAGTGTAGGTAATAATGAGCTTTTTGAAACATGTTGTCATTTCAAAGTGCGAAGGATCTCCTATAAATGACACTTTTATCACAGGTTGCAATTTAATGTCAAATCCATGAGAAAGCAACATACAAAACGCTTTCCCATCCAGAAATGTATTGATTATACAACCTCTCCCTCTGCTGGCCACAATGAAGTCCATGTGGTCTGAAAATACATCTGTTTTTCTGTGCATTCTCTATATAAGCTCTTACTTATTACACTGCATTATTTTAGCCTGTTTCCTTTTGTGTTTTTATTTTGGCCTCTACACGTTTTCTTTACATATAATTTATTTTTGTTCATTTTAAATTGACTTTCCTTATTCCTTTATCTTTAATTTATTTAACTCAATATTTTACTCAAATTTTGATTAGCGTCTGATCTTATGTTCTATTAATTAATATAAAATAATATAAATACAAATTCAATAGATTTATAGTATATAGTTTATATAGTCATATATTGTATTTATAAAACATATTATTATTTATATAATCAATAATCAAAGTTTTTAAAAAATTATTCCATCTATGAGTCATTTTTACTCTTAAAAATATTTTATCTAAATGTATTTCCATTGTATTGCATAAGCTACCTTACATTTTTTATTTATCTTAATTTCCCCCCCTCCATTTCTTTATATAGTTATGCTTATTTATTTATTTTTTTACTTCAGCTTATTTATTTTCTATATTGTCTATTCCAGTCTATTTTGAAAATAGACTTATTTAGTGAAGGGGACCTTAAATTACTTAAAATATATTGGAAATATATAAATTATTATTTAAAATCAGTTACATTAAAAAAAAAAAAAAACGTAATTTAAAAAAATGCATTTAAACTGATGTTATATCTCTTACACTGGGAAAATGCACTGGTGAGCAGTCACTCTAATTATTTTATTTTATTTTTGGGGTGGAAGGGGACCTGTGTCTTGGTCAGTGGGAGGCCTTGGACTGGAGAAGGTTGAGAACCACAGTTAGTTTACAATCATGCACATTAAAGGTGCACTCATTAATTTTTTCTCCTTTAAAAATGTTAACTCCAAAAGACATGAATTGTAATTTTGCAATATATGTAGGAAATCATGACCACATTAAAATGAAGACTCCAGTCATATCAGTAACCTTATAAAAGCTGTTTTATTCTACATGGAGAGGGTCCGCATGACCAGCCGAATACTACTCGCTTAATCTCAGTAACCGTCCTGTTATTGGACATGCTCACTCAATGATTAAATTAATCATGGCTGACTGCGAATACTAAACTTCTACAATGGCATCTGAAACTGAAACTATTGATTTGAAATTATGCTACATCCGAGGGTGGGTAATGGGTAATGCATTCAACTTGGCAAGCCTCAAGAGAAACACATCACCTGCAAATTACAGTCCAATCATCCCTCTCTTCTGCTGCTACTGTAACCACCCCTGTCACCCCGCTCCGAACGGGACTCAAACCGGCATCTCCAGCATGGGAGGCGGGTGCGCTAACAAGGAGCCTAAAGGCTACAGCCTTTAGCGTCAGTCGCTAGTGCACCGCTTGAGGTCAGGAGAGTGAGGTTTACACACTGCACAGCTATCTACCAGCTGGCTCCCGTTACATTCACCCCCCTAAACCTCACTCCCATCCGGGTCACGGCACCATTGTAACCGGTCCTGATCGCCCCACTCCGAACGGGACTCGAACCGGCGTCTCTGGCGTGGGAGGTGGGTGCGCTAACAAGGAGGCTAAAGGCTTTGTACCAGCTGGCTCCCATTACACTACCCAAGAGTGAAAGTTGTTACTGACTGCAATCCTCCACAATCAATGTGGTCAGAATGTCAGGAGAACCAATTAGGTATTCAATATCTTAATATCTATTATTATGTAATGTAAGTGTCTAAAAAATACAACATTTTACTCAGTTATAAATGGACATCTTCGCAGAATTCACACACAGGACCACACTTCTGCTGCTTGACGTGACAAGAATGTACATGAACGTATATAACAGGAATAAAACTGCATTCTATAAAAAGTTAGAGCAAAATTTCAAAGAGAGTTTACAACTTAATTTACAACGATAAGTTGAGGAAAAAGCTGGGAAATCACTCAGTTTGGCCAGGCGGCCAGCTCTAGGAAGAGTCCCGTTGCCTTTCCAAATCATGTCCAATCAACTGAATTTACCACAGGTGGACTCCAATCAATTGTAGAAACATCTCAAGGATGATCAGTGGAACACAGGATACACTTGAGCTCAATTTTGAGTGTCATGGCAAAGGCTGTGACTACTTATGTGATTTATATTTGATTTTACTTCCGTTTTTTTATTTTTAATACATTTGCATAGATTTAAAACGAAACTTCTTTCACGGTGTCATTATGGGGTATTGTTTGTAGAATTGAGGAAAATAATGAATTTAATCAATTCTAACATAACAAAATGTGGAAAAAATGAAGCGCTGTAAATACTTTCCAGATGCACTTTAAGCGGCCTAAGATCGGTATAAGGAAGAAGTGGCTTGAAGCTTGTAGAGGCATTTACACTCATAGAATTTGTTGAGTGAACAATTGTAGTACAAGTAGCAGAGGGTACAGTAGAGTAGTACAGAGTACTTTGGATTGTAAAGTAGTCTGAGTGGTTTTGTATATGAACTCACTCCGCAACAACAACAACAACAACAGCGGGACTAACAAAGCAGCTATACATGCTCTCCGAACTGCGTCTCGTCAATACTGACTGTTAAAGGGGAAAATGCTGAGTTATCAATGTAATTCGTCTCACAGTCACAATGGGCACTAATGACTCTATATAGGCATAGCAAGCCTTTTCAACAACCGGAGTCGGGCAACAGGTTAGGAGAAGATAACATGGGATTATTATAAGGTAAGTGTTCTAATCTCACTGCAAATGCACTGCAATTAAGTGTAATTGCATTGTAATTCTCTATTTCCTTTGTTAAATGTGTAACCTTACAGCAAATGGAGGATTTGTTCAGCATATCTTGGGTTGGGAGTGCTCCACCAGGCACCATATATTCTACACCACTGTTTCAAAGCAATCCAACCTCATCCCAGACAGCAGATCCGCTTTCTTCATCTGAGCATGCTAGCAGCTCCCGAACGGCCTCTTCCTGACGAGCAGCCAGGTCCCTCAATGAGAATGACAAAGAACCAGAGAAAAAGACCAGCTAGGCCATCCATTCAGGAACTTAACGAGGCCCATTCAGAGAGGAGAACTGCAGCCCTGGAGACACCAGTGTGGCCTGACCTGCAGCGGTGGAGATGGCTAAAAGAGAAGTGAACAACTCAAATAAATTGGGAAAACACAAGAATAAATAGATCAGTTGTCACACATTATACATACATTTCTGCATATACATGGTGAAATTATTTATTTTTCACATATCCCAGTCAGAGCCATATAGAGAGAGAGTTGCGACAACTCCATTGACTCCAATGGAACGTTTTTTTTACAGCAATGGCGGCTCGTGGAAGTAGCAGCAATGCAACGACAACATGAAAGAAAGGACACATACAAAATGCTTGGCATGCTATTTAATTTATTAGAAATGTATTCATGAATTGCTGTAAATAGTTATTGCATTTATTTGAATAAAAATACAAAAAAAAGTAATATCGTAATATATTATTACAATTTAAAATAACTGTTTTCTATTTTAATGTATTTTAAAATGTAATTTACTCCTGTGATGCCAAGCTGAATTTTCAGCCTCATTACTTTTGAATGGCAGTTTATATACGAGTATGCTTAAGTTGTTTTAAAGCTGAATATATTGTGTATATGAATAAGTATTGTAAGAATTATACATTAGATATATAATATTTCCATCCATCCATCCATCGTCAACCGCTTATCCTGTTATATAATATTTATAATACATAAATAATTATATTACTATATATAGAATTGTAAGAATTGTAAACAATAAGCTTCATTTCACAACATTTTACATTTACGTAACTGCTGCTAATAGTTAATAGTTCATTGACCCATTGTGCGGTGCGAGCTGGAAATCACCTGTCACCAGCCTGTCTCTGTACTATCTGAAAAGTCATAAATATGACATTAGTTACCATGAGATTAGTGAAAACAATGAACATGAGGTAGCATAAGAAGGCAACAGAAACCCTAGCCTGAAATAAGTTGAGGCAAATAACGGTAAGCAAACACTAATCCTCAAATATTAGCTGATTTGATCTTTAAAAAAACAACATCGCTGTAACAACATACTCATGCTACATACATATGTCGGTGTGTTACATAAATATATAAAATAAATGCATTTATTTATATCTCTATAAATAATATATATATATATATCTCTATATGGCTCTGGATCCCAGCTAAGCTGGGGTCAGAGTGCAGCCGTATCATGGTCAGTCATGATACAGCACCCCTGGAGCAGATAGGTTCAAGGGCCTTGCTCAAGGGCCCAACAGTGGTGTCGTGGTGGTATTGGGACTTGAACCCCTGACCTTCTGGTCAGTAACCCAGAGCCATAACTGCTGAGCCACCACTGCCCTACAGAACTGATAATTGATCTGTTAAAAAAAATAAAGAGCACTAGTACCAAAGCGTGTCTTTCAGATTGTGTGCTTCTTTCTAAAGCTTTATATGTCGTAAAATCCAAGCACTGCTACATTTTAGTCCAAAACACGTAGGGGTAGTTGTTGGTTGGCCACACTCTCATCTTGTAAGTCATTCTCGAAGGACAACTGATACTCTGAAATCTCCTGCTGATGCTTGTGCTTCAATCACCCAGTTACCGTGAGCAGCCACATAGAGACACAGAAGTAGCCATAATGATAAAGAGGCACTTCAAATCAAAGGATGCCTTGCAGCCAATCCTAATACAAAATAGTATAGGCTGGAGTACTGTCAATCATTTGATCTTAAGTGCTTCACATCACCCTGTGGGATACCATCCACCAGCCCAATAAAATGCACAATCAGGTTCAAAGTTCTGAGTCCCCATTGAAAATCTGGGATTGTAAAATCCATTTAAACCAGTGAATACACTTGTGAATTTAAAACAAAGCATAAAGACACATTGCGCCAAATAAGAGTTATTTCAGATTGTGCATTATTTGTTGTTGGTCACTAATCAAGTGTAAGCAAATTTGGACCGTTGACCATTGATCTTTGAACAAATATTAATACTAATTCCTTACATTTATATAGGACTTTTCTAGGCACTCAAAGCGCTTTACATAGTATAGGGGGAACCTTCTCAACCACCACCAGTGTGCAAGATGATACGACAGTAACCCATATGGGCCAATGGGGGAAATTTGGCCAGGACAAACCACTACTCTTTTACAAGAAGTGCACTGGGATTTTTAATGACCACAGAGAGTCAGGACCTCGGTTTAACATGTACTTAGCTTTAGTTGGCAACCAGGCAAGAGATGCAGGGTGATATGGCTGCTGGCTATAAAAAGTCTGTTTTCCTTGCTTCCACTTAAGCAAAGAAGATGCTCCTTGGAACATTCTCAAATCATGAATCATCAGGTTTTGCACAAACTTGTGGTGTCCATTCCAGCTTGTGTGCAATAAAGCAAATTGGGTATGTTACAAATAAGTTATTCAAAAATTAACATTACTTCTTCAACTCACTTTTTCACTGAAATCTGCTGCCTCCTCATCCTCAACAATTTGCTCACCTGTCTCTGAACATATGTTGTGAAGACTGCAGCAGGCTGTGACTGCCAAGCTGATGTTCTTTACATTCTTCATATGCACACATCATTGTCTCTGAAACATTGACTTTAAAATGCCGAAGGCATGTTCAATAACCATACGGGCAGCATTCAGTTTCTGGTTATAGCGCCTCTGTCTAGCAGTCAAGTGACCATTGTCTCTATAAGCCTTCATTAGCTGAAGCAATATAGGGTATGCAGAATCGCCAATAATATGCATTCCCTCTGGCACCAGGGAATGGGGATCTTCTTCGATAAGTCATCCCACCTCTGAGAGACGAAATGCTCTTGAATCAAGCCAACTACCACGATGGTCAACACTGACATGACAGAACCACCGCTGACTGTCACAGGAACCTGTGAGTATAATAGAATAAAACTGTTTCCTATTTATGTAGGCCACAGGATTCTCACAGTGTGGCAACCATCAACTGCACAGATAATGTTAGCAAATCCAGCCATTTAAAATCCCAACTTTGACAGATGCTGAGCTTTTTGCTCTGGGCTATGAGATGTAGTGAGATAAATGGACTGTGACAAAAGAGCAGAATTCATGAGATGTGTTGAGACAGTAGATTTGTTCAGGATAAATCTATCTGTCACTCCTCTATATGACTCCTGGTTAGAAAGAGTCCATATAGAGGCAAGAATACTGCTCATCAATAGCACCTTGGTCTGCTTTTTATTCATGTAGACTCTTGTCTTTTTTTGTCTAGATAGAAGATAGCCAGGGTTACCTTCTTTACCTAAACTCTCGCGAGAGCCAGATGTGACGTTCACACGCTGAGTTTATTGTGTGTATTTGGAGTCCTACATAAATCCTAGACAAATAAACCTCAAACCTACCTTAACCGTACAACTAAATCTAGCCCTAATCCTATCCGTAGTATCAGCAAATGAGACTCTCGCGAGATTTAGGCAACCGGGAAGTTACCTTCTAATCAAGTAACCTGTAATATCGACTTTTTGCCGGTTGGTGGCAGCAATCCAACACTTGAGTGAGGTCGAAGAAGAAGTGTACATCGAGGCGAGTGTGCTAACAGACAGTTGAGCATTATTTGCCGTTTTCACTTTTAAATTTAACGAATTAAAGAAAACCATGTCGGAAAGAAAAGTGTTGAATGTAAGTATCCCAGTCTTTGTTTTTATACCGTTGTTGTTGACCGACCTTAAGAGGATTTGTGATGTAATAATTGAGATAGCTAACAACATGACGGTCAGCTAGCAATACTATGCAAATATAAGTTAAATATAAGTAAAACAAGTCAACTTTTCATCTATTGTGCTGAAGATGAACTTTGTTCATGGTACTAAGTACTATGGTTGCCTAAATGGTAATACTTTAACCATTGTGCAACCTTTGGGACAGTTTTGTTGTCAATCATGTTGGCTTGCGTTAATGCCAACGGCATAATTTTAGCCAAAGGTGTGTATTTTTGGGTGGAATTTTGATATTACAACCTTCCTATAATACATCTATAATTCACTGTGTACCCAAAATAGGTACACTAAGGACAAAAATGTCCCCATTGAAACTACAATATTTGATCCAAGTGCCATTAAAGCATAAAATCATATATATAAATATTATTATTATTATTATTTTTCCTCATGTTTAGCCTATGGAGCAAATACATTCTTGTTTCCTATTTTCTATTTGCTCTGATAGAGCACTGCAGGCCAATTGAATAAGCGATGGAGCTAAAATTGTGTTAGTGTGTTTTTGTATGTGTGTATTGAGAAATTTGTGTGTGTAAAATCAACAGTGACACTATTTGTACAATCTATAATTTAAAGGGTTAAAATCCTGAAAATGAATGAATATTTGGTAGTTATGATCAGGACTTATGTTGGTTAAAAAACTCATGGAAAGTGGAAAATAATATTGTTTGTTATGGCAAACAAAAAAGACATTTGAATATCTTTTTTTTGTATTGACACACAAGGGTTAAAATAAGGTTCCATTAGTTAACATGAACTAACCATGATCAATAATTTTGCAGCATTTAATAATCTTGGTTAATGTTAATTTCAGTAGGTACTAATACATTAGGGTTGTATCTGTTAACATTAGTTATTGCACTATTTTTATTAACTAACATTAACAGAATAATAAATACATATATATATGTTTGTTCATTGTTAGTTCATGATACATTATGCATTAACTAATGTAAATGAATGGAACCTTACTGTAAAGTATTTCTGTGATAATCGGACAATTTTTTTCTTGTTCTACCTCAGAAATACTATCCTCCGGATTTTGATCCATCTAAAATCCCTAAACTCAAACTCCCCAAAGACCGTCAGTATGTGGTCAGATTGATGGCACCATTTAACATGAGGTAAGACATGATCTGAGATATTATCTATTTTTTCGTTACATCTCCATCATATAAATACTTGCTCAGAGAAGGCCATGACCTATATGTTTCTTGATTACAGGTGTTATGCTTCAAGATTGTAATGTTCTGTAGTTTTATATATTAGCTAGGTTCAGCATATAAGGACATGCTTTGATATGGTAATTCGTGTTGTTTTGCAGATGTAAAACATGTGGAGAATACATTTACAAAGGGAAGAAGTTCAATGCTCGCAAGGAGACCGTTCAGAATGAGCTGTACATGGGGCTGCCCATTTTCCGATTCTACATCAAATGTACAAGATGCTTGGCCGAGATCACCTTTAAGGTAAAAGAATGAGCATGTTAATCATTCTACATGGACCCTCTTAAAACCTGCTTGCAGACAAAGTGATGTTTTACATATAGAACTGTGTAAACAGTTCTTCGGTTGGTTGTGTTTGTACTTTCACAGACTGACCCAGAGAACACAGATTATGCCATGGAGCATGGCGCAACACGGAACTTTCAGGCAGAGAAACTGATCGAAGAAGAGGAGAAGAAGATCCAACAAGAACGAGAGGAAGAGGAACTTAATAACCCGATGAAGGTCTGATACAAACCACATTTTTTTAAATGTCTTTTATTATATTAATGGTAAACTAATGATACGTCTGTGTAACCCCTGGATTTATTGTTTTATTCTAGATTTTCGTATAATAACTCAAAGAACATTTTTATCACTTTTTGCCACGTTTTGGACTCAAAAATTGATTTTATTAGATTTGTTTGATCTCTTACTCCTTTTATTTATTTTTTATCAAATAAACATAACTTAGGGTTCCCACAATCATGGAAAACCTTGAAATCAGAGGTCAACCGATAGTAGATTTTGCTACGATAACTAAGGTGATAGAAAAGGCTGATAACCGATTAAATGGCCGATAGTTTATGAAATTGATTTATAGAATGTTAAATAAATGTTATGACAGGCACAGACACGGAGGCTACATGGCAAAAATGAATACAATCCCAGATGCAGTTTATTGTGACATCTCAATAATAACCAGAAAAAACAAAAGATTTGGTGCATAAAGTGAGACTTTTAACTATAATCAAGAATGCACTTATGGGGCTCGACTCTGCTCACTTTTTGGGGGTTTTCCACTGTGGATAGTACCTGGAACTTTTTTTAGTACCACCTCGGTCGAGGTTCGAAGCGATCCGAGCCGATACTAAATGTGACGTGAAAACCCTGCAGACCACTGATTGGTCAGAGAGAATCGTCGCTACCAGCGTCGCTGGATTTTCGACATGGGACATCAACCTGCTAGTTTTAAAGTTTGCTACAGCAATAGCAGTATCATTTGTTCACACGACTTTTGAATTCTAAAAAGAAATGGTGTGTGCAATACCACGCCATGGCCAATAAACGTTCCTCTCGTTAGCGACGAACGAAACGATGTGAAACGAAAAGGTCTTTCAGGAAGTGTATCTGCTGTTGGCCTACACCGGACCTACCAACAGAGTAGGGAAAAGTAAAAAAAAAAGTGGTTCAACCAAATGGACGCTATCTAGACCGGCGAGCAATGGGAGGGAGAGTTCCCTGGACACAGCCAAAGCTGGAATCCACGATGGAGGATGGTACATTTTGTTACACTAACTCTATATTCTAAGAACTATCAGCATAGATTTTTGCTAATAACAACTGGTTCAAAAAAGCAACTTTTGGCACGGATTAATTAGTTAAACCGACATAAATATTTGTCTACCTCTAGTTGTATCGGTGGAATTTTGAAATTGTCTTTTTCAAGCCTGGAAAAGTCTTTGAAATGAACCTTTAAATAATGACAAAATAAAATTTGTCAACATATTAAAAACTACAGTCTTGACGAACACAAAATAGGTATAGTTTGAAAGCTTAGAAGCTCTACTTACCAAATTTTCAAAACTGATTAAGACACATTGAAATTAGCTTTGAAATCAGAAGTGTTCCGTTTTGATAATATATATAAAAACAATTGCTCTGTACCTATTATTACAGTCAGTAAAAACATCATACTGATCAAATAGTCATGTGACATATGTTGCTGGAAAGCTCTCAATGAGTAGAATGCAACCAGCCTATTTTTTACTCTTACTAAACTTATGTTTCACTCACAGACAAAAATGTAGCAAGTAATTGCTAAGTATATGTCTTTGACAATTATGTTGGTTTTGCTTATATGCTGTGTTTTCACTTATAACTTACGACAAATACTTTAACATTAACGAGGGACGCCACAGATTCAATGATGCAGACTCAGTGAGTCAAAAGGCACTCATTCTGTGAAATGTCTTCACTAAAATCATGTGTGCATGTTATGCATACCTTAAGTCATTGTTGTGTTTGCATGTGTAATTAGTTATTTTGTACAATTATTATGTTTTATTTGTTTGGAGAAGCTTTTGGTCACATGGAGACATTTTTGGACACTATGATAAATTATTTTGTAACTTTTGATCAACACAACACAAAAATGGGAAAAAAAACTAAAAGTCAAATAAAAAAAGTGTGTGTGATTTTTCAGCAGTTTATTAGGCTGAGAGTCTCAGAATGTATCAATCTATATTATTAAAATGGCCCTCTGAATGCTCTGAAAGGTTCTGGAGAACCGCACACGGGACTCGAAGATGGAGATGGAGGTGCTGGAAAACCTACAGGAGCTGAAGGAGCTGAACCAGAGGCAGGCGCAAGTGAACTTTGAGGCCATGCTGGATGAGTATAAAGTGATGGAGCAGAGACAGAAAGAGAGAGAGCAGGAGGATGACGAGAGAGAGACCAAGTACGAAATAAAATTATTGACTGTCTGTGTGTGTGTGTGTGTGTGTGTGTGTGTGTGTGTGTGTGTGTGTGTGTGTGTGTGTGTGTGTGTGTGTGTGTGTGTGTGTGTGTGTGTGTGAAAAATGTGTACCTAAACGAGAATTAATCCATGCAAATGCTAAAACTAATGCTGATTTTTAAGTGTTTTTGACCTCTTCATTATCTAATTATTATGCAAGCCATTTTTATAACCTTATAAAGGTATAGTTAACCCAAAACTGAAATTTCCCCCTCATATTGGTCCAGACCTGTATGACTTGGGTGGAACACGAAAGGAAATGTTGGGTAGAATGAAAGCCTTCGTCACCATTCACTTTCATTCTATGGAAAAAGATGCACTGAATTTGAAGGGTTAAGATTGGAACAACATATAGTTATTTTTAGGTAAACTATGCCTTCAATTGTGTGACTACATAGTGTATATTAGTGCAGTGAATTCCGGAAAGGTTTCTCCTAGATTAAGGCTGTCTAGTAAAAAAGGCTTATTTTTTCCTCTGTTCTATTCCTCCTCATAGAGAGATGTTGGAGAGAGCTCTTGTCAAGCGACTGAGGGACTCTGACTCTGAAGAAGAGTTGGAGAATGCAAAAGAACAAGGGATAAAACATGCAGCTGATAAACCCACAGACATTCTCACCACGGAGGCGAATACAGGCTCACAGGTAGAGCAGTTTTACATCCTATCCGGGTAAAATATAGATTTTCCGATGCAGCGCAATCTTCATTTGCACCATCATGATATTGATTGTTGAATCCAAAGGTCAAACTTTTACTAAATGTACAACTCATCAAATCGTGTGTAATAACAGTCATGAAACCCAACGCCGGTGTTTCGAGATGCGTTTATAAAAATGTAAGTTATTTTTAACTTACACTGTGATCCCACAATGGCGTTTTATTGCCACGTTAAATAAAATAAAAAATTAAGATACGGTTCTAGATTATTCATAATATTTTGCGAATGAAGTAAAGATTATGAGCATAAAGTTGTAGCATTATGAGATTAAATTCATATGAGAATAAAGTAAAAATTACAAGAATAAAGTTGTAGAATTGTGAGAATAAAGTAGAGTATTGTGTGACTATAGAAGAAATATTTAAAGAACAAATTCTCAATAATAGGCCAAACAGATCGTCATCACAATGATAGAACGGACGCCGAGCCAGCAGCTTCATTAATTCAAGAGATGTTTGTGGATTTAGCGATAAAGTAATCCTTGGTCTTTTGGTGCATCAGCACAGAGTTATTATAAGTTTCCGGACATTGCAGCGTTTTTTTAGGACATTTTAGTTATTCAGAAGGAACCAGACAGAAATTTGCGCAGGCCCGCTCTGCATTGGTGATACTAAACAATACTGTACCTGAGTGGATGTTACCTCTTACAATGTCTTGAAATGAACCTACAGTTGAAGTCAGAAGTTTACATAAACCTTAGCCAAATACATTAAACTTAGTCTTAGGTCAGTTAGGATCACTACTTTATATTAAGAGTCTGAAATGTCAGAATAATAGTAGAGTGAATGATTTATTTCAGCTTTTATTTCTTTCATCGCATTCCCAGTAGGTCAGAGGTTTACATGGACTTTGTTATTATTTGGTAGCATTGCCTTTAAATTGTTTAAATTGGGTCAAACATTTTGGGTAGCCATCCACAAGCTTCTCACAATAAGTTGCTGGAATTTTGACCCATTCATCCAGACAGAACTGGTGTATCTGAGTCAGGTTTGTAGGCCTCCTTGCTCGCACAACTTTTTCAGTTCTGCCCACATATTTTATGTCAGATTGAGGTCAGGGCTTTGTGATGGCCACTCCAATACCGTGACTTTGTTGTCCATTTTGCCACAACATTGGAGGTATGCTTGATGTCATTGTCCATTTGGAAGACCCATTTGCGACCAAGCTTTAAATTCCTGGCTGATGTATTGAGATATTGCTTCAATATATCCACATAATTTTCCTTCCTCATGATGCCATCTATTTTGTGAAGTGCACCAGTCCCTCCTGCAGCAAAGCACCCCCACAACATGCTGCCACCCCCATGCTTCATGATTGGGATGGTGTTCTTCGGATTGCAAGCCTCACCCTTTTTCCTCCAAACATAATGATGTCATTATGGCCAATTTTTGGTTTCGTCAGACCAGAAGACATTTCTCATAAAAGTAAGATCTTTGTCCCCATGTGCACTTGCAATCTGTAGTATGGCTTTTTGGAACAGTGGCTTCTTCCTTGCCTTGTCGATATAGGACTCATTTTACTGTGGATATAGATACTTGTCTACCTGTTTCCTCCAGCATCTTCACAAGGTCCTTTGCTGTTGTTCTGGGATTGATTTGCACTTTTCGCACCAAACAGCGTTCATCTCTAGGTGACAGAATGCGTCTTCTTCCTGAGCAGGATGATGGCTGTGTGGTCCCATGGTGTTTATACTTGTGTACTATTGTTTGTACAGATGAATATTGGACCTTCAGGCATTTATAAATTGCTCCCAAGTATGAACTAGACTTGTGGAGGTCAACGTTTTTTTTTTCTGAGGTCTTTGCTGATTTCTTTTGATTTTTTTCATGATGCCAAGCAAAGGGGCACTGAGTTTGAAGGTAGGCCTTAAAATACATCCACAGGTACACCTCCAATTCAGTACACCTCCTATCAGAAGCTTATTGCGTAAAGGTTTGACATCATTTTCTGGAATTCTCCAAGCTGCTTAAAGGCACTTTGTTTTATATAAACTTTGTTTATGTGTATGTAAACTTCTGACCCACTGGAATTGTGATATAGTCAATTAAAAGTGAAACAATCTGTCTCTAAACAATTATTGGAAAAATGACTTGAGTCATGCACAAAGCAGATGTCCTAAACAACTTGCCAAATCTATAGTTTGCTAATATAAAATCTGTGGAGTGGTTAAAAAAATTGATTTAATGATTTCAACCTAAGTGTATGTAAACTTCTGACTTCACCTGTATATAATTCACAGCAGTTCCAATTATTATTCGCTTCACTTGAGTGTGAGCCTATAACTCGCAGCTCCATTGAGAGGCACCCATATGTTGAAAACTCCTGTACTAATACACATCTCATTTATTAATAGAGCTCACAAAAACTTCCCACATATTCAGCTCGGTTGCACAGCCAAGTTATCTTAAAGACCCAGATGCTCTACTTTGCTGTTGTCCACCACATCACTTTGATGTTACTTTTCCTTTCTATTTATTCTCAAAATATTCTGACTTTATTGTCGTTATTTTTACTTCATTCACAAAATATTATGATATATGACAATTGCAAATTTCAATTGTTAAATTAAATAGATTTTATTGTTAGCATTAGTTTCTGCACTATGAACAGCAAGCCGACAAGTTCTCGCTTTGATCCGCAAAAAAGTGTGTTTTATTTGTTTATTGGGCACCTTACGTTTACTTGTGTATAAAGTTCTGAACCGGTGTTAGTGTTGCGCTTTGTATAATTATTATTTGACAGGTAGGGTGGTCATTTTTTTAAGTCATGGAAGGAAGAATTCTTATTATTATAATATTGCCTGTGGGCTAAGCCTTGGATGACACAGAAGTCTAGTGACGCCCTGTAATGTACTTGTGAATACACAACAAAGGACAAAAGCATTCCTTCCTATTCTAAGTTTTCTTGTATCTGTCCATCATCCATATTGGCAATATTGTTGGGAGTGGAATAAAATAAACTGAGTTTATCTGTGACTGTCACTTACTGGTCCCGTTTCAGACAAAAAGCACAAATGTACCCGTTTGCGTGAGACCGCAAGCGGCAGATGCAAAGCGGGTTGAATTGGACTCCTGTTTAACACCACTGATTTAGTGTGTGGCAACTTGAACTGTAGGTGGGGATATTTTACCATGATATGTGATGGTAAAAACACTCTTTATGAATGCGCTGATATTCAAGAGAGTGATCGCTTCATTACTTATGGGAATGTAGACTTTAATTGGCAACTAGGAAATGCTAATACCAAAAGAATCTGCGTTTGCTTTTTAAATGTCACCATAGTGTGATTTTCATAAACTCCTTTTGAGTGTTATTTTATTTTGCTGTTCGTTTGTGTAGACACATACAGGCACTGTACAGATGTGCATCTCAATTATAAGCACAATCTTGTTGACATCAATATATACTGTATTTAAACATAAAGCTGCTGTTTACATCTTTTCGCATTAAACGCTGCATTTTCTTCATGTCAGTGTCTGTTACTTGATTTTAAAGTAACAGTTTTTGTTTAAATTATCACCAAGACTTTCAGCTTTTTTTCTCTTTCGGCCGAAAATATCATTTTCAATTAAATTACAATGTTTTATCTCGATACCGTTTGTGACCAGAAAAAAGCCAATTGTCCTAAAGGTGTGCCTTGAGCCCCATAGTACCCTATATAAAAATCTAAAAGGTGACAAATATTATGTTTTGTAGTGTACCCAGTTAGAAGGTCCCCTGTATAATTAACAGCATTACCTGGGATGGACTTTCATATGTAAGCAGAATGGACATTACAGGTGCTGGTCATATAATTAGAATATCATCAAAAAGTTGATTTATTTCAGTAATTCCGTTCAAAAAGTGAAACTTGGATATTATATTCATTCATTACACACAGACTGATATTTCAAATGTTTATTTAATTTATTTGTGATGATTAAAACTGACAACTAATGAAAATCCCAAATTCAGTATCTCCGAAAATTTGAATATTACTTAAGACCAATACAAAAAAAGGATTTTTAGAAATGTTGGCCAACTGAAAAGTATGAGCATGTACAGCACTCGATACTTTGTTGGTGCTCCTTTTGCCTGAATTACTGCAGCAATGCGGCGTGGCATGGAGTCGATCAGTCTGTGGCACTGCTCAGGTGTTATGAGAGCCCAGGTTGCTCTGATAGTGGCCTTCAGCTCTTCTGCATTGTTGGGTCTGGCGTATCGCATCTTCCTCTTCACGATACCCCATAGATTTTCTATAGGGTTAAGGTCAGGTGAGTTTGCTGGCCAATTAAGAACAGGGATACCATGGTCCTTAAACCAGGTACTGGTAGCTTTGGCACTGTGTGCAGGTGCCAAGTCCTGTTGGAAAATGAAATCTGCATCTCCATAAATTTGGTCAGCAGCAGGAAGCATGAAGTGCTCTAAAACGTTGACCTTGGACCTCAGAAAACACAGTGGACCAACACCAGCAGATGACATGGCACCCCAAACCATCACTGACTGTGGAAACTTTACACTGGACTTCAAGCAACGTGGATTCTGTGAATCTCTTCTCTTCCTCCAGACTTTGGGACCTTGATTTCCAAAGGAAATGCAAAATATACTTCCATCAGAGAACGTAACTTTGGACCACTCAGCAGCAGTCCAGTCCTTTTTGTCTTTATCCCAGGCGAGACGCTTCTGACGCTGTGTCTTGTTCAAGAGTGGCTTGACACAAGGAATGCGACAGCTGAAACCCATGTCTTGCATACGTCTGTGCTTGGTGGTTCTTGAAGCACTGACTCCAGCTGCAGTCCACTCTTTGTGAATCTCCCCCACATTTTTTAATGGGTTTTGTTTCACAATCCTCTCCAGGGTGCGGTTCTCAATATTGCTTGTACACTTTTTTTATACCACATCTTTTCCTTCCCTTCGCCTCTCTATTAATGTGCGTGGACACAGAGCTCTGTGAATGCCAGCCTCTTTAGCAATGACCTTTTGTGTCTTGCCCTCCTTGTGCAAGGTGTCAACGGTCGTCCCCATGATTGTGTAGCCAACAGAACTAGACTGAGAAACCATTTAAAGGCCTTTGCAGGTGTTTTGATTTAATTAGCTGATTAGAGTGTGGCAACCGGTGTCTTCAGTGTTGAACCTTTTCACAATATTCAAATTTTCTGAGATACTGATTTTGGGGTTTTTCATTAGTTGTCAGTTATAATCATCAAAATTAAAAGGAATGAACACTTGAAATATATCAGTCTGTGTGGAATGAATGTATACTTTATCCAAGTTTCACTTTTTGAATGGAATTACTGAAATAAATAAACTTTTTGATGATATTCTAATTATATGACCAGCACCTGTATAACTATATACCTGTAACATTGGGTTAATGGAGAGGAAGAGAGGAGATGCAGGATTTACTTTTCTATCTTTTAATAGTAGCACCTGGAGTGGAACAAATACAGGGAATAATCAAGGAAACTCGCTTGAGTAGAACAAACGCTGGAGTGGAACAAAATAGCATGCTAAAAACATCACATAACCAACTAAATAACACTTTAACAATACAAGAACTGACAAGGAATGAACAAAACTGGAGGGTATTTATACACAAAGGTGCTGATGAAGGAATGGAGGATTGGGAACAGCTGGCAGTGATGAGGGCAGTGCATTATGGGAAGTGTAGTCCAGGGGAAACTAAGGAAGGATGACACAAAAACCATAACAAAATACGAGTCCACAGAACAGAACGGTGAATAACTCTGAGAATACCCATATGAATTGATATCGGAATCGAATCGGGGAAATCTGTTTCAATATCCAGCCCTAGACTTCAGATTGAAATATCGTTTGTTTACAAAATAATTTGCACATACTTTTGGTCACTTTCAGACTTTATATTTTTTATTACATAACTCCCTGACTTCTTGATTCTGATTGGCCAATCTCAGCATTCTATGGCCAAAGATATTTGTATCATGGCCATTATGACTGTATAATTGATTGTCGTCCCAGGCAACCGAGTTTCTATATCGCTGTGCTAGTTTCAAGTGTCTTGCATCACTCCACACACTTCTGCTCACATAATAAAATAATCTCACCTTAAATCAATATTACATGTCCATTGAAGTAAGATAATGCACATGTAGATAATGTACAGTCAGCCAGACATCATTACAGCAAAATGATAACTAAGACATTGTAGGTATTACTGTTTAATTTTCTGTTAATGCTGCTTTGAAACGATGTGTGTTGTGAAAGGCGCTATACAAATAAAACTACTTGACAAAATCCTGGACAGGCTGATACAAGTCTCCGATGTGAAGCTGATGGTACATTATCCCTCTTGGTGCACATAGGACGTCTGTGGTTTTAAAAAAAAAAAAAAACGTGGTTCTCAGTTGGTATGTCCAAACCTCCTAAATCTTTGTGAAAATTATGTTTTAATGTGTGTTTTGCTGTCTGCCTGTTATCAACATGCCTCGTCTGTCTTTTCTCATGGTCTCTACAGGGTCCGTCGGCTGTGGGTGTGAAGAAACAGAAGGTGGAGAGCTGGGAGAGGAGTGTTGGAAGTCTGGGTGGGAGGGGAGCACTGGGGTCTCTGGTGGTGAGGAAGAAACCAGCAGATTCTGCTCCCAAACTTGCTTCAAATACACCACATCCTGCTGCTGAAACAAAAACAGGTTCATGTTGTATTAAAATGTATCAATGAATACAGAATGAATGTGATTGAACTCCCTATAGTTTCCTCCAACAAACCCTGCTGATGGATTGATGTATCGGACTTGATTGAGAAGTTCTGCTGTTCTCTTGCTGTTAAGTTTCGCCGTCTCGATAACTTGCTTCCTTTGTTTCTCCCTGATCACTTAGGGACAGGTGCTGCCAAACCAGCAGCATCTACAGCTTCCAACGGCCAGCCGGTCGTATCTCAAAACTGTTCTTCTCTCAGCCTCTTGGGGGCGTACTCGGACAGTGATGAAAGCAACTCCGACTAGGCTGGAGTGTGGCAAATACTTGCAAAAAATCTGCTCATCTTCAGACCACTATCTCCACTTGTCCCATGTTTAAATTTCCTTGACCTGGACTCCTTAAAAGTACAATGCCAATGTGTTTAACTTAGCCGGAGGATCTCTGTTTCAGTTCAATTGATTTAATGTTTCTATATATTAGATTTGCACCATGACGAGGTCTATAATGTACCCTGTAATGTGTTTCAAATGTATTATGTACTCTATAATGTAGTATTTGTTTCTCTATATTGGTTCAATCAATAACAGGAAATGCAATTTGAGTGGACTTTTCATAAATCTAAAGCATATTTAGACTGATCATCTCTTGTCCTGCATTATAAAAGACACTTTTACCCTCCCATCCATTTAACAAATAAATTATTTGTCCTCTTTCCATTCTGACTATTTCTTCTTTTTGATAATGGATGAAATATTGTCTAATAAAATAAGAGCTTTTTTTCACAGCTATATTGATCTGTTGAAATTTTTGATGTTCTGCATTTTTATATCCCTAATGGTATTAATGGGTTGTTTTTGTTTTCGAAGAAATGCTTGCTAATGTGATAATGCAATCAAGTTTTGTGGGACAATCCATTATTCACCAGATCTCACATCGATCCACCAGAGTGCCACTGGTGACCTTCTAACCTTTTAATTTGACCTTTATATACTGCTGGTAAAGGTGTTAATAAATGAGGGTTAAGAGTGGCAGATGGGATGTATATAGACTAAGAATGTAATTTTATGTGTTTAACCAGAAGCTTTTGGTATCATGCATTTTATTTGACTAACATTCCCTTCAATGAACCTTAAAACATAATGCACTGAACATTATTACATGCATGCTACGTTTAGTGAATTTAGTGCATCATGTTAAGCATGTAGCATTATGCAGAATGCGTGCCAACCTTAATGTGGGGTGGAAAAAAAGCATCTTTAATAAGCCTAAGATGGTTTGCTGGTCTTAGCTGGTGTAATATGGTCTCTTGGCCAGTCTGGTGCTCAGCTGGGATGCTAGTTGGTTTAAAAAGTGCCCCAAACTACTCTGAAAGCAGCCCATTTTCTAGGCTGGGAGACCAGAAAAAACATGCCAAAAATCGAAAGCTGAGAAAAGGTTTCAGCCTTTTCTCTGTCTCACAGCAGGGAATGCACCAACCAGAACAAAGACAATGCAACTCTACAGAGGGCTTAACTAAAAGCAAGCCAAGCTTTTAGAGCTGTTGTTCACCAGCTGAGCTGCAACAACTAATGCAATTCAATGCAACTCATCCATCTATCCACACGTGCACACGCTTATCGCTTTTGATTTCCTTTAAAACTGGTTTATATTCCTTTTTTCACCAGTGGATCGTTAAGATGTAAGTATTTAGCAAATATTTAGTGTGGCTGTCTGAGCTGTTTTGTGCTTTAAACCTGCTGTAATTTGATGAGCGTAAGAATATCTGTCTGCTCGCGCGCTGCTCGGCTAGTCAGGCGGCTATCAGAATACAGGTTAAATATGTTTACTTGTGTCACAAAATAGTAATATCTTTCATTAGTATGTGTAACATTCTGTCGTGTTATGTGTATATAAGCGCATTTGTATGCAGGGAAAGTAGATATAATCTTTGATGGGGGAGTTTAGAGGCATTAGCCGTTTGCTAACTTCAGCTTTAATCTGTAATTGACAGTTTTTTTTCATCTGTTTTAGTCCAAAACGAATAAAATGTACATTTTTTTGTGAGAACACATGAAAAAGAATAAGATCGAATAAGAAAGGGGGTGTGTTTAGTTGGTGGGAGTGTTTGCTCTTCTATTGACAGGTCAGTTCTGTTTCCGTCTAACTGTGTTTCATAAACAAAAAGTGTTAAAAAGTACCGAAAGTAAAGATAGTTCGTAGTTTGAAATTCAAATAGGTGTTCAACTTTTGAAGCTATTTGGATTAGAAAATGAAGAGTTGTACAATTTAAATGACCGACTACGGAGCGGGGGATGACGTCATCCGAGTACACAAATCATGAAGAATCACAATCAACATTATTTACATGTCTATGACGGCGCATAACGGATTTATAGTTTTTCTGTCATCATTTACTCACCCCAATGTTATTTCAAACCTGTAATATTTTCTTTATTCTGTGAAACACAAAAAGCAGATTGTTCGCGGCAGAATGGTCACGCTGCTCTTTTCCATACAATGGAGGGTAATGGGGACTGGGTCTGTTAATCTCCAAAATTACACAATTTCCTCCATGAAAGTACCATAAAAGTCTTCTGAAGTTATTTAAATACCATTTGCATTGAACGTAATAAAAGTTAAGTCATTATTCACTAATATATAATAATATAATATAGTGTCTTATCCATCACTCTCTATTTTTTTCCCCTTTTCTGGAAAGTAATTCAAATGTAAGAGTGGATATTTTCTTTTGGTCTTGAAGCAAATGGATAAGTGAAATTAAGATATGCTGTGGTCTCCCATTCACCGCTGTCATGTGAAAAAGGTCTATGGGGCGGAATCTCCAAAAGAAAGTGGTGTTACTCCAAAAGGGGGTGTCACTTCCTCTTACGGTTATGGTTAGGAAAAGGGTTAGGTTAGGGGCTCCCTATATCTTCAATGGTGATTTGGAGCTCACTCCCCATTTTGGAGCAATGCCTGCAGTTATACCCTTCTCCGACTCTGCTTCCATTGTGTTTCATGGAAGAAAGAAAATCTAATGGGGTTTAGAACAACATGAGTGTGAGTAAATTATGTCAGAATTTAATTTTTTTTGTGTGAGCTATCGCTTTAAAAGGCTATGCCTATGCTCATGGGGCATGTTTAGGGGTGGAGGCTTAAAAATAATTCACATAACTCATGTTTTCTATTTTTTATTACATCATAGCTGTGCTTTTTTCTGTTACAGATCAACTTATTGCATGCAGAAAAGAGCTTGATGTTCTTAAGCATCGATGCATTGGGGAAATTTAAGGTGAGGTACTGCACAATATCTTATTACTCTAGAGATTGTGTAAATAAATGGCAAATAAGTAACTTATTGGTTAGATGTCCCATGCACAAGCAAGAGTTCTGGATAGTATTCCATGGGAAACTAGGATAAAGTCCTTTATAGAGGCATAGCGGTTGTTTTAAAAAAGTCTTTACTCCTTGTGTTTTTCAAAGACCCATGGCAAAGTGGTTTAGAGATCACCTGAGTCTTGGCAGCAGGAAAGGACCACCACAGCCCCCGAAACCAGACTACACCGAAAGTGAGATCCTACGGGCCTACAGGGCTCAGAAAGACCTGGACTTTGAAGACCCCTACGAACCCTCTGAGAACCGGGTGCAGAACGGGTCAGGGACGATCGAAACGTTCCCCGCCTTTGGCACGGGGCTGTCCAATGACGTGGAGGGGAAGATTGCGTCTCCCAAACACAGACTTGTAAAAGTGGAATCTCAAGAATTCGGGCGTAGCCAGATTCCGTTGAACATTGTGACCTTTGAGGAACCACAGACTCCTGTATGTACCACTGCTTGTTTTCTTGATTTATAGAGAGTTCAACGGGTCTTATCATCGGCCTGTTATCAGATTGTAAAAGAATAGTGTGCGTTGAAAGGTTCCCGTATGGAACCAGCGCATGTTTGGTGCAGTGTCATTTTTTCAATGCTAAAATACTTACTTTTATCCCAGATGAATCTGCAGTCAACTATAAGTTAGCCATTATCGTAGGCTGGCTTCCTAACGAGTGTAAACACTGTGGATCTGTGGCACTTTAAAAACATGGCTCTGTTTGTTTGAGTGGCCTGACATGGCTACCTGTGTGGCTAAACAATGGTCGACAGGGCTAGAAGAACACATGGATGCGCTAAAGAAGTAACACACGTCTTCTATCGTTATATGTGCTTACTGGCTGATGCCACTAGTCTTAAAGTGACAGTACTGATGCAAAAGTATACGAAAAAAAATGCAAAAAAAAACAATATATGCAACATAATATATGCAATTTCAAGACATTTATTGATGGAATAGACTGAATTTGAAAAAGTTTCAAAAGCTAAAATGTGACCAATTTGATGTATAACTAATGATAAAATTAGGGCTGTCAATCGATTACATTTTTAATCGAATTGAATACAAGGTGAGCTGATTCATTTATCGAATAATGGCATATATAAATATTTGCTGAGAAATTTCCTCAATTAGCAATAATTCAAAATATATTGATGTAATAATAATAAATTGTTATATTGAAATAATAAAAAATTATATATATACTCAACAGCCACTTTATTGGGTATACCTGTACACCTACTTATTCATGTGATTATCTAATCAGCCAATCACGTGGCAGCAGTGCATTGCATAACATCAGGCAGATACAAGTCAGGAGCTTCAGTAAATGTTCACATCAACCATGAGAATGGAGAAAAAATTTGATCTCAGTTATTTGGACTGTGGTATGATTGTTAGTGTCAGATGGGCTGGTTTGAGTAATTCTGTAACTGCTGATCTCCTGGGATTTTCATATATATATTTATATATATAATTCAGATAATTGAATATTATTGAACATAAGGCAATCATTGGCCTACAGTTCACAGCAATCCATTTTGCAGTTGAATTTGTCAATAAGACAGATTTATTATGAGGGCTTGTCTAAGGACGCGTCAGATGGAGCAGCTCACTTTGTTTCCTTTGCGTCATAAACATACCATTTTTAGGTCGCTGTGTCAAGTTAAACAGTTTAATTCTTAGAAAAACACATCTTGAGATCCCTAAGTTCCTCGTGCTGTGCTCTCTGCTGAAGGGTTGGCTTGTTCTCTGTATAAACTGTGCATTGCCTATAAAGCTTAAGTTTTGCTTACTGCCCCCTGGAGCAAACAGGTGGTATTTCAAGCTTGAATGGCTCAGGAATCATTCTTATTACGGTCTAGGGATATGATTAATTGCGGGGTTTTTTAACACTTTATTTTTTTTATGTAATTAATCAAACCGAATTAACGTGTTAAATTGACAGCCCTAGATAAATTATAATTTGTCAAATTTATATTTTGGAATTGTACCTAGAAGGGTGGCCTAGAAGATGACTTAACCATGCATTAATAAATCATACAGGTCATGCAGGTGTATTCACTGGTGCAACAGGAAAAAAGAGCTCTTGCCATAGTTTATGCTGTGTCTTTGGGTTATTGACAAATTAGGTTTTCCGAGGTGATAAAAATGAGAAATCTTTTAAAAATCTAGTATAAATGTGACAAGAGTGTCAGGTTCATTGAAATGTAATCTTTGTGTACATGTTGGGTTCATACATTTTTGAAAAACATTTATAGCAATAAAAAATATAAAAAATATAAAAAAAATAAAAATCCTTAATCATTCAAACCGTAATCATTCATCTAAAAAAAGTTTTCAAACCATATTTTAAAAGTAAAAAAGTTATGAGGGTTTTATTAAAGGGATAGTTCACCCCAAAATGAAAAATCTCTCATCATATACTCACCCTCATGCCATCCCAGATGGGACTTTCTTCTTCTGAACACAAAGATTTTTAGAAGAATATCTCAGCTCTGTTGGTCCTCACAATGCAAGTGAATGGTGACCAGATCTTTGAAGGTCCAAAAAGGACATAAAGGCTGCATAAAAGTAATCCATACGACTCCAGTGGTTAAATCGAAGCGATAGGCGAGGTTGAAAAACAGATATTTCAGTCTTTTTTTACTACAAATCTCCACTTTCACTTTCAAATTCAGCCACTTACTGGTTGGTGCTGGTCAAAGATGGAGATTTATAATAAAAAAGGACTTAGATATACGTTTCGATAAAGGGTGAACTATCCCTTTAAGGGCTCCTCTGTATCAAAATGCCATTTTGATCTCAGTAATTGAAAACATGTTCATCATAGAAGATGTGAATTCAAGTAATTATTTTGTGTGAATTGTATTTTCTTTACATATTTTTGAATAATTTAATAGATCCAGACCAAAAAATGAGCATCACATCATTGATTCATTTGTTGTAGTTTGGTGATATGACATTATATAGGATGATAGTTTCCTTTTTTGGATCTGGCAGTTATCAGCTCATAGCAGTGATTTATTTTAATATTTTTCAGGATCATGCTGATGTTTGATTTGCATTGAATAGGTTTGTTTGGTGCGGATGATGTAGGTGAATCAAATCAACTAGACAGCACATGCATACACTTTACTTACAGATCTTTTATGAGCGTCACTGCATGGATGTGTCATTTTGTTGGGGATAAAGGGTGAGGGCAAAGGAAATCATTTTCATTAACCCATTTAACACTTAATCCCAATCCCTGCTGGAACAGGAATGAGTTGTAGACCATCATATACAGTACCACCTCTCTCTCTTTCTTTTGGTCTTCCTGTGTCTCTCACTCACTGAGGTCTACATCCATTTGATACACTAATATATTGTCTTGGTTTTTAAAGGGATGGGGGGTGTCATAATTTATTTACTCCCCTCATGTCGTTTCAGTTGAGTAAATTATGGCAGAATTTTGCTTTTTGAGGGCACTATTCCTTTAAATACTGTATAACAGAGAAAGTAATGTGTATCTCTAGGTTGCAGCTACTATGTGTTTGTTACCTGGCATTCGTGTGTAATTAGACTGGTCTAATCTAATGCGTGCTGGCAGCCAACAGACACATCATTGCCATTAACTGGGCTAAAACTGTGCCTTTACCCTTCAGCGCACATTATTATCCAAATTACAGCAGAACGCTGCAGCTCTCGTTAACTCAACTCAGACACGCAAAGAGCTGGCGCTCGCTCGCAGGACCATCCCCAGGCGGAGGTCAGAGCATCAACATATAACCCATGACGAAGCATCTCACAGAAGAATCCTTTTGATGTCTGGGCGAAAAAGGTCAATAAATAATATTTTGATGTTTTTCAGCCTTTTGATGATATTGGGTTAATGCCCATTTATGTATTTGCTCTGAAATTACTTAAAAGGTCAATTGATTTTGAATCAGAGGAACTGAAATTCAGTCAAGATTGAAAAATCTTTATGCAGGAAATCTAATAATATAAATCTAGTAAAACACGACTTACAGTGCACAGTCCCCCTGGAGCAACCTGGAGTTAAGTGCCTTGCTCAAGGACACAATGGTGGTGACTGTGGGGTTTGAACCAGTGTCCTTCTGATTACCAGATTACCAGTTATGCGCTTAGACCACTACACCACCACCACTCCCATATTTCACTAAATGAACATAAGAACATTTGTCCGTTTTGCCCATGAATTGGATATCCCTCTCATATTTGCGATTTGCAAGACAAGGAGAGGATGTGCAGATCCCCGTGGGGATCGAACCAGCGACCTCCTGATTAACAGTTATGTGCTTTAGCCCACTATGCCACCACCACTCCTCTGACCTTTTCTGCATTATTTTAAGCATAAATTCATTTTATGCACTGGCCCGACCCACTGGCCCGCTCGGTTCTCCCGATGGCCAGTCCACCGCTGATCGGCCTCAAAGTGCGTCGGCCCACTGGGAAAATGCCCGGTATGCCAGATTACCAGTCCAGCCCTGATTTGGACCGTTAAAAAGTAATTTCGAACTGATTTGCGAGACCTGGAGGAGATGCAAAACAAATCCGCTGGCACAATATTTCGAACACTTAGGACACTTAAAAGTACAATAGAGCTTCTTTTTGAATATTTCTCAAGAAATTAACAAAATACCATTATTGAACCAGTGCATAAAAATCGGTGTTCAAAATTGCATTCTTGTTGACTCCAATTTACTAAGGTAAGCCTAGAGTAAAGATTGACATTCTGAGCTGTCACGGTCGATTTGACGGAATATTCGGGCTTCCGTCATTCGTCGTTGCATGTATGCTGTGTTCGTAAACATAAAATACATTTGATATGCCAGATGAGATATTTTTCTGACTTTCTTTTTACTGTCAGTGTCTCTTGGTGTAGCTCTGATATGGTGATCACAGGCAACGATGAGTATACCTCAAACCATCAGATTCATCTGTGCAAAACATCAGCATTGACGCACAACTGACGAAAAACAAACCAATAACGTTCCTTCACAAATAATGTGCACTTTTACTTTTCAACTGTAGATCTCCAAGAGAGAGAGCCCAAAATTCAGTAGTGTACCTTTTTAAGCCTATACTCATTCCTATGTTCTTCTCTTAGGTAGTTCCCTCGGCTCCTGTGGTGGGTGACACCGATTACTCGGACCCGTTTGACGCCAGGCCAGATCCGCGGCCTAGGACCGGCTGGGAACACAACGGTGTAGAAACCTGCAATAGTTACATGGAGCCGTTTGAGGCCCAGCGATTCGTAAACGGTAAAGCATTGAAGAGATTAGAGATGATGCCAAAGATCACTTTCACTCTGTGGTTATTATTTTAGCCCGTTTGGTTTGTGTTCTGGCCTGCTTGACTTCACTCAGAAATGTGGTTTACTCCTAAAAAGGCTAGATGTTTAAGAGCTGAGAAGGGATTTATTTTTCACTGTGGTCTACTTAGTTCAACACCCATCATGTATGTTATGTAGAGTATTTTTAAAGGATATCAAACTCTTTTATTTCAAACAAGCAAGGAAATTCTGGTTTTCTATTATACAACACCTATAAACTGTTGTTTTAATTGCATAAGATGTGTAACGATCTGCACTTACAGCATTATTAGGGCAAAAAAAAGAACCGTGCAAGGCTTCATTTGGTTCCCTGACATTAAATAACAAAGGAATATGTTTGAATGTGTGTTTGTTGTTGCTCAGAGCTGCAGCACAGCACAGATCGGGGCAGGAGCACCCTACAGCTCTACGACAGCCCGTATGATGAGAGAGTTCAGCCCCAGGCAGCACCTGAGGACGATGAGATGGAGAGACGTCTGCCCCAGGATGATGAGAGGCCTGCGGATGAGTACGACCAGCCCTGGGAGTGGAAGAAAGAGAATATCTCCAAAGCCTTTGCTGGTAATATCTGTTGATGGGCTCTGTTTAAATCCAGTGCATCTAGTTGTTTCCCTCTTTTCTCAACATTAAAAACCCAGCCAGTATGATTGAATATGTACAATATACACCCACTTAGGACTTTATTAGGGACACCTGTACACCTACTTTTACATGCGATTATCTAATCAGCCAATCGTGTGTCAGCAGTGCAGTGCATAAAATCAGGCAGATACGGGTCAGGAGCTTCAGTTCGTTTTCACATCAACCATCAGAATGGGGAAAAAATGTGATTTCATTCGTGGCATGATTGTTGGTGCCAGACTGGTTGGTTTGAGTATTTCTGTAACTGCTGATCTCCTCGGATTTTCAGACACAACAATCTATAGAGTTTACATCTAGCGAGCAGCAGTTCTGCGGACAGAAACGCCTTTTTGATGTGAGAGGTCAATGGAGAATGGCCGGACTGGTTTGAGCTGACAGAAAGGCTATGGTAACTCAGATAACCACTCTGTACAATTGTAGTGAGCAGAAAAGCATCTCAGAAAGCAAAACACATCGAACCTTGATGCGGATGGTCTACAACAGCAGAAGACCACGTTGGGTTCCACTTCTTTCAGCCAAGAACAGAAAGCTGTGGCTACAGTGTGCACAGGCTCACCAAAACTGGACCGTTAAAGACTGGAAAAACGTAGCTTGGTCTGATGAATCTTGATCTCTGCTGAGACACACGGATGATATGGTCAGAATCTGGCGCCAACAGCATAAATCCATGAACCCAACCTGCCTTGTGTCAACAGTCCAGGCTGGTGACGGTGGCGTAATGGTATGAGGGATGATTTCTTGGCACAATTTCGGCCCGTTAATACAAATCAATCATTGCTTGAATGCCAAAGCCTATTTGAGTGTTGCTGCTGACCATGTGCATCCCTTCATGGCCACAATTTACCCATCTTCTAATGGCTATTTCCAGCATGATAATGCACCATGTCACAAAGCAAAAGTCCTCACAAACTGGTTTCATGAACATGACAGTGAGTTCACTGTTCTTTGGTGGCCTTCCCAGTCACCAGATCTGAATCCAATAGAATATCTTTGGGATGTGGTAGAACAGGAGATTCGCAGCATGAATGTACAGAAGACAAATCTGTGATGTAGTCGTTTCAACCTGGACCATAATCTCAAAGAAGAGTTGTGGAATCCATGCTACTAAGAATTGAGCCTGTTTTGAGAGCAACGGGAGGCCCTACCCAGTATTAGTATTTTGTTCCTAATCAAGTGCTCAGTGAGAGTATGTGGTTAATAGTAAATAGACATTTTGTCTTGGCAACAGTGGCTGTTTGGTTCGAAATTGAGACTTTTATCGAAAATGATCAAAATCAAATTTTAGCTACTGAATATTGCCCAGCCCTTTGTACAAATTATCTAGCCAACATCTTGTTGATTTGCATGCACCGCAAGGAGAAAAACCGTAAATGCTCTAGAAAATTTACATCTCAAAATTCATGTGCATTTAGCCTTTCATATGACAACATAACACGGCTCACAAATAGATGATTCACCTGTTGAGTACCATGGCCCTAGCCTTTACGCAGGACCGTCTCAAGTCACATCAGAGATGCTTCTGATTCTAAGGTGTTAGGCAGGTCATAGCTGGCATATTTTAGTATGGCTTAAAAGCAGTACTGCTGTTTAACACACAAGTTAGAGATGACACAGATCTACCTTAACTCGATTGTGTAAAGATGCCTTGATGGAGTGTGCTTTGATAAATAAATAAATAAAAAAGTTGATCTGAAAAGGTATTGACTGTTGAACAGCATTTATTTGTGCCTTTGTCACTCCATGATTGGAGACAATGTCTGTTTTTTAGAATATTTTTATGTTTTGCATGTGAGGAGAGAGGGATGAAAGGAGAGGTGGGGGTTGTGATGAAGGAAGAGAGTGGGTGAAGCAGTCATGCAGAAAGATCAGAGCCACTGTGTGTCTTCTGCTCTGTCTCAGAAACACACACCGATCACCTCTCCTTATATGCCAGAAATTTCACACTGTTCATCACAGGGTAATAAAACCACTTGTGACAATCTCACCATGAACAAGTCTCAGTATTCGGAAAGCGTTGTGCAGAAATTTGTATATTCTGCTATGTTAATATTTTATTTGAGATTAAACCTCCCATAAATGTCGGTTGGTCGCTTTGCATGCATGCTTTGCATAGTTCTTAGCCAGAAAAGGCTGCAATGTGAACCATTATTAGAATTGAAATATTGTTAGATGGTGTAAGTCACTACTGCTTGCATCTGTAGTTTAAGTAGTTTGAGGTTTATGTAAACAGCTCAAACACTGTTGACAGATCTGCTATTACCTGACAGAGACTTAAAGAGAAAGAGACCTTGCAAGAGACAGACTTGGAGATGAAGGGGAAGAAAGGAGGAAAGGGGGAGGGAATATTTGGATGATTAATTCACATGTCTCAGGGGACAAGAATTCCCTCCTGCAACTCTATCAAGACTGTCGCAGCAGGAATAGGGGTGCTGTGGAAGAATTAGTGGGGTTTTCTAAAGAAAGAATCACTATTACTGTTGCTCGAACTGAGGGTTAGGGATTTGTACTGCTAACCATAAGCATTCAACTTTGGCATATATCTTATCCCATTTTGTTTGTGGTGTGAAATCTGACCTGGACATGCTCTCGGCGAGTTTGGTGAGATTCACCAAGTTATTACATTTTGTCTAGTTGTCACTCTTTTTGATTCTTACTGAATGCTTTCTTAAAATGTGTGCATATTGGTTGTTTTGTAGTGACGTTTGATGTGGGCGACTGGGATCCATCCACATTGCCCCTTGACGAGCCACAGGGGAAAGCTGGAACATTCAGAACCAGCCCTCCATCCAGTGGGGCGACCAGCCTGCGTAAGCCCAGCAACCCTCAATCAATCCTGGGTGAGAGGGTGGACCCCACACTGCCCCTCGAAAAACAGGTGTATGTATGAACACATGGTGCTTAATGCAAACAGAAGAGAAACTCTGTAATATTAAAACCTCTATAGCTTAAAGAGAGAGTTCACGCAGGGGGCCTGTGAAGCTCAGCGAGTAAGGTGCTGACTACCACCCCTGGAGTCACGAGTTTGAATCCAGGACGTGCTGAATGACCCCAGCCAGGTCTCCTAAGCAACCAAATTGGCCGGGTTGCTAGGGAGGGTAGAGTCACATGGGGTAACCTCCTCGTGGTTCGCTCTCAGAGGTGCGTGTGGTCAGTTGTGCATGGATGCCGCAGGGAATAGCGTGAAGCCTCCACAAGTGCTATGTCTCTGTGCTAACACGTTCAATGGGCCATGTGATAAGATGCGTGGGTTGACGGTCTCAGATGCGGAGGAAACTGAGATTCGTCTCTATGACGTCACTATGTTATGAGGACTTGGAGTGCATTGGGAATTGGGCATTCCAAATTGGGGAGATAAAGGGGAGAAAATACAAATAAAATGTAAAACAAAATTAAATACTGACCACGTTTACATGCGCTTAAGAAAGTGGGTAATTCCAGTGTTTTTGCTGAAAGCGGCATTCTGAAACGTCATGTAAACGAGAACGCCAATTTCCTTACGCCATTTAAGGGATTAAGAGAAAGCGGTTAAACACACCTAGGTTTCTCCTGGAGAAAGATGCTTATGTGGCCATGTAAACGCATACATAGGTTTTTGAAGAGTGTGCGTGGAACAGAATGAATAACAAACGTCAACAAAAAATTTCTGGCTGTACAGTGGGAAAAGCACATACACTATAAACTATACCCATTTATAAACACCACTGTAAAATATCGATGCCCCCTCACGTTCACGTATATGCGCTTGTATATTGAGGGAATCCCGGAGTTTAATCTAAAGGGAAACCCAACTATTGAGGTATTTGAACTGCAGATACCCTGTTTACTCAGTGTTAAGGCTTTGTTGAATGTGCAATACCCAGACTGTTCAAGTATTATAATCTGTAATACATGATTTATTTTAAGTATCTAAATATTGTATTCACTTAATTTGTTCAGGTCTTGAAAAACATCTTAAAAAGTCTTCAATTTGATTTTTGAAAATGTGCAGCAACCCTAATATGGTCAATACGTTTAGAGACGCATTTGTGTGTGTTTGTAGGTGGTACCACGGTGCATTGTCGCGCTCTGAAGCCGAGTCGTTGCTCACGCTGTGTAAGGAGTGCAGTTATCTGGTGAGAAAAAGCCAAACCAGCCAGAACGACTATTCACTCTCTCTCAGGTACACAATAGTATTATATGTATATACTGTATATCTTTATACTGTATATAGTGCAAACGTTTTAGTCACTTAGGATGTTTCACAAAAGCATTTGTCTTAAGATGGTTATTTATATCTTCAACAGGAAATATACATTTTAGTATCCCAAACGTTACTTTTGCAAATAGAAAAGATTAGAATAGAAGAACAGGGAGCCCTGCAACAGATGGCATTGCCCCCACAAAGCCCCCCACTGAACATCTTGTCAATCTGAGATTACATAAAGAGACAGAAGCAATGGAGACAGCCTAAACAGAAAAACTGTGTCCAGGTGTACCTAGGAGAATTGATGCTGTTTTGAAGGCAACGGTGGTCACGCCAAATATTGGTTTAGTTTTTCTTATGTTCACTCGACTTTGTATGATGCTAATTGATAAATGTAAACAATTTATGGCATTATTTTTGAAGACATCCTCACTAACATTTTTCCCAAGTGCCTAGAACTTTTGCACAGTACCGTATATGTTACTCATTTCATATCTGATGAAATACTGTCATCTCCTTTACGTTGTCCAGTATCCATTTTTATTATAACTTGTAGCGGCCAAAAAAATTTGAAATTACATGAATGTGAAAATAAAGTGATGCTGGAAACTTTTGCACACTGCACATTATAAGCGAGATGGGCCACTTCTATTAAATGAATAGGAGAAATTGGAATGCTCAATGGACAATGGATGTAGAAAGGAAGTCCTACCTTACAGGTAAAAAGAGACAATCACCTTTTAGATACGGACATCGCTCATCAGTCAACTCGAGTTAGCTATACAAGCAATTTCTTTTCATAATCCGAGGTAAAGCACAATTTAGGTTAGATTTTGTTGTCAGATTTTAATTGATCCTAATCTTTGATTTGATCCTATCTTGACCAACCATTATTGAGATTTTGGTGTTCCCCCATTCAAGTAGATAGAAGCTGCACTGCCGTGACTGTAAAAAGCTTCCCGAGAGTGTTCCAAAGATGGCCGCCAGTAGTCTGACTTTTTAGAAAGACTTTGGTGAAACTTAGGGTTCGTCTCATTCAGCTTACTAGTTCAGTAGTCAGGGCACTGATTGGGGAGTCAGACATTTTAAGGGCTGCCTTTATCGCAAAATCGTTACAGTGCGCTAAAACATTCGCTCCTTAAAAAATCCCACAATGCACCGTGAAAACCAGGGAGTATCGTTGCTCACTGGGTTACTTTACCGGCAACGTCGTCATGTCCTATGAAGTCTCTCAAGTTGTTAGACAAGCAAATGTTGTTTGAAATGTCTTTCATTCATAATTACCATGAAAGGTAAACCATCTTTTAAATATTTGAGTTTTTAAAAGAAATGTTAAAATGCACTCCTTTATTTTTTTTCTTCATTTAATGTCATTATATTTTTTTCATAATAACACTAGTCGTTTTAATTCAACAAAAATGAACGATAGTGCAATTTATACAGCAATGTTGATTAATTACAGCTGCACTTCAATGCGCAAGCTCATTAACGTGTCGCAGGTGATTGAGTTAAGTGTTCAGTGGATGAACACCCTTGCCAGTGCCCAAATACGTGTTCACGATATACTGATTCACACCTAGGTAGCTGATTGAGACACACCCTTAGAACACCTAAGCAACTGCATAGCAATGCCACGGCAACACTTTAGCAACGTGGTGGTGAGTTTTGTACATTAAAAACGACTCACATTTTCTTTGAGGAAAAAAACATTTTCCTGTGAATCTTCTCGCATTTGTTCATTCTTTGATATCTTCTTGATATTCCATTGCTAAAGGGCAGTTACATCTAATTATTCAAGTTCTACTTGCGGTTTGTGCAGGCTTTAGGTGTGTGTGTGTGTGTGTGTGTGTGTGTATATGTGTGTGTGTGTGTGTGTGTGTTGGTTCTGAGGTGTTCAGTGTAAATGTAGTGCCCACAAAAAAAGGTTACTTTCTTCCCTGTATTTTTATTTTTTTTCGACCTACACATACCTACTTCTTTTAATTTTTAATTACTGCAAAGTAAAAAAATAAAGTAATTATAAGCAGTATTAGTATAAATGAAAAATCGGTAAAATCATGTAAAAATGAAATAGTTAAAGGGATAGTTCACTCAAAAATGGTTTTGATCAACATGAGGGTGAGTAAATGATGACAAATTTCACTAAAAAAAGTCTCTCTCTGCAGGAGTTGTCATGGATTCATGCACATGAAGTTCTCACAATCTCGTGATGGGAAGTTCATCCTGGGCGAGAACAGTCCTCCGTTTGTCTCTATTCCTGAAGTCATTCATTACTACACCACACACAAACTACCCATCCGTGGAGCTGAACACCTGTCGCTGCTCTACCCTGTACTGGTGCAAACACTCTGAGAACACACACATTTATCGCATGCTCACACACACACACTCTCACTCAGGGCTTAACTCACATGGCTACTATAACGCTTTGTTTTCAGTCAAATTTTGAATCTGTGTGTTTGGAGTTTTTGAGCAAAAAGATCACACTACATGTGTCCCTCTGTGCCGTTGGACTCTGAAGTGTTTTCGTATCACACTGGGAACCACAATATTATATAATTTGTTCTGCTCTAAAAGCTTCAAATTATATATTTAAGATTTGAGGATAAAATGTAGACTAACCAAAGTATTTATAATGATTTTAGAAACACTAAAGCAATGATGTACAGAACAAATAACATCCTATGTGACTAGGCTTTCGTTTTAGATTAAGCTCATATCTACGCAAATTGAGAGACTTCTACCCTGCATGCTCTTTTCAAACCCGTATTATTTTCTTTCTTAGTGAAACACTAAATGAGACATTTTATTCATGCACAATATTCACTGCTTTTTTCCATACAATCCAAATGGGATTTGAGAGCTGTGACAAAGAGGAAGATTATCATTGAATAACTATGTAAATTTCAGTCTAGTCCTCACACAAAGTCATACAGACCATCTGAATGATGCTCTCTTGACCGCCATGGTCACCATCCACTTTCATTTCATGGAAAAGAGCAGCATCAGCATTCTTCAAAATGTCTCCTTTTGGAAGATAGAAAGTTACACGGGTTAGAAACAACATGACAGTGTCATACTTTTGGACGTTATTGAAATAAAAGGAATAGTTTGCCCAAAAAGGACAATTCTGTCAGTTTAAAATGAAGGCTGCTCTTTAGCAAGCTCTTAACATCCCTGCGACAGGAAGTAGAGGCGATGAATCAGAGATATATGACGCAAGGAAGTTTAGACATGATACTGGAATGTTCAGAATGTGACTTTCACTTTTCCGGATGGCCATGTGTGTGCAGAACCTTGTTTTGGTCCTTCTTTGCCACCCTTAAGTGAGAAACAAGGGCCACTGATTATGATGGAAACAGGAAGTGTTGTCATTCCACCATCTTCTACATGCCTCAGTGCTTCAAACTTATAACATGACAGGAAACTGTCGTTACCGTGGCTTTTCGCTTCAATTAAGGCAGCTGTCACATTATTTCCCATCATTTTACTCTACCAGCTACTGTTTGGTGCCCTTGGGTCCCTGATATATTTAAGGACTACTAAGCAATGCTTCTTTAGATATCTATATGAACCATCACTTTTGAGTTTTTTAGTTTAACGTGACATTTGAAATGGGGTCCCTTTGACTGTCCCTCTGAATTAAAAGCCACTTCTTGTAAATGGAGATAAAGCTCTAGTATTTTCCTCTTAAAGGAACAGTGCACCCAAAATTGGACAATTCTGTCATTTACTCATCCTCATGTTGTTCCAAACTGTTGGCTGTCAAGCTCCAAAATGTGCCATAAATGTTGTTCATTATACTCAAATGCTATATTTCAAGACTTCTGAAGTTATATAAAAGCTTTGTTTGAGTAACAGACTGGAATTTAAGAGATTAGTCATTAAAAATGTTGCGTATAGCCGGTGTTTGAGTACAGAATTCTACGCAGTACTACGCAGATAACAACCAATGATGTGTACATGCCATTTCTGAATCTGGAAGTATACGCGGGCTGTTAGATTTCAGTCTGTTCCTCACTGTTCCTCCTTTATGGAGCTTTACAGCCGTTGGTCTCTATAAACTGTCGTTTTATGGCAAAAAAGATTTCTTAAACTAATTTTGTGTTGCCAAGTGAAAATAACAGCATATGGGTTTGGAATAACATGAGGGGAAGTATTTCTATAAGGAAGACTTGCAGACTTCTGTTTGATTTAAGATGACATTTATTTGATGAATATAAAACAGAAAAGTAATGTCTCTCTTTGGCACAAGCCCCGTTTGGCGGTCCGAAGAAGTTGTACTCCGAACCGTCATATCTTGACGGAGATAGGAGGCAGGGGCGAGGAGCCTACTCCCATGCAGGACAGGACTCAACTGGGGGTGGTGGGGTGGTGGAGGTTGCCGTGTTCGCACACTGAAACAGCAATGTGATAGATTGTGAGCAGACTTATAAAGCAACAGTTTACATGTGATTGGCTGGGAATTACCCAGCTAATGGTGTGATGATGTACAGCTGCTTACATTGTTGGGTGAACTTTCCCTTTAAGAAACACAATACTATTGGTAACCTCACTGTATTTTGAATAGCTTTGATTTTGACCGGCAAAAAGCCGAAATGTTTTTTGTTGACGGTTTACTTGTGTACAATATGTATATCCTCAGGCAGAGCAAAGGCTGATGGGAATCTGACCGTGCACACACACACACACACACACACACACACACACTACTACACATGGTATGTACTAATATAGACATCCACACGGTAGTTATAGTTTGTTATGATGACTGTACTTTTAACTCTTGAGTTCTTGTTTTCTGTTTGCTGTTTTCCAGCTTTTCATTTCCTTGGAATAAAGTATGCAAGTTGTTTTTTTTAAATATAGCCTTTGTCGCATTATTATCGCATGCGGTTTCTGGATGAATCCTGACTGGATATGACATTACATGGCTGAAGGGCAAACAGTCTGTCTTTCAGCAGAAGGGTTCCTTCTTCAAAGCTTTCATGCAACACACTGTAAAAATAGGTCAAATCTCCTCCATGTGGCTGAGCTTGTACACGCTCTGTTTTTGATAGAGAACTAATGGCTTGTGTGGGTTTGGAGTGTGTCTTTCTGTCTGTCTGCTGGGATTTGGCTTGAAGGTACACTTTCCACACAGCTGATATTTGCTGTCAGGACAGAGTCTCATCAAAATCCTCTGTCATGTCACACTGTCCACAGTGGCTCAGTTGCTTTTTAAAGGGGTTGTCTTTCAGTTTGCTTTATATTCTCCTTGTGACTGTTTTGGGCATCTCAGGATCAGAAATGAGTGCTGTTTGCAAAGGCAAGCGTCACTAGAACAAGTCATATACCTACATATACAACACCATTTTTTATGAGAAATTACTGTTTATGGTTGTGGTGTAGTTATCTTCTTAAGGCTCGATCACATTAAACATTGCACGGCAAAGTTCTGCCGGCAAAATACGGTCAAGGGTTAGGCTAATCAATCCTAGAGGATCGAAACATCCAATACTGATTTTGTATCAAGAATATCAATCCTCACATAAAAATATAAATTACACTGGTGATTTTATTATTTAGTTACCATTAAATGATTCCGCATAATAAGCTTAAAAATGGAAAAAATTATTATTATATTATATGAAATTATTTTAGCATGTTGTTGTGTGGAATAGTAACTATTTCTTTCACTCAGAGCACAGTAATTTAAACTGTATGTAATTGGAAGCCAGTGTAAAGGCCTGAGGACTGGAGTAATATGCTCTGATTGTTTAGTTCGGGTGAGAACCCTGGCAGATGTATTCATGAGCTGCAGGTGTCTGATGCTCTTTTTGGGATGACTGGTGAGGAGTCCATTCTGCTGGTAATGAATGCATGAGCAAGTTTCTCTAAGTCTTGATGGGATACAAAACATCTAATTCTTGCTATATTTTTTAGATGATAGTAGGCTGATTTAGTTATTGCTTTGCTGTGACTATTGAAACTAAGCTCTGACTCCAAAATTATTCCTTACATGATTATTTTGTCTTTAGACCCCTGGAGTCAATGTATGTGTTCACCATATGCCTTTGTTAACGTACCACAAAAATGACTTCTTTCTTGTCGTTGTTTAACTGAAGGAAGTTTTGGCACATCCATCTGTTAATTTCGTCAGTGCACTGGCACAGAGAGTCTGAGGGGCTGTGGTCATTTGGCGACAGGGCTAGGCAAGTCAAGTCAATTTTATTTGTATAGCGCCTTTCACAACACACATCGTTTCAAAGCAGCTTTACAGAAGATCAGCATTAACAGACGATAAAACTGTAATGTCTATAAAGTCGATTAATCATCATTGTGTAATTTAGATAAAATACGATTTTTAATAGTGATTAAAATTAATTAAATGATAATTGTATTAATAACCGCAGTGAGTAAGCTGTAGGCGACTGTGGCAAGGAACACAAAACTCCATAAGATGTAGATTAATGGAGAAAAATAACCTTGGGAGAAACCAGACTCACTGTGGGGGCCAGTTCCCCTCTGGCTAACATTACGAATGTAATGTAAATATTAATTATCTATAGGTAAAATCATGGTTTAAAATTATTAAACTAAGTGTTAAGGGTCAGTGATTAAAGATCGATTGTGTTTGAACTGTAAGATTAATGACCAAAGTCTTTGAAGTCCATCTAGATTAATTGCAGAAGTTCACATAGATGCAATTGTCCTTGTTAATTGGCTGATGAAGGCTTTTGTTGGCAATAGTTAGTCTAAGCATTTCATTTCAAGATCGTAGTCCATAAATAGACCGAGGTGATGCAGGTTGGAGTTGGCATCGTTTCATCCTCTGAAGTTCGTCATAATAGATTGAAGTGATGTTTGGTTGGCACCGGCTGCATTTAGTCATCATCATTCTGCGACATGTAGCAGTGGAGTCCAACATGAAGCAGGAATGGTGCTGGATCCAGCCGGTTCTGGTGACCTCAGGATAGGAGTCCAGAGGTTGAGACAGGGAAACAAATAAAAAGATGTAAGCGTAGATGCCATTTAATTTATTGCAGAGTGAGAGATCATGCTCAATGTTTCTGGTTCCGGCAGAACCAACTAAAGCAGCCTAATTGTAGGTAGATTCATAGTTGCCTATGTTCACATAGTAACCCCTCCCTTCTAGATATGACCTGAACCAGCTGAGGACCGTCCCAGAAAGCCCTACCCAATTTTACCAATATATCAATATGTAACTAAATAATGATTAAACAGCAAGTGATATTTATTTTTATAGGTTTGTGTGACATGTTATGTTTATTAAGTTAATTTAATTGAAAAGTTTGTTAAAATATTGATTATGTTCTGTAATTGTTATTGACAAATGATAAAAACAGAAGTCTAATAATTGTTTACTTTTAGGCCTATAAATATACATTTTAAAATTCTCAGTTTGCAAAGAAATTAGTTTAATACAGGTTTTGGTATTGGTATCGGTATCTGCAATATTGCCATTAATAGTAATAGGTATCGGATCAAAAAGAAAATAAATAGTCTCGCCCATGTCCTATACAGTCTTCTTAATGGGAATGTTGTAAGGTAAGTGAGGACCCAAAAGCGATATAACAAAAATTTAGTCTTTAATGAAAGTTCGTAATTAGATCACAACAGAACACAAAGTCTTCTCCTTGAGAGGCGAAAGGTAAACATAAACAACCCGCAGCGTGGGCGAAGAATAAAGGGAGCAGTCTTCAGAGCTCCTTAGCGGGCGTCCCTTAGGCGGCTGCCAGGGCTTGCAGTGTGGCGCCGACAGGCTGTGGATTCCCCTGGGGTTGGCAGGGATAGAGGGGAGAACGTGGGAACCAGACCTCTAGCAGCGAGGGGCGAACTGAATAGAACACAAATTCAGGTGGATAACGGAGAGAGGGGTGCAGAGGAGCGGAAACAAATACAGGACAGGACTGGACAGCGACAATTCAGACTGTGGATAGAAACAGCGTGTAGCGTTCTCAAGTGAGACTCAGACAATGAAGGCAGAGAAAGCAGGGAAAGAAGTAGAGCGCTAATCAGCGGGGAAAACGGAATCAGGTGGGGAGGAAATTGAGGAAGAATTAAGGGGAGACGAGAGACAGCTGGGGAGCGAGGGAAAAGGAGAGAAGTAACAAAAGAGAGCCAATAGATGGCATAAGAGTAGAAGTAAAGAACAAGAGCAAAACATATGATGATACGACAAGACATGACAGTACCCCCCCCCCCCCTCAGCGAGCGTCTCCTGACGCTCTCGAGGAGGAACCCTGGCGGTTCCGGAGGAAATCATCAATCAGCGAACGGTCCAGAACGTCCCGAGAGGGAACCCAACGTCTCTCCTCGGGACCGTATCCCTCCCAATCGACCAGAAACTGATGACCACGGCCCCGGGGACGCATGTCTAGAATCTTGCGGACCCTGTAGATGGGGACGCCCTCAACGTGAACGGGGGAAGAGGGATGAGTGGGAGCGCGGGCAGCGGGCTTGACACAGGAGACGTGGAAAACCGGGTGAACACGGCAAAGATAGCGGGGGAGAAGAAGTCGTACCGCAATGGGATTAATGACCTGAGAAATTCGGAACGGGCCGATGAAGCGTGGGGTCAGTTTACGAGGAGCGGACCTAAGGGGAACGTTGAGGGTGGAGAGCCACACCCTTTGACCGCGGCAGTATCTGGGACTCTTGGATCTACGCTTATTAGCAGCCTTAACTGTCTGGGCTCTAAAACGGCGCAGGGCTGAACTAACACTCCGCCAAGTGCGTTCGCAACGTTGGACGAAAGCTTGAGCGGAGGGGACGCTGGAGTCGGCGAGTTGCGACGTGAACAGCGGAGGTTGATAACCAAGGCAACACTGAAAGGGGGACAGACCGGTAGCGGACGACGGAAGGGAGTTATGGGCGTATTCGGCCCAGGGGAGGTGCTCAGCCCAGGACGCGGGGTTGCGGAAGGAGAGGCTGCGCAGAATGCGGCCAACAGTCTGATTGGCCCGTTCGGCTTGACCGTTAGACTGAGGGTGGAAGCCGGACGAGAGACTGACGGACGCCCCAATCAGCTGACAAAACTCTCTCCAAAATAGAGATGTGAACTGCGGACCCCTGTCTGAGACGATGTCGGACGGGAGACCGTGAATGCGAAAAACATTTTCGACAACAATCTGTGCCGTCTCCTTGGCGGAGGGGAGTTTAGCGAGGGGAATGAAATGGGCCGCCTTGGAGAAACGATCAATAACCGTGAGAATAACAGTCTTACCAGCCGACGAAGGAAGGCCAGTGATGAAGTCTAGGGCAATATGGGACCACGGTCGCGAGGGGATGGGAAGTGGTCTCAGGAGACCCGCCGGGGGGAGTTACCGGACTTAGTCTGAGCGCAGATGGGGCAAGCTGCTATGAAACGCCGCGTATCATGCTCTCGAGTGGGCCACCAAAAGCGCTGGCGAATGGACGCGAGCGTGCCCCGGACGCCGGGGTGGCCTGCCAACTTGGCCGAGTGGGCCCACTGAAGAACGGCTAGGCGAGTGGCGGTAGGAACGAAAAGGAGATGTTTAGGACAGTTACGTGGAGAAGGTGTGTTACCAAGCGCCCGTTTAACCCGTCTTTCGATTCCCCATACCGCCGCCCCGATGACGCAACCCTTAGGGAGGATCTCATTTGAGTCCGTAGGGACCGAGGAAGGAAAGAGGCGCGACAGGGCATCAGGCTTGATGTTCTTAGAGCCCGGACTGTAGGAGATAACAAACTCGAATCGAGTGAAAAATAGAGCCCAGCGAGCCTGGCGCGCATTAAGACGTTTAGCGGAACGAATGTACTCTAAATTTCTATGGTCCGTCCAAACGATAAATGGAACGGTCGCCCCCTCCAACCATTGTCGCCATTCGCCTAAAGCGAGGCGGATGGCGAGCAACTCACGGTTCCCCACATCGTAATTACGTTCGGACGGAGACAGGCGATGGGAAAAGAACGCGCAAGGGTGGACCTTGTTGTCAGCAGCGGAACGCTGGGAGAGAATGGCTCCCACGCCTACTTCGGACGCGTCTACCTCGACGATGAACTGTCTAGACAAATCCAGGGTAAGAAGGATGGGCGCGGACGTAAAAGGGCTCTTAAGGAGGTCAAAAGCCCTCTGGGCCGAGACGGACCAATTAAAGCGTGTTTTGACGGACGTGAGGGCAGTCAGGGGGGAAGCCACCTGACTGAAATTACGGATAAAGCGTCGGTAAAAATTGGCAAAACCGAGAAAACGCTGCAGCTCGACGCGTGATTTAGGAGTGGGCCAGTCGAGCACGGCTTGGACCTTGGCGGAATCCATCTCAATACCCGCGGTGGAAATGACAGAGCCAAGAAAAACTACTGAAGGGGCATGGAAGGTGCACTTCTCTGCCTTAATGTAGAGGCAATTCTCCAATAAACGTTGAAGGACGCGGTGAACATGCAGGACATGAATCTGGAGTGACGGTGAAAAAATCAAAATATCGTCGAGATAAACGAAAACAAAAATGTTCAGCATGT